>NC_060276.1:8140963-8503593 GCF_021613505.1 Equus quagga
TAAAGATTGGCACCTGAGGTAACAACTGTTGCCAATCCTTTTTTTTTTTTCTTTTCTGCTTTATCTTCCCATACCCTCCCCCGTACATAATTGTATATTTTTAGTTGCAGGTCCTTCTAGTTGTGGGATATGGGACGCCGCCTCAACGTGGCCTGACGAGCAGTGCCATGTCCGTGCCCAGGATCCGAACCCTGGGCCGCCGCAGTGGAGCCCACGAACTTAACCACTCGGCCATGGAGCTGGCCCCATGTTTAATGTTTCATGTTCCTTGTGTGCTTGAGAAAATGTGAGTTTTCTACTTGCTGGAAGATTATCATCTATTATCTATCTATCTATATATACCTACCTACCTACACACATATATACATATATCCTTATTTCCATTATATAATACCCTAATATCCATTATACAACATCCTAATATCCATTAGGTGAAGCTTAATTGTATCAGTCATATCTCTATACCCCTTTATATTTTATTTTTCTGATTCACCTATGAATTGAGAGTTGTGCTGAAATCTTCAAAAGGAAGGTGGTTCCAACAATTTATTTTTGCAGTTCTACAAATATTACTTCATAAATATTAAGGCTATTTTAGTAGATGCATGCATATTTAACATTGTTAGATCTTTTTCTTGAATGTAAACATTTCTCTTTGTGTGATGACCTTTACCATCTCTAATAATGCTTTTTGTGTGTATTAAATATCTATTTTGTACAATATTAATATAGCTACACTAGCTTTCTTCAGATTTATAGCTGCTTCATATGTCTTTTTCCATCATTTTACTTTCAACTTTTGCCTGTACTTAATGTAACTATAGTAAACTGCATATATATGCACTTTTCCCAATTAATCAATCTTTGTTTTTTAACTGGCTAGTTTATTCCACTTGCACTTATTCTAATTGTTGATATATTTAGACCTATTTCTATCATTTTAATTTATTATTTCCATTTGTCCCATAATTTTTCTGTTTCATCTTTATCCTTTGTTACCTTATTTTTAAAATGCTATCTATCTTGCCCCTTTAACAAAACAGAAACTTTAGTATGATCGCACATTTTGTTGGTCTCCTTTACTCCCAACTTCCATCATGTAAATATTATCTAAAAATTTTATTCTGAGTTACTATGAATATATTTTCTCTCCTTTACTCCTTGTTCTTAGATTTCTAAATATCAATGAGTCTTGCCAAGATATTTGCTCACCTTAATCTTGTTTATCTCTTCCCCTTAATTGTCTCATTCTAAGTTATTTTCCTGCTGTACTTCAAAAATCCTATACCATTGTTTTCATAAGTCCAGTTTTATTGTTGAAAAATCTAAGGTCAATTTGATTTTTGTTCCTTTATATGTGATCTTCCCTTAAATATTTTCTTTATTTTTCTATTTTCTATTAATATTTCCCCCTCTAAATGTGTCTGGGTGTGGCTTTTCCTTATTCTTCCACATTGCCTCTTTATGAGGTCTTTCACTCTGATGTCTTTCTTTTAATTTGGGGAAATTTATCTCTGTTATTGCATCAAAGCTTTCTGCTATTTTTTTCCTCTTTCTGACATGCTGCCTACTTCTAACCTCCATTTTTCTTAGCTTTTCTTTTATAGTTCCTATTTCGTTTTCCTTCTTCTTTCTATGAGATGTCTTCAATCTGGTCTACAAATTTCCTGATTTCCTCCTCAGTTATATCCATTCTGCTCTTTATCTCATGTATTGCACAGTTAATTTCAGTTTTTATATGTTTGCTACCTAATATGATTTTCTTCATCTTCTTGTGTTCTTGTTTCATATTGCTTATATCTTTCTCTGTTTTAGAAAAATGTATTAGACTAATTGTATATTATTAGTCCCCCTCTTCTAACACTTTTCCTTCTGCAGAATCTGTATCTAGAATGCTAGATATTTTTAAGTTTGTTTCTCAAATACATTATTATCTTTTCCTGTTTGCTCCTTTCCCCCTTGGAGTACTGGTTCTGCTGCTACTTAATGCCATGTCCTTTTGAAACACTTTTAGAACCCAGCTGCCAAGTTGGGTGGAAGCCCAAACAACCATTTGGGAAGGCCCACATGGGAGAAAAACAATGCCCCGGGCCAACATCCCCAGCTGTGTTCCCAGACATCTGTCAGCCATATGAATGAAGCCACTTTGGACATTCCAGCTGCCCCAGTACCCCAGGTGCCACCACCACATCAAGCAGAAGAACCACCTAGCCAACTCACAATATAATAAGAAATTACTGTTTTAAGCCACTAAATTCTGGAGCATATTGTTACACAGTAATGGATAACCATAACACATGGCCTTTCCACATGGCTTTTCACAGCACAGTAGTTGGGTTCCCAGAAGGAATAATCCAAGAGGACAAACCCTAATTGCTAGTGCTTATCAAGCTCCATCCTGTATCACGATTACTAATGTCCCATTGTCCATAACTTATCACATGGCCAAGCCCAGAGTCAATAAGGTAGAGATATTATAGAAGGGAATGAATAAAGGGAACTGTGGTTCATTGGGAGCCACAGAAGTAACAATCCACCATGATATGTTTCAAAGAATACAGACCCCATTCTCTGGCCACAATGATATTGAGCTAGAAACCAATAAGAAAAGGATAAATTTTAAAAATCCATAGATTTGGAATTTTAAAAGATAATATCTAAAAAACTCACGGAAAAAAGAACATATAAAAATGGAAATTAGGAAACATTTAGAGCTGAGCGATAATGAAAATAACCATATCAAACTCATGGGATTCAGCTGTCACATTTAAAGTGAAATGTATGGCATTTAATTCTATATTTAAGAGGAGGAAAAACTGAAAATTAATGACCTATGCATCTAACTTGAAAAGTCAGAAAAAGAACAACAGAGGAAATTGTGTTTAAACAATGCAAGCAACTTAAAATTACATCAACTTATAATTTCTGAGAGAGCTTTCGCATACATTATCTAATTTCATTCATTTATTAATATTTAAAATTCGTTGGTAATGAAAATTCAATGGGTATTTAGAGCAGGTACTATTCAAGCCAATTTTAGAGATAATGGTAGTGAGCTTCAGAGAGTTTAGTGACTTATTGAATAACACATGGCTTGTAAGTCACAGAGTAGTGATTTAAAACAAAGTTTGTGAAGCTCAGTCTAGAGATTATTTCACTGTATAATAATGATAGCGTATATTAGGAGAGAATATATCACATGTATGAATATAATGACCACTATTGAACAGCTATTCGGTTTTCTTTTCATCCCATAGAAGTGTCTACCCTACCCTTTGATCCACATGATTAAAGAGGTGGCTCGAAGCAACTGTGTTTCTGTTTTGCGGGCTTGTATGTGCCCCAATCTGAAACAGTTGATTTATCAAAGTTAATGTGGTCCTGAGCCAATGTAGGCCTGAAAAAACAACTTTCTCAGAAATTTGGGATTAAGACAATGAGGCATGATTCAGACTCTTTTAGGTTTTCTGGCATTATCACACATAATCTCAGGAAATGTAGGGTGAATATCTTCCATTGGCCATCTGAACCAGAATATAAGATCCAGCATGTGTAACCACTGCGGCTTAAGCTTAAGAGAGAGTTCTAGGAAACTGCCATTGTATCAGAATGTGTAGGCTACTCTTGATCTTTAGTAAGAATCTACAAGCACTATTCAGTGCTAAAAACAAATGAGCTATCAAGCCATAAAAAGATACGGAGGAAACTTAACTGCATGTTACCAAGTGAAGGAGTTAATCAGAAAAGGCTACATACTGTATGATTCCAACTATATGATGTTCTGTAGAAGATAAAACTTTGGAGACAGTAAAAAGATCAGTGGTTGCCAGGATGGAGTCAGTGGAAAGGATGAATAGGCGTAGCACGGAGGATCGTTAGGGCAGTGAAAATACTCTGACAGTATAATTATGGAAATATGTCAGCATACATTTATCCAGATCCATAGAATGTACAACACCAAGAGCGAACCCTAATGTAAACTACGGACTTTGCATGATTATGATGTGTTAATGTAAATTCATCAGTTGTAACAAATGTCCCACTCTGGTGGAGTATGTTGATAAGGAATGCAGGTGTCGGGGCACGGAGTAAGAGGGAAATCTCTGTATCTTCCTCTCAATTTTGCAGTGAACCTAAAACTGCTCTAAAAACATAAAGTCTTTAAAAGAACTACAAGACATTGGGCCATGCTGGATATCTTACATTTGGACGTTTAGAACCACCCTTCACCCTTCTTTACCCAGCTGTGTGCCATGGCAGCCTGACCCATATGGACTACATCAGCAATTTCCCTTGACCTTTGGTGTCTGGTTAGGATCTGACAATGAGAGGAAATAGATGGACAGAAGAAAAATGAGGTCAGCGCTTTTATTTCCATGCTCCCCACTCTGTTAGCTTACCATGGTTGAGTCCCTCTATGGAAGCCCACAGGTCCTCCCAGGCAGCCCTCTCCATACATCTACCTACTAGGTTTCAGTAACTGGTCCTTCCCTTTGTACTTTTAGGTCTAAGGGTCATAAGAGCTACCTGTTGTTGTTAGTCCTGGGATACCACACTCTCCATTGGTTTTCCTAAATCCTGAACACACCTATATTAATAGTCTCTTTACTAATTTATTTTCAAAGTATTCATTTTGAGTGTGGCATAAATTTCTTGCCAGAGCACTGAAAGATAAAATAATGTCAAATACTAAGTACTGCAATCCATGGTTGTTTACCTGAAAATCTAGAATGAATGACAGGGAAAATTACCTTAAGGAAGTCCTTTCTGACTTTAGCCAGTGTTATTGAGACTGCTGAAATTTCTATAATCGTGAAATTTGCTGAATTGAAGCAGTCAAATTCTCTGCCGCAGCCAATTTCTAAAATTAAAATAGGTGTGCTGATTAGGTAAACATGCACTATATTGGTTTGAACGGGGTTATCTGAAAGGAGCCAGAGGAACTAGAAGATCCAGAAACTCAGGGCCTCTCCAAAGTACCTCCTGCACTACTACCTCCACTAAATAAAAATAAGTGATAATGGGTATGCCAGAATGCAGCGTGGAAGCCAACATTACATCCTGAGGAAGATTAGAGATGTCCCCCAATCCAACTCCCCAGCCTAATGGTTTTCTTATCCAAACTGTGAGGCCCAGGCCATTAAGCAGAGAGCAAGAGAACAAAGCTTTGCATCCAGCAAGAAAAATAAGTCCTAAGGGGTTAGCATATCCTTGGTTTTTCCATTTGCTCACTTAGGGATTCAAACAGCCTGATGCAGTGGTGCTTTTGGCATTAGATGCTATCAAACAGAATTCTCCAGAATGAATTGTCAGGCTGTCAGCTAGTTTTAATTGATCTATAATTCCAGAAAAAAAAATCTTGGAGTGACTTGTGGTTGCTCAGCCTCTCAATCAATCTTAAATCTCCAAGGCCAGCACAAGAAGTAATAGCCATCTAAGTTAGCAGGAACTCCCACCCTGCTCCAGCCATGGAGAAAACTTTACTAATTTGTCAATGGGATTGAGGGACACTTTAAAGGGAAATCATCTGAATAGGCAGAAGTAAAGATGGTCAGAGTGGCCATATAAGGAGCCCATTTCTTGTCCAGGAGATGCGAGAGTCACTGATCCAACCATTAAACTTTCCATCCCTGTTCAGTGTAACACAGTCACTCCTTGGACCAGTGAATAGTGAAGGTGTGTCTTCCCCCCGCTCTTGAAAAAAAGCTTTCTATTAATATTTAGTGATGATTATGACAAAAGCACTTGTATATGAATTTACTACTGAATATGTGCGTAAGATTACTGTTTTATTTTGACGAGCATTCAGAATTTTCATTGCATTATGAAAATTTCAGACGTACAGAAACATAAAAAGTAGAATATAATGAACAACTGTGTTCCCATGTCTAAGGTAAAGAATAGAGCATTACAAAAAAAAAAGGGAGAGAGAAAAAAAGTCAAACTCGTACTAACAGTAGAGTGGTGTTACCAGAGGTTGGGGGTGGGGGAAAAGGGGAGATACAGATCAAAGGGTATAAACTTTCAGCTATCAGATGAATAAGTTCTGGAAACCTAATTTACGGAATGGTAACCATAGTTAATAATAATATATTATATACTCGAAATTTGCTAAGAGAGTAGATCTCAAGTGCCCTTATCATACACGCACAAAAAATGAGAGGTGATGGATGTTAATTAGTTTGATTGTGGTAATTATTTCACAATGTATACATATATCAAAATATCACATTGTATACCTTAAATATATGCAATTTTTATTTGTCAAAAATAAATACATAAAATAAAAAAAATAAAGCATTACAAATTCAATTAAAGTCCCCAGAACATCCTTCATATTACATTCCCTGCCCTCTTTCATCCCTCTGCCTTCCCAGTGCTGACCACTATCCTGAATTTGGTATTTATCACTCACATACATGTCTTAATTAGCTTACTGATATGTAAGATTCATAAATAATACATATATATTTATATATCATGTAAAAGGTAACCTCATGCAACTTGTTTTTCACTATGCAATATGTTTTCAAGATACATATATGTTAATACTGCTCTAATTCATTTACTTCCACTGATGAAAACATTCCATTGCATGAATATATCATAACTCATACATAATTAAAATTACTTGTTTTCTCATTAGACTCTAAGGTTTGTGAGAGTATAGTGTGTCTCATTTATATTAATCACTAAGTCCCAAATTCCTAGCACAGGTCCCAGTAAACAGTAGGCACTCAATAAACACTTGTTAACTAAAGATTGTTTTCATAAATGTTGACTCTACTCCTTTAGCTTGTCTTCTCTAGAGGTGCAGTTATGTGTAGTTGTGTGACTGAGTTCTAGCTAATGGAATGTGAGCCAAATGAGTTGTACCACTTTAAGGCCTGAACCATAAAAAAAAAAAAACCTCACTATCCATTCTTCTCTGATCTTTTGCCTTTCTAGGTGGTTGGAGATGACACCTAGGGAAACCTTGAAAGCCAGAAATTCAATATGGCAGAACCTCCATTAGTCAGAAACTCCAACGACTACGTAGAGGAGGACAGCCCTAAGTGCTCTTCACCCATATGGTACTTCTACATGAGGAAGAGATGAATTTCTGTTGTGTTTGAGCCATTATACATGTGGACAATTTGTTATAGCCATGAGACTATCCTAACTAATAAATATTTCCATATAAATTTACTTCTGAGCTCTGACGGAGGTGTATCTTAGAGTCCTTTATATATAACATTTTCATTGTTATTATTTACTGAGATTTCAACATTTTCATTCGTGATTTGCTCTGTGAATCAAGCTGTTTAGTAGATGATTTAAAATTTTGTTGCATTTAAATTTTCTAGGAGGGATAAATATTTGCTTTTTTCATTTTGTAATCAACAACAAGTACTATTGTTCAGATATAATGATCAGAAAATGTGGTCTGTCCTACTTCTAACTATTTGGATGTGATGAATTTTAGTAAATATACATATCTATGTAACCACCATCATGTAGAGCGTTTTTATTACCCTAGAACATTTCCTTTTACACCTACCAGTCCATTCCCCTCCCTATTGTTAATAACTGTTCTCATTTTTCTCCCCATAGATTACTTTTAACTGTTTTTGAATAGCATAGGAATGCAATCTTACAGTCTGTACTCTTTTGTATTTATATTCTTTCACACAGGATGATTTTTTAAACATTTTATGAAGAAGCATTTCAAACATTAAAAAGTTGCAAGAATTTGAATGTGAAAGCCCATATAACCATCAACTAGAGTCCACCACTAACATTTTACTACACTTACTTTCTCACATATCTATCAATAATCTTAGATTTTGATGCATATCAAAATTATATATTAGTAAATATTCGTTGCATATATTAGTATGTTTCCTAAATACTTGAGCATGCAGATCTTTCACTATAGTTGAAAATGTCCTTAGAGTTCCTTTTCTTCCTTCGGCGGTAAATTTTACGCATAATAAAATATACAAATATTGGGAGTATTACTTGTTGAATTTTGACAAACTCAATAAATTCTATCCTAAAGTCTCTACTCTTACTATATTCACTCTTTGGACAATCTCAAGTACTCACAAGGTTTAACAACTTATGGTTTGGTAATTTGTATGGTTTGAATTTTGACATCTGTGTAGCCTAAATTTTCAAGATAGAGAATATTACCATCATTCCAAAAAGCATCCTCATGCCTGTTTTTAGTCAAGCCTCACCTTTACTTTAAATTTCTTAGTACTGCTTTAGCTATTATATGCAATGAAATTTTGATAAACTTTATTTTAGAATAGCTTTAGATTTATAGAATCATACAACAAATTTTGATGTTATATTTTATTACCACTCATTTAAAAACATTTTCTAGTTTTACTTTTGATCCTGAAAGGCTTTGTGTACTATACTTCATGGACGCAGATTCTTTTTCTTCTACTTCAGTATTTTACAAACTGATGGTTCACTTAGTAGGTCATAAAATAAATTTAGTGGCCTGTAGTAAGCCAGAATTTTAAAAAGTTAAATAGTATGTACCAAATAGCAGAATGCAAACAAAAAAGAAAGTTAACTGTTGTTTTGTACATTGTTGTTTCATTTAGTTTCAATTGCACGTGCATGTGTGCGTATATGCATGTGCAGGTTCATGTGCGTACGTGCATGTGTGCGTACACTGGGTCTTGATGAACAAAGTATCTCTTCCTTTAAGGTTGCAGTGAAAAAGACTGAAAAACTCTGCTATAGAAAGTTGGAGTTCATGTAAGAGCATAATATGATTGCATTTACATTTTAGAAATATAATTCTGGCAGCAGTTTGTTGGATTGATCATAGGTGGGCAAAAGTACATGTGAGGAGAACAATTAGAAACTTATTACAATAGTCCACAAGACAGATGGTTGGAGCCTGACTAGAACATTAGCTTAAGGTTTAGAAAGAAAAGGAGAGGTGCACTGGATAAAGGGACTTCGTAATTGATTGAAATCGGAGTTGAGTGATATGTCTAGGATGACTCACATATTTCTTGGATGGCTGCATAATGTCATTAATCAGATTAGAAAAAAACAAAGAAGGAGCACATTTGCAAGAGAAAACATAGTGGGTTTTGGCTGTGTTTAGTGCAAGATTTCTGTCTTAGTCTCTTTGGTCTGCTATGACAAAAATACCATAGGCTGGGTGGCTTATAACCAACAGAAGTTTATTTCTCACAGTTTTGGAGATCCACAGATCTGGAAAATCCAAGATCAAGGTGCCAGCAGATTCGGTGTCTGGTAAGGGCCAACTTCCTGGTTCCTAGATGGCTATCGTTCTGCTGCGTCCTCACAGGGTAGGAGGGGTGAGGGAGCTCTCTGGGGTCTCTTTTATAAGGGCATTAATCTCATTCATGAGGGCACCACCCTCATGGACTCATCACCTCGCAAAGTACTTACCTCCTAAAATCATCACATTGGGAATTAGGTTTCAACATATGAAATTTGGGAGACACAAACTTTCAGTTTACGGCAGTTACTAAAAGATATCCACTTACGGATGTCTACACACTTGCCTATATAATGCTAAGAGAGATATCTAGGCCAGAAATACAGATTTACAAGTTATCAAACCATAAGTTGTTAAACCTTGTGAGTACTTGAGGTTTCCCAAAGAGTGACTATTATAAGAGTAGAGACTTTAGGATAGAACTCCTTAGAATACCAATATTTAGAAAGTAGAAAAGAGAAGAGAGATCAAAATAAGGAACTTAGATTGAACAATGATAATAGCAAAGAAGGAGTGAGTTCTGGAAGCTAAGAATATTTCACACAAAAAAAGAGTTGTTGAAGTGCCAAATGTTACAAAGAAATCAAATAAAAAAGAACTGAATTTAGCAACTAGGAATTGATGACTTTGGCAAAAGCAGTTTCATTCAGTTTTGACAATATCATGACGTTGAAAGCTCTAGTGATCTGGTAAATATATATATGTATATATGTTTTTTTGTTAAGGAATATTAGTCCTCAGCTAACAACCATGTTGACTTTCGTTCACTTTATATGTGGGTCACCATCAAAGCATGGCTGACAAGTGGTGTAGGTCTGTGCCCAGTATCTGAACCCGTGAACTCGGGCCACAGAAGCGGAGCATGCTGAATTTAACCACCATGCCTTGGGACCGACTCCAGTATGGTAAGTGTTTAACCAGCTCTCCAAAAAAAGAAGTGTGTGGTATACATACATACATACATACATACATTTCTAATAAATTTTAATGATATTAAGGATTGTGTAGCATGCAATTTACAAATACTAATAAAATATATGGTACTCTTCACTGTATTTTATTGTCAATTCTGTATAGTCAAGTTATTCTCAAAGAATGTTTTCATTATTTTTTGCCACACTTCCATATTCTGGTCACAATTGATGAATTAATATAGTTCTGACATAAATGTTGGCTGGTATTTTCATTTATACTAAGAAGTAAGATGAAAGTGAAACATCAAAGGTGAATGTTGAAACATTACTCATTCTGGCAAGCGCGTGAGTAAATTTTTGCTAAATTGGATGATAGTTTTTGAATATTGGAAGAATATTCCCTCATTTATTTCTGCAATTCACAACATAATAGCTACAGGCATAGAACACTTTTAAGTTTAATCTGCATTATTAACACTTTCTCACTTTATGAAGTCTAGAAAAGCACCAGAACAATAATCCAAGCTCTAGTCTATAGAATTTGCTGATTTTCATGGTGTAAATACTCCTATCATGGCTGATTTCAAGCTACTAACATGACATCATTGAGTAGGGAGCTAGAAGGAGATACACAGCAGTGCACCATTGTGTTTTACAAGTATAACAGATGTAATAACCTCAAGAACTCAGATAATAGTAAAATAATTAGGAAGTGATAAGTATTGAGTACTTGTTACTTTTTTAAAATATGATTTATTTGATTGTAGGTTTATGTAATTTAGTTTCAAACAATGGCTTGAAAATCCCCTAAAATTTAACAATTGGCCCTTACACAGCAGTACATATCAGCTCTAGCAAGCCACCAGTTGGAAGGAAAGGATAATAGTCCTAGATATGACTCTGGTGACTGTAGTCTACCATTCAATCCAGCAAGTATGATTTTGATCAAGTGATTGTACTATTTGGAGTATCCATTTTCTCATCTTAGAAATAGGGATCCTAACATATATCTTGCATGTTACTAAGAGCATTAGAGATAATGAATATAACTCACACATGTTAGACCCTCAGTATAAGAAATCATTATCATTCTTTTCATTACTGCTATTTAAGGAATGGTGATCAGAGTCCCATGGGAATTTGCTGTTGCTGTTGTTAAGGTATTTTTTAAGTAAGTTTTCCATCTGATCTCTCTTGACTTGGAAGAATCCAGTTGATTTTGAGACTATCTTCTTTCTTTTCAACTGAATTTCCATCAAATTTTCTAATACTGTAAGAGTCTTTTCAAAATTAATTGTAAAATCCCATGCTGCCTGACTAGTTAGGCATTTCCTTCTTTGAGTTCCTAGCAGAAGAGCAGCTGGGGAAGTATGATGCAATTTCAGGAAGAGTCTAGAAGTGCCGTCTTATAGGGTGATGATTGATGTGAACTAATATACCCACCAGTTATTCACATAGGCATGGGGAAAGGGAGGAGATTCAACTATTCTAAGTCTCTAAACAAAAGCGAGTCTGTTCTCTAAAATAATCATCATTCCCATTCTCAGTTCTTTTCATTCTTTCCCACAGATGTGATATTCTTGACATCATCCAAAAATGGTTATATAGACTGAGCATTTGAATGTCAGATGAATGGCCCTGAATACTGCTTTTGAGTTTCCTACTTCATTTAATCTATTTATAAACTCTATTTTGCAAAGGAAAAATCTATTACCTTCTGAAGTCATATTAATAACTACTTATCTGTGTGTTTGCATGACATTATGACTAATAGTTTAAAATTGCTTCATTTCCCTTAGTATTTGTGATATCAAAATAAAGCTAGATAGCAGTCTAAATTACTTAGCAAATAAAAGAGAAATATTTGTTTCTCAAGCCCAAGTTTTCAATTTAATATACCAAAATAGTTGTATTTTACTCTTTAAAATTATTTTTGTTGAAATAGCTTCACAAAGGAAAAAAAATTTAGAGTCCAATTCTCTGTACATGTCATTTCTATTTCCAATACACAATTTAAAGCTAATGTGGTTAACAGAAATAAAAGAAGAACATAGATGCTTTATATGGAAATCATTTTATATCAGTAAAAAACTCCTGGGAGAACAGGCAGGTCTCTGCATGAATGCTTTTGCTTTTAGAGTTGCATCCCAGCCTGTGGGAACACTCTACACTGAGGTGGCTCAGCCACCATGTGGGTGCCCCCAGCAAGCCCAGCAGCCCACGTGGCCCACCAGTGAGTGCACAATGGGCTTGCATGTGTGAACGAAAATGTCCCTTCCTTCCCCTCCCCTCTGGTGCACCAGCTTGGCCAGCCAGGGCAGCAGATCCACATCAGAGCACCTGCAACTGCATGTGTGACCCACCAAACAGCAGTGATCAGGGGGCAAATGCAGATGAGCCCTATCAGCACAACTTCCAGTGGGTGGGCACAACTTCCAGAGGATAGATACAACTTGCAGCAGACGTGACAGGTTCCAGGTTCAGAAAACACAGATCCTGCCCCCGACCAGTGGTGGAAGGTGGAATCTGTGACCAGATACTACCACTATGTGCTGATAAAAGTCCACCTCATCAAATAGCATGAAGAGGTATATTAACACTCCAGACCAGAAGGAAAATAACAAGTACCCAGAAATAAATCCTGAAGTCACAGAAATTTACAATCTAAATGACAGAGAATTCAAAACAGTTATCATAAAGAAACTCAACAAGTTACAAGTAAACTCAGAAAGACAGTTCAATGATCTCAGAAATAAAATTAATGAGCAGAAGGAATTCTTCACAAAAAAGATTAAAACTATAAAAAAGAAAACCAAAAAGAAATTATCTAGAGGACAGAAACATAGAAATGCTTCAGGCAGAGGAGGAGAGAGAACTAAGAAGTAACAGCTGAGAACTTCCCAAACCTGGGGAAGAAACTGGAATTACAAGAAAATGAAGCAAATGTGCAATCATCAATGTACATTTTTTTACATTTTACATCAATGTAAAAAGACCTTGTCCAAGGCATGTATTAGTAAAACTGGCAAAAGTCAAAAAGGAAAAAATATTAAGGGCAGCAAGGCAGAAGAGAATAATCTACAAAGTAGCCCCCAACAGGCTTTCAGCAGACTTCTCAGCAGAAACCTTACAGGCTAGGAGTGAAATAACATATTCAAAATACAGAAAGACAAAAACTTTCCACCAAGAATACTCTATGCAGCAAAACTATCCTTCAGATATGATGGAGAACTAAATTTTCCAGATAAACAAAAACTCAGGGAGTTCATTGCCACAGGGCCTTCCTCCCCAACAAGAAATTATCAAGGTTGCCCTCATACCTTAAGCAAAGAGGAAAAGTTTTACAAAGCCTTGAGCAAGAAGACAAATAGACAGACAAAATCAGAAAATTGCAGCTCTCTATCGGAACAGGTTAGCAAACACTTAATCATAACATTAAAGATTAAGGGAAGGAAAGCATCAAAAATAGCCATAAACACTTCATTTTAATCACAAACTCACAACACAAAACAGAATAATTTGTGATGATAAGTACTTGGGGAAGAAGAAAGAAATGGAATATGCTTAATAGAATGGAGATAAGAGGCTATCAGAAAATGGACTATCTCATCAATGAGATCTTTTATACAAACCTCATGGTAATCATTAAACAAAAAATTAGAACTGAGACACAAATGATAAATAAAGAAAAAATAATATAGGAAATCACCAAAGAGAAATGACAGTCACAACTACATGGAAAGAGAAACAAGGGAAATATAGAACAACCAGAAAACAAGAGATAAAATGGCAGTATTAAACCCTTGTATATCAATAATCACTCTAAATGTAAATGGATTGCATTCTCCAATCAAAAGACACAGAGTGGCTGGATTAAAACACAAGACCTAACAATATGCTGCCTCCAGGAAACAAATCTCAGCTCTAAGGACAAACACAGGCATAGAGTGAAGGGATGGAAGATGATACTCCAAGCAAAGGACAAACAAAAGAAAGCAGATGCTGCCATACTTATATCACACAAAGCAGACTTCAAGATAAAAACAGCAATGAGAGAGGCTGACCTAGTGGCATAGCAGTTAAGTTCACACACTCTGCTTCAGTTGCCTGGGGTTCAATGGTTCAGATCCCGGGCATGGACCTATGCACTACTTATCAAGCTATGCTGTGGCAGGTGTCCTACATATAAATCAGAGTAAGATGAGCATGGATGTTAGCTCAGGGACGATCTTCCTCAGCAAAAAGAGGAGGGGAGGATTGGTGGCAGATGTTAGCTCAGGGATAATCTTCCTTAGGAAAAAAAAGGCAATGAGAGACAAAGAGGGGCAGTATATAATGACAAAAGGGACATTCCATCAAGAGGACATAACAGTTATGAATATATATGTGCCTAACACAGGAGCACAAAAATACATAAAGCAACTGTTAACATACTTAAAAGGAGAAACCAACAGCAACACAATAACAGCAGAGGATCTCAACATCCCACCTACATCAATGGATAGATCATCCAGACAGAAAGTCAACAAAGCAATAGTGGAATTTAAACCAGATGGATTTCATAGATATATACAGAAAATTACACCCCAAAACATCAGAATACACATTCATCTCAAGTGAACATGGAACATTCTCAAAGGTAGACCATGTGTTGGGAAACAAGGAAAGCCTCAATAAATTTAAGAAGATTGAAATCATATCAAGCATCTTTTCTGACCATAATACTATAAAACTAGAAATCAACTACAAGAAAAAAGCTGGGAAAGTCAGAAATATGTGGAGACTAAAGAACATGCTACTGAACAACCATTGGATCAAAGAAGAAATCAAAGGAGAAATTAAAAAAATATGTGGAGACAAATGAAAACGAAATACATCATACCAACTCTGATGGGATGCCACAAAAGCTTTTGTAAGAGGGAAATGTATAGTAATACAGGCCCACCTCAACAAATAAACAAAATCTCAAATAAGAAATCTTAAACTACACCTAACAGAACTAGAAGAAAAAAAAAAAAAGCCAAAAGTCAGCAGAAGGAGGGAAATAATAAAAATTAGAGCAGAGCTAAATGAAATAGAAAAAAAAATCAGTAGAAAAGAACAATGAAACTAAGAGTTGGTTCTTTGAGAAGATAAACAAAATTGACAAATCTTTAGCCACACTCACTAAGGAAAAGGAAAGAAGGCTCAAATACACAAAATTAGAAATGACAGAGGAGAAATTACAATGATAACACAGGAATACAAAGGATAAATAATCAAAAATAAACAAATGGGACTACATCAGACTAAAGAGCTTCTGTAAGGCAAAGGAAACCATGAACTAAATGAAAACGTAACCCACCAATGGGGAGAAAATATTTGCAAATCATATATCCAACAAGGGGTTAATTTCCAAAGTATATAAAGAATTCATACAACAACAGGAAAACAAACAATCTGATCTAAAAACGGGCAGAGGATATAAACAGAGATTTTTCCAAAGAAGATATACAGATGGCCAACAGGCATATGAAAAGATGTTCAACATCACTAATTATTAGGGAAATGAAAATCAAAACTTCAATGAAATATCACCTTACACCTGTTAGAATGGGTATAATTACCAAGACCAAAAATAATAAATGTTAGAGAGGATGTGGAGAAAAGGGAAACCTCATATACTGCTGTTAGGAATGCAAATTGGTGCAGCCACTGTGAAAAATAGTAGGGATATTTCTCAAAAAATTAAAAATAAAAGTGCCATGTGATCCAGCTATCCCAGTACTGGGTATTTATCCAAAGAAAATGAAATCAATGATCCAAAGAGACTCATGCACCCCTATGTTCATTGCAGCACTTCTCACAATAGCCAAGATGTGGAAGCAACCAAAATACCCATCAACTGATGAGTGGATAAAGAAGATGTGGTATATATATACAATAGAATACTACTCAGCCATAACAAAGACAAAATTGTCCTATTTGCAACAATACGGATAGACTTTGAGGGTATTAAGTTAAGTGAAATAATCCAGACAAAGAAAGACAAACACTGCATGATTTCACTCATGTGTGGAACAAACAAACACGTGGACAAAAAAGAACAGATTAGTGGTTACCAGAGGGAAAGAGGGTTGGGGAGTGGGTGAAAGGGGTAAAGGGGCACATATATACTGTGACAGATAAAAATTAGGCTACTGGTGGTGAGTATGATATGGTCTATACAGAATTGGATAAAAAAAATCTTACACCTATAAAAATAATCATGAGTTTCCAAATAAGATCATTATAATAATATTTTAGCTAGGTTTAAAGACCAAATTCATGTAAGAAAATTTATATGTGAATAAAAATATTGGTAAAACGTGTCTATACTAAGAAAAGGATTGCCCAATTGAAGGATTTATATGGTAAATTATTGGAGTTATTATTCAAATATTCTTTTGACTCTTTCCATCCAGTCATCTGGGAAGATTGTGCTTCATGGCCCCCTTCTGGTTCAGTGAAGTGATATGGCTTGTTTATACCAATGAGTTGTGTGCAGAAACAATATGCCACTTCTGGGCCAGGACATTTTAATCACCATTATAAGACCATCCAGATGTCTTTCTCTTTCTCTTTCTCTCTCTCTCACTCATTCACTCAATCTCACTCTCTCTCCCTCTGCCCTTCTCTTTCACTATCAGAGCAACCAGCAAAGTTCGAGATGTTGTGTGCTTCATCATCTTGGTATTTTGAATGTTGTATAATAAAGAATTTGGCCTTCATTCCTGGTTCCTGAGAGGCAGCCTCTAATGCCTTGGAATTTTTTGAGTGATAGGAGTATCTTTTTTGTTTGTTTGTTTTTAAGATTTTTATTTTTTCCTTTTTCTCCCCAAAGCCCCCCGGTACATAGTTGTATACTCCTCACCGTGGGTCCCTCCAGCCATGGCATGTGGGACGCTGCCCCAACATGGCCTGATGAGCAGCGCCATGTCCACGCCCAGGACCTGAACCAACGAAACACTGGGCTGCCCGCAGCGGAGCGCGTGAACCCAACCACTCAGCCATGGGGCCAGCCCCGATAGAAGTATCTTTGTTATTCATGGAAGGCTCCTCACACCACACTTTATAGTTTATGCTAATGAGGTGACTCACGTTGAGCCACTAGTTAGTTTTTACTAAGGAGATAACTCATGATGGGGGCTGGCCATGCCATAAAGACCAACCATGTGATTAAAGGGTCAATATTAGCCCAATGTTCAGTGAAGGGATGTGGAATCCAATTCCATGACCAATGATTCAATCAATCATGCCTATGTAATGAAAATCCAGTAAAAGACTTGACATCAAAGCTTGGGTGAGCTTCCCTGGTTAATAAAGCTCTGTGCTGGGAGGGTGATTTGTCCTAACTCCACAGGAAGAAGGCTGCAGAAGCTTCACATCTGAGACACTCCAAGACCTCACTCTATGTATCTCTTCTTTTGGCTGATCCTGATTTGTATCCATTTTGCCATAATAAAACTGTGATATTAAGTATAGCGCTTTCCCAGATTCTGTGACTTGTTCCAGCAAATTATTGAATCCGAAGGGGTAGTGGGAACCCCTGAACTTTTAGCTAGTTGATCAGAAGTGTGGGTGGCCCTGGAAACCCCCAAGATTGTGGCTGATATCTGAGGTGAAGGCAGTCTTGTGCAGGATTGTGCCCTTACCTTGTGAAGTTCCTACTCTGGGTAGTCAGCATCAAAAGTCATTGCTCTGAGTGATTAGGCTGAGCAGAGCTTTCCTCACACAAGAGAGCTCTAGAATGGCGAAGAAATAAAGCTTTGTTGTTTAACATAACAGAGATATTGGAGTTCTGTGCTATTTTACATGTCCCGACTTACATTTATGTTGCAGAAACATCTGACAGAGAACATACAGATTGATCAATCAGTTATCTTCATTTCATACAATGACAAATACATGGCTGGAGCAGCCTTAGAGATAACCTGTCTATCCCATACTCACTACTTGAAACACCTCTGCAATACCCCTGCCAAGTGGCTATCCAATCTCTTCTTCAAAAAATAAATTGCTCCAATGTTCATTATCTCTTGAGGCACTTCAGTCTATTAATTGAAAGTCTTTAGCACTAGAAAATTCCATCTTTTTAAAAAATTTTTATTTATTTATTTTTTTTTTTTTGAGGGAGAGTAGACCTGAGCTAACATCTGCTGCCAATCCTCCTCTTTTTGCTGAGGAAGACTGGCCCTGAGCTAACATCCGAGCCCATCTTCCTCTACTTTATATGTGCGACGCCTACCACAGCATGGCTTTTGCCAAGTGGTGCCATGTCCCCACCCGGGATCTGAACCAGTGAACCCCGGGCCACTGAGAAGTGGAAGGTGCACACTTAACCACTGCATCACTGGGCTGGCCCTGAAAATTCCATCTTTATGTTAAGCCAAATCTCCTGCCCTGCAACCTCTGCCACAGGTCCCAGTTCTGTCCTTGTGCACCAGGTAAAGCAGGTCTAATCCCTCAACAGTTCACAAATATAACAGTAATAAAAGCATCTGCACCATGTCTTTTCTTCATGTAAAATTTTTAAAGTTTATGCTGATAATCCTCACATGACATGGTTTAAGGTCTCTTTACCATCTGGTTAGCCTCTTTTTATTTTATTGTGAGGAAGAATGGCCCTGTGAACATCTGTTGCCAATCTTCCTCTTTTTGCTTGAGGAAGATTGTCGATGAGCTAAGATCCGTGCCAATCTTCCTCTATTTAGTATATGAGACACCACCACAGTATAGCTTGATGAGCAGTGTGTAGGTCCGTGTCCAGGACCCGAACCCACGAACCCTGGTCCGCCAAGGCAGAGCACACAAACTTAACCACTAGTCAGTCGCTGGGCCAGCCCCTGGTTAGTCTCTTTTGAACACAATCTAGTTTGACTGTGTCTCTCCTGGAAAGCAAAGCCCAGAACTAAATGTAGTCAGACCATAAAGAAGTAGATGAGTCCCACAGGCCAGATTTTTTGGCAGCCATATTGAGTTCACATATTTTATGTGTACAGTCATTTAAAACCAAAGCCTTTTTCAAGAGTTCTGCTTTTAAAACATTTTTTCTTTTATTATTCCTTTATCTATTCTTTTGACTCATAAAGAATATAAGAGAAACAGCTAAGGCTTAGGGTCTGAGAGATGTAGTTTCAAATTCCTACTCTTGCACTTATTAACTGTGTGACTTTGGAAGTTACCTCACTGCCCTAAACTTTAGTTTTCTTATATGTTAAAAAAGAGTTAATAATTTTTACTTTACAAGGGTGTTTTGCAGATGTATGTAGAGTAACTAATACTGTGCCAGAAAAAATAAGTACATCATAAATGATAATTAAAAACAGTAAGATTAGTTTAAAAATGCAAAATCAGAAGCATGGAAAATGAAGTAGCAGCAAATGTGAAAACTGTAAGGGTTAACTTATTTTGGGGTTTTGAGTTTCAAAATTGGTCCCGATATTTCAGAAAACCAAATCAAACGGAGACAAACCTATGAAAAACAACAAAAACTTGCATAACCCTCATTATTGGAAAGCAGAAAGTTCATCAATTACTAAGGCAAACCAAATTTTCTTTTTCATGAAACCATATTCTAAGAAAACTTTGCACTTGAGATTTTATTTAGAGGCCATCACGAGACAGAGGGGTCACTCCCTTTATATGAAATGTCTTAATAAGCAACACAAAGTAAGCACTTAAATTTATTATGGGCTAGGTACTATGCTAAATACTTTATATACACCATATCACACGTATTAGTCACAGAAACCCCATCAGGAAGTATTATTAGTACCTATATTTTATTGACGAGAAAGATGGTGCTTGGAGAGGAAAACAAGATGGGCAAGGTCACACAGCAGAGCGGGAGTCCATGTGACTCAGTTCCCTCATCTTTTAACTTCTTTGCTCTACTGCCCATCTGCTAGTTACTAAATCTAGTTAGTTAAGCTCTGTCTATGTCTCTCAGAGCACGGGATCAAAGCTTGTTTTTCATTGATTTTTATCCTTCATTGTGGATTTCTAACTCTATAGAGTATACAAAAATTGCTTTTGCAAGCCTTGTTCCTACATTGACTGTTTTCAGCAGAATCAGAACCACTTTGGCTACTTTTTCTGTGTCTTTCTCTATTGCTTCATCCACGTCCTACACCCAAATGCTAGCAATTTTCCAAATGCTCATTCTGGGTTCTCTCTGCTTCTGTTCCTATGCCCTATCCCAGGGCTTTAACCATTGGCTGTAAGCTTATTTTCCTTGATTTTTCTGTAGCCTTCATTTTCTATCAGGCCGCAATTTTTCATTTCCAACAGCCTATTCTATGTCCCATATGGATGACTCACAGGTCCATCAAACCAGTATGCTGAGAGCATGTGCAAACTTTAACTCAGCTTTGCCCCAGTCCTCCTCGGCTTTCTGCACTCCCTACTGCAGTGATTGGCCGTTACTGACAATTCTTTCATTACGTCTCACTGGGATATTTAAACAGCTTCCCAAGCCATGCTAACTCTGTTTACATTTCCTTCTTAAAAACCTTCAAAGACTCCCAATTGCTAACATGATAAGATTAAAACTCCTTAGCCTGGTACCTAAGACTTTCAAAAATTTCATCCCAAACCACCCTTCCAATCTTATATTCTATTTGTATACTTCCCACACTCAATGTTCTAGCCCAACTGATTTAGTTGTTATTCTCCATTAACTTCCTATATATCCCTCTCTCTGCTTTTGCCAATATTGGAGTAAATCACTGAGGTTCTTCTCATGTCCAACTCTGTATATCCAAAATCTTAGCATTCTTCCAGGCCCAACTCAAATCCCAAACACTATTTTGTATTCATGCTGACTACAGCCACAAATGTAGATTGAGGTGTTCTTGCTGCTGCCCTGGCCCAAGGCGACCCCTAGTGGTTAGACCTGCACGGATCACTCCCTGGTGAAGGTGAAAGCTTCAAACCAATGAAACAAACGGAAATCTGAGGATAATTTTCCCATTTTTTGTAGTAAGAAATTACATAATGAAAATACAAAGCCAAATAAGGAGACATATTTATTGAGACCTTGTGACCTTAAGATCATGGTTTTCTAAGGGATGCAAATAAATTGTGAGTTACTTGATATATAAAGAACTCTATAGCCATGAGAATTATTTTCCTAGGTAGAGCAGTATTAAAAAATTTTAAAAACTTATTTTGGATTATATTAAATTGTATTGACTTCCTTAGCTAGATAAACTCTCCCTTCTATATTCTCTCTTAGTCCTGTGCATCACCTGCATCTGAATTACAGAATTATAATTAATTGAATAAACAATTTGCACAGTTCTACTGTCTGACTCATTCCTCTAGTCTATAAGCTCCATGACAGCTGGGGTTTGTCTGACCTGTTCACTTAATGTAGTGCCTAGTACATAGTAGGGACTCACATATTTATGGAATGAATGACCTCCCTCCTGCAAAATTAGGAACTCACATATTTGTTGAATGAACAAATGCCACCCACAAAGGTTTCACTCACATTTCTCAGTGTTATAAGGAAAATTCATGTTTGTTTTCTGAGTTCTAATCTGGTACTATCTTGCTATGCAACTCTCCTCCTTTACCTGGGCCTCAGTTTCCCCAATTGGGCCATCTAAGAAGGCTTCCAGCAATTATAGCTCCTCTTGTAGAAGTAAATATGATTTACATAAAACCTCATATCTCCTAGTCACTCACTTTTCTTCAAATAACACAGCTCACATGTTCATGAGTGATACTGGTAACTTTTGAACAAATGTTGTCACTTAGGTGTAAGCTAATTGTCCCCAACATGGCTTTCTAATAATGAAAACACTAGCTGTGATAGAATGCAATGTCGTTGAAGAGCTAAATCATTCATTTGAAAAATGACTGTTTTGAGGCCTGCAGAATGTAATTAAATCAATCTAAATTTGCAATACTAAAGAAGTAATTTCTCATCATTTTCCATTAGCTTATTTTGTTTTGTTTTGACTCACATAAAAAATTAGGAGAGAGAAATCTTCAAGGACTTCCCATTATCTGTGGACTAAAGTATGGGCTTCTTATCCTAGTATTAAGATCTACCACAATTTGTGCAATGGTTTGAATAATTACCTTGAATGGATCATACTGACACACACAAACATTGGCCCCAAGGTGATAATCAGATATAGCTACTATTTACTGAGAGCTAAGATCAGGAATTTTAAACTATTTTGAATTCTCACACTGACCCTGAGGTAGATATTATTATTACACTCTTTTCACAGATTAGAAAACAGGCTCATAGATGAAGAGTAATATAAAAGAGATCATAGGAAGTATCTGAGTGAGAATTCAGCCCCAGCTGTGTCTGACACCAAAGCTTATATTTCTTTCATTGAGGTATGCTGCTCCAAAATTACATCATTTAATGAAACACCAGAGTCCATACCCCATTATCACTGGGGCATATTTCAGTCTACTGTAGCCAACACGTGTTAGCAGAGACCCACGTCTTAGTTCACATGCACATTCAGCTCTGCCACAAGTATATAGGAAAGAATCTTCCAGTAGATTTCAAAGCTTATTTGCTGTCACCAGAGTTTCTGCTTCCTAGTTAGGTGTTAATTTTGTCCATGATAAAAAAGATGTGGTAGGAGCACATTTCAAACTCCTATTTTTTCTCTAACCATTTACTGTCATCCCATATCCATGGGCTTATCAACACAGGATACCCTAGGTAAGTGTGTATCACTTAGGGATTTAGCCGCACAATCGTAGGCCCTGGGGAGCTTGGATAAAACCATTTAAGAAGATAACTTGACTAAACTGGAGGACACATCCAGTGGCCTTATAGTCATCTATACCCCAGGCCTCATCCTAGTCTTTTATGTCAGGATATTTCTCTTCTAGGTTCATTTATGCTGAAAGACTGTCTCTCTTCATGGTCCACTTTATCACAGCGAATTCAGTGATAGCAGAGCTGATTCTTCTGTTGGGTAAACTGTGGGGAAAGGCTTTGAACTCTGCTTGAGCAGAAGGATTAAACCTGGAATCTGCACACTTTTTAAGGAGTCCATGTACGGGTTTCATGACATTTAGAAAATATGAAATTTTCACGTGAATCATAGTACATATGTATTTAAAAACATTTGGGGGGAATGAGTGCACTGCTTTCATCAGATTCTCAACAGGATCTTTGGATGCCCCATCGCCCAAACTGAGAATCACTGCCCTAAAGCTTAATGTGTAGCCAATACTTCCCTGACTTTTATTCTTCTCTTGTCAACTCAATGAGTTTGACAGGCAGCCTGGTGGTCAAAAAGTATATGGCTGTCAATCTGGGTGGAGCGAGGTATTAGTGGAGTCCTAGTAGGAAATATGCAGTTCAGAACAGCTCATAAGGTTGAGAAAGCACGTAAAAATATGTAAATATGTCCTAGTGAAGAATAAAGTGTTGGGGTATACACCTTGGGCACCTAGAAAGTTCTGTAGAACACTAGATGAAGAATTAAGAAATCTCAGTCTTGTCAGGATACTCTTACAAAGAGTGGATTGACTGTCATCAGTGAAAGAAATATCTCAAAGAGGACTGACCCCTCTTTGAAGACTTAACTCTCTTCCCTGAAGCACTATAATCTCATGCAAATATTTGAAGACCCCTCATCTATAACGTGCTTGAAATTCTTCTAAACATAGCAAAACAGATTCGGCATTTGCAGAACACTACACAGAGAAAAATATAGACCTTTTCATGCTGTAGTTTTCTTTCGTCTTGTAGTTTCTTTCATATTATAAAAGCATATTCATATGATAAGTGGGATGCAATGGATGAGTGAGGAAGCATGAGTCCCTGTAATTGTATGAATGTTCCAGGAGAAGACAGTTAACCCCAGTCTACTCCTTAATAATACTGTGTACTCTCAAACTCCTATCACAAAGCTCTTAGCACTCTTAGGTCTTATTGTGCTAGTACTAGTTTCCACTTCACTTCATGCCATAATACATTTCATGCAAATCCTAGTCTGTCAAATTCACCTTCACATTTATAATGCTACTTACTGTCTCCTCTCTAGCTCAGAAGTTGCTTTTGTGCAACATACTCCAGTGCTGTATTCTCATAGATGGCATTTAGAATGTGGAATGCTCAAATACAATTCATTAGCTTGCTTTTATACACACATACACATACGCACACAATTTATTAGAAGCAGGTTTAATAAATCCATGGTAAATTTAATTAATACTAATTTGTTGACCTTCCTGTCATCATAAGAAAGACAATGAGATTTCACTAGAGTCCTTCCTATATTTTGGATCACGCCACCAGGTAAAAGGAAATAAACAGATGGGCGAAGGTCTGGAGCATTTGTAATAATTTACATTTCTGGTTATAAAAGACACCCATGCTCACTGTAGATAATTTGGAAAATATGTATAGATATTTACACACATATATGCATGTACACACAGACCCACCCACATATGTATGCCTATGCGAGGCAAAGAAAACAACCCATATAAGTATAATGATCTTTTAATATTTTGGTGCATTTCACTCCAGTTATCTTTCCCACCTATTACATGCACACACACACATGCATGTGACATACACATATGTGTATTCATGAACCATGGTCCTACTATTATTGGCTGTTTGATACCAATCAAATCATGTAACTTCAATAAGCCTTGGATTCTTCATTTTTAAAATGAGGAAAATAATTCTCCCTACTTCAAAGGGGAGTTGTGAGATTTAAATGAGTAAACATAAAGCACTTGGCACAGTCGCTGACACATAGTAAGTGCTCAATAAATGTCAGTTGTGGTTGCCATTATTGTTATTATTGTAATTGACATTTATATACAACATTCTAATAGGCTTTCTTGGTGTAAGTATCTGTCTTTCAGGACTCAAAAATACTCTACTCATGGATGCATCATGATTTGTTTTACCTGTCCCCTTTTGAGTCATTTAGATGGTTTATGATTTTTTATACCTGACACTGTGATGAATATCTTTTTACAAAGGTTTTTTGCTACATCCCTGTTTACATTCCTGGAGATGGAATTCTTGTGTCTTAGATGATTACAAATCTTGGCTACTGTATTGAGTTTACTTTATTTTCCTCTCATTTGACTTGTTGCTGTCATTCTGGAAAGTTTTCTTATGAAGAACACCTTCTTGGGAGTGATCAACTTGTTCTCTTAGGACGACATTTAATATATACAGTGTGAAAATCATAACATGACAGCAAATAACTAGGTCTCCCTCATAGTACTCTTCCTGACACCCTATTAATTATTATTGAATATCTTCCCCACTCTTTTCTTAAATACATGATTCTCCATATATACCAAAAGCATTAGTAACTTAGTAAGTGCATTTATACCCATGGTTTTGTCTAAAAGGTGCCTACTCCAAGGATAAATAATTAACATTTTACCAGAAGGGAACCCTAATGGTTTGTGATGGTTTCCTAATCTTTAACCAATATTGCAGAAGTATGGTATTTTTTTGAAAATAAAAGAAAAGAGATATATATCAAACTTCTGGTCAATATGGCTCAGTGACTTTATGCATTCACACATATATGCCAACCGTATAGCAATGACAGATCAAAGCAAAACAAAACAGACATGTCCAATCTCAAAAATATGATACATATCTCTGAGAACCAGAAACAAAATAGAATTACAAAGCACTGAATAGGCTGGAGCCATAGCTTCCAGTGTTCTAAGGCCCGAAGCAGGCATTGGAGGCTTAATGGAAATTTGGAAGAATAAGGGGCAATAAAAGTTTTCCATTTCATAGAAGGCAATACAAGGTAAAGAGAACAAAACAAATAAAAAAACAAACAAATAAAACCCAAACAGGCCTAGACAGTTTTAGTAATGACATATACTGAATAGGCAAAGCCAATGAAAGTCCAAATTTATATGATCTCTTCAGAGAATAGAAAAAGAGAGGAGGAGAAGGGAGAGATGGAAAATACATCAATGATGACAACAAGAGAACAATAAAGTAGGGAGACACTGCCTAAAAGATATCAAGATATACTATTAAAATTGTTATTTTCGTAGAGCAATAAACCATTAGAATAGAATTGGGAACCCAGAAAAAAAAGACACATAAATATATGGAAATGATATATAAAAGAATGATCAGAGCAAGTCAATGGAGAAAAGTTAGGCTACTCAGTAAATGGTGCTGAGCAACTGGTTATCCATCTAAAAAATAAAATCAGATTTTCTCACATACTACAAATGTTAATTATAAATTGATTAGAGATTTAAATAACAAAAACATATGTTCAAAATTATTAAACAAAAATATTCAAGACCATTAAATGACCTTGAGGTAATAAATGATATCTTAAAGAAGATACAAAGAATTACATAAATAGATGATAATAGTGATAAATTCATCTATACAAAATTTACATTACTTTTTTTTTTGTGAGGAAGATTGGCCCTGAGCTACCATTTGTTGCCAATCTTCCTCTTTTTGCTTGAGGAAGATTGTTGCTGAGCTAAGATCTGTGCCCATCTTCTTCTATTTTTATGTGGGATAACACCACAGCGTGGCCTCATGAGTGGTGCTAGGACTGCACCAGGGATCTGAACCTGTGAACCCCAGGCTGCCAAAGCAGAGCGCACAAACTTAACCACTACACCACCAGACTGGCCCTGAAATTTATATTTTATACGACAAAAAACATCATAAAAAAGAGGCAAGAAGCAATGTCAGCATCATGGTATAATAAGATGTTCCTCATTTTTGTCCTGCTCTTCAAAACATATGATCTAGCATCCAGCCAAAGACAAAAGTGCCTTTGTGGGAACTTGGGGATCTGCCAACATACACCAAGGGACCCTGCAGGAGTCTTACCCACCTGTGCATCAGGTAATAGACATACAGATCTCAGTCCTGGCTGTGGAGTGGCCTGTGAATCAGCTCCAGCCCCTATCAGCCATGGTCCAAGAACCTCTGGAAGACACTATATTAGACAATCATCCATGGATGGGAAAGCCTTTATGGAAGTCCAGGTTTACAGAGGAAAAGTTCTAGCACACCACTGGAGCAAAAAATATGAGCTTGGATGCATTGGAGAGGGTAAGAGGAACAGCTTGACTTTACCCATATCACCCCTCCCACATGGCAGCACAGCTTAGGGTCAAAAGAGACACTGTTGGCCTGTGATTTCTCTTGTGGGGGAAAGTGAGAGCATATGAGTGAGCATCTGGCTTCTCCAGCTGAGTGGGATGCTGAAAAACAGGCTGATTACTCTATCACCCCATCCAGAGTACAGAATTGTGAGCTGGAAGCCTGGGGAGCAGGAAGAGGCTGGGAGAGCAGCAGATAGGCCTTTTGGAGGGCATTAAAGGGATGCGTATCCTACTAACTACATCACAGACTCCATCAAGAAGCCTGCCCAGGAGTCACTGGGAATGCTTCATCCACAGATTCTCCCAAAAGGCCCATGCGCACCCCAGTGCTCAGAGCACCTCACCCAGAAACACTCCTACCCTATGGTCAGCTCCCTGTGAGCATTCCCAATTGTGGCAAGAGAGAAGAGTTTTTTCAGGTGGCTAGTGAGCATGTGCAGAAAGCTGGTCCAAATCTGCAGGCCAAGAAGAGACCACAAATTTGAGATTGAGTGCTACTTTTGGGAACACCAAAAAGGGGCTGTCAGTATCCACCTTGGTGCTTTGCAGGATCTAGAGAAGGCATGCGAGCTTAAGAATTCTGCCACAGGGGCAGGCTTTGTGGCTGAGTGGTCAAGTTCTTGCACTCTGCTTTGGCAGCCCAGGGTTTCAACAGTTTGGATTGGATCCTGGGAACACACCTAGTACCAATCATCAAGCCATGCTGAGGCAGCATCCCACATAGTAGAACTAGAAGGACCTACAACTAGAATATACAACTATGTACTGAGGGGCTTGGGAAGAAGAAGAAGAAAAAATATTGGCAACAGATGTTAGCTTAGGGGCAATATTTAAAAAAAAATCTGCCACAAGAAGGAGCAAGAAGCAAGGAACAGGTCTGAGAAGAAGTTCTGAGAAAGCTTCAGAATCACTAGCAGGTATTTTTCCCTAGCAGAAGGTATTTTTTCTTAAAGGCAGTTAGCAAAACCTGGAGGAGGTGACTGCTACTTCAAATGCTAAGACAGAAACACCAAACTTCAAGAAATACGGAAAATAAAAGATCGCAATAATCTTCTAGTAACCAATCCCAAAGACATGGAGATCTATGATTTACCCAATAAAGAATTCAAAATAAATGTTTTAAGAAAACTCAATGAGATACAAGAAAACACAGAAAGAGAGTTCAAAGAAATAAGGAAAACAATTCATGAACAAAATGAGACGTTTAAAAAAGGTATAGAAATCATAAAAAAAGAACAAAACAGAAATTCTGGGGCTGAAGAATACAATGAATGAAATGAACAAAGTGCAATAAAGAGCACTGACAACAGAATGGATCTAAGGGAAGAAAGAATCTGTGAGATAGAAGTAAGGAACTTTGTAATTATCCAACAGAGGAGAACAAAGAAAAAAGAATGGAAAGAATAAAAAAAGCCTACTTTATCTGTGGGTTACCATCAAAATAACCAATTTGTGAATTATTGGGGTGCCAGCGGCAGAAAAGAGGGAGAAGGAGGCAGAAAGCTTATTTAAAGAAATAATGTCTGAGAATTTCCCAAATCTGGGGAGAGATTTAGATATCCAAGTTCATGAATCTTATAGGTCACCAAACAAACTCAACATAAAGAGATCGTCTCCAAGACACATTATGATAAATTTGTCAAAAATTAAAAACAAAGAGAGAGTTTAAGCAGCAAGAGGAAAGAAGCTTGAAACTTAAAAGCAAACACCATAAGATTAAATTTCTCAGCAGAAATTTTGGAGGCCAAGAAAGAGTGGGATGATATATTCAAAGTGCTGAAAGAAAAAAACTGCCAACCAAGAATACTCATTTCTGCAAAGTTAGACTTCCGAAATGAAGGAGAGATAAAGACTTTCCCAGACAAACAAAAGCTGAGGGACTTCATCACAACTGGACCTACCTTACAAGAAATGCTAAAAGGAGTTCTTCAAGTTGAAATGAAAGGATACTAGTTAGCAACATGAAAATATACAACCCACTGGTAAAGGTAAGCATATAGTCAAATTCAGAATACTCTAATACTGTAATACGGGGGTTTATTAACCACTTCACTCTAGTAAAAATGTTGAAGGACGAAAGTTTTAAATTTAACTATACCCACAATTATTTGTTAATAAATATGTATTTTTAAAGGAGGTAAATTGTGAAATCAAAAACATAAAAGAGGGAGAGTAAAAGGGTAGAGTTTTTGCATTGATTGAACTTAAGTTGTTATCAGGATAAAATAGATTGTTGTATATAGATGATGTTTTATGTAAGCCTCATGGTACCCACAAAGCAAAAAACTACAGTAGATTCACAAAAGATAAAAGAAGGGAATCTAGGCATACCAACTATACCTGTGGAAAATCATCAACTCAAAAAGGAAAGTAGCAAGTAAGGAAGAAAGGAATAAGGGAACTACAAAACAGTCAGAAAACAATTAATAAGATGGCATTAGTAAGGCCTTACCTATCACTAGTTACCCAAAATGAAAATGGATTAAATACTCCTATCAAATGGATATAGACCCAGCTATATGCTGTGCAAAGAAGACTCAGTTCAGCTTTAAGGACGCAGATAGGCTCCAAGAGAAGGAAGAGAAAAAGATATTCAATGCAAGTAGAAACTAAAAGAGATCAGGGGTAGATATACTTATATCAAAGAAAACAGACTTTAAACCAAAAACAGTAACAAGAAACAAAGTACGTAATTATAGAATGATAAAAGAGTCAATTTGTCAAGAAGATATAACAATCATAAATGTATCTGCACTCAAAATTGGAGCACCTAAATATATTAAGGAAATACTAACAGATCTGAAGGAAGAAATAGACAACAATACATTAATAGTAGGGGACTCCAGCGTCCCACTTTCAACAATGGATAAGTCAGCCAGACAGAAAACCAACAAGGAAATCTTGGACTTGAACTATACTTTAGACTACATGGACCTAAGCGACATACACAGACCATTCCATCCAATAGCTTCAGAATACACATTCTTCTTAAGCACAGGTGGAACATTCTCCAGGACTGATCATATAATAGATCACAAACAAGTCTTGAAATTTCATAAGATTGAAATCATACCAAGTATCTTTTCTGACCACACTTGTATGAAACTAGATTAATAACATGAAGAAGGCTAGAAAATTCATAAATATGTGGAAATTAAACAATATAATCCTGAAGAACCATTGGGTCAAAGAAGAAATCAAAAGACAAAAAATCTTGAAACAAGTTAAATTTGAAACAGAATATACCAAAACATGGGATGCAGCAGAAGCAGTTCTAAGAGGGCTGTTTATAGTAATGAATTCCTACATTAAGAAAAAAGAAAGATCGCAAATAAATGACCTAAATTTACACTTCAAGAAACTAGAAAAATAAAAACAAACTAAGCCCAGTGTGAGCCTAAAGAAAGAAATAACCAAGATCAGAGCAGAAATAAATGAAATAAATCCCAGAAAAACAATAGAAAAGATCACTAGGACTAAGAACTTGTTTTTTGAAAAGATAAACAAATTTGACAAATCAATAGGCAGACTAAGAAAACTAAGACTAAAATAAATAAAATCAGAAATGAAAGAGAAGACAAAATACAACATTCTTCCATGATAAAAACTCAGAAAATTGGATATAGAAGTAACGTATCTCAGCATAATAAAGCCCATACATGACAAACACACAGCTGACATCATACGCAATGCTGAAATATGGAAATATTTCCCTCTAAGATCAGGGACAACATAAGGGTTCTAACTGTCACCACACATTAAACATTGTACTAGGAGTCCTAGCAAGAGCAATTAGGCAAGAAAAGGGAACAAAAGGCATCCAAATTGGAAAGGAAGAAGTAAAATCATCTTTATTTATAGAGGATATGATCTTATATAGAGGAAAACCTAATGAATCTACCAAAAAACCATTAACACTAATCAATGAATTTAGTAGTTTCAGGATACAAAATTCATATACAGAATTCAGTTGTGTTTCTATACACTAACAACAAAATATCTGAAGTAGAAATAAAGAAAACAATCCTATTTACAATAGCATTAAAAACAATAAAACATTTAGGAATAAATTTAACCAAGGAAGTTAACAATCTGTACACAGAAAACTACAAGATTTTGATGACAGAAATTGAAGAAGACACAAACAAATGGAAAGATATCCTATGTTCATAGATTTGAAGAATTAATTTTGTTAAAATGTCTATAATACTCAAAGTCATCTATAGATTCAATGTAATCCTTATCAGAATTCCAATAGTATTTTTCACAGAAATAGGAAAAAACTATCCTAGAGTTATATGAAACCCCAAAAAGACCTGAACAGACAAAGCAATCCTGAGACAGAACAAAGCTGGAGGCCTCACCCTTCTCGAGTTCAAACTATACTACAAAACTAAAGTAATCAAAACAGTATGGTCCCAGCATAAGAGTAGACACACAGACCAATGGAACAGAATCAAGAGCCTACAAGGAACCCATACATATAAGATTAGCTAATATTTGACAAGGGAGCCAAGAATCACAATGGGGAAAGGACAGTCTCATCAACAAGTGGTGCTGAGAAAACTGGGTAACCATATGCAGAAAAATGAAATTGGACCCCCATATTACACCACTCACAAAAATTAACTCAAAATGGAATAAACACTTAAATGCAAGACCTGAAACTGTAAAATTCTTAGAAGGAAACATAGAGAAAAGGCTCCTTGACACTGGTCTTGGCAAGGGTTTTTTGGATGACACCAAAAGCACAAGCAACACAAGGAAAAATCAACAAGTGGGACTACATCAAAACAAAAAGCTTCTGCATAACAAAAGAAACAATCAACAAAATGAAAAGGTAACCTACAAAATGGAAGAAAATATTTGCAAATCATATATCTGATAAGCAGCTAACATCCAAAATGTATAGACTCATTCAAACTAATAAAAACAACAAGAAAAGACAAATAATCTGATTAAAAAATGGGCAGAGGAACTGAACAATTTTCCAAAGGATACAAACAAGTGGCCAATAGGTATATAAAAAGCTGCTCAACGTCACTAATCATCAGGGAAATGCAAATCAAAACCACAATGAGATATCACCTCACACCTATTAGAATAAGTATCATCAAAAAGACAAAAGATAAAAGATGGTGAGGATGTGGAGAAAATGGAACCCTTGTGCACTGTTGGTGGGAACGTAAATCGGTACAGCCACTATGGAAAACAGTATGGGACCTACTCAAAAATTAAAAATAGAACTACAATATGATCCAGAAATCCCACTTCTGGGTAAAAGTCCAAACAAGGAAAATCAGGAGCTCTCAAAGAGATAGCTGCACTCTCATGTTTATTGTAGCATAATTCACAATAGCCAGGTGATGGAAACAACCTAAACGTCCATCTATGGATGAATGGATAAAGAAGATGTGTTGTGTATATATACACGATGGAATATTATTCAGCCATGAGAAAGAGAAAATCCTGTCTTTTGTGACAACATGGATAGGACTTGAAGAGATTATGCTAAGTGAAATAAGTCAGACAGAGAACGATAAATACTGTGTGATCTCACTTAATATGTGGAATCTAAAAAAGCCAAACTCATAAAAACACTGCGTAGAATGGTGGTTGCCAGGGGATGGGGGAGAGAGAAATTGGAAAATGTTGGCCAAAAGGTACAAACTCACTTATAAGATGAATGAATAAGTTTTCAGGATCTAATGTACAGCATGGTGATTATAGTTAACAATACTGTATTATATATTCGAAAGTTACCAAGAGAGTAAATCTCAAATATTTTCACCTCAAAAAAGAAATAGTAATTATGTGAGGTGATGGAGGTGTTAGGTAATGCTATAGTGGTAATCATCACAATATATAATTGAACCAAATCAATACCTTTTGTACCTTCAACTTACATAATACATCAATTATATCTCAATAAAGCTAGAATAAAAATAAAGGCAAAGAAGTGATGGTGAATAAAAAGATATTTGCTGCATTTATCTGATAAAATACATGTCAAGTATATGTAAACAACTCTTTCAAAGACATAAGAGCCAAATAACTGAAGAGAAAAATGGGCAGAATCTATGAACAGGCAATTCACAAAAGGGGAAATACAGCTGACTCTTGTTATCTGTGGTATTTATGTTCTATAAAGTTGCTGCGAATACTGAGTTAGCAAATACTGAGCCATTGCTCCTAGGGGAAATACAGGGTTAGGTTCCTTCAAGCTTCTGGTCACAACATGTCATCAACTAATCAATATATAACCTTGTTATATGTGTGTTTCTGTTTAAAGACTATTTATTTGATATACATTTCTTACAAATAATTTATGTACTTTTTATTTATAATAAAATACTAGCCAAAGGGTTTAACATTTTCCTGACCCTGCGTAATATGACTGTAAAATTTGTTTGGCTTTCAGCCTCACAATAATGCTGTGCACTATGCTCTTATTTAATCTCATTTCAGGTGTCATATCATGAATCTACAGATTTAGCTATTTTTCCATCTTTTCTATAACTTCATCATTAATAAAAATGTTACTTTGCACTTTTCAGAGCAACCTCATGTACAGACTAACGAATTTCCTCTTCCTTTTTCTGGATGTAATGTATTGTTGATTCATTAACATTGAACTCACAGCAACAGCACTATAACTCATGCCTGAATAAAGCTTATCTAACATACATATGTTCTCTGTAAGACACATCATAGTCTTCTTGCACTTAGGAACGCAAGACAGTGTTTCAGCACTGTGTCTAGGGGATATTTTAAAAAGCAAAATCATCACCAAAAAGCAGAAAAATGCAAAAAATGCCAGTAAGTAAGACTGTGAAAAGGACACTGTTTACAGTATGAGAGCTGAAATAAGAAGGCAGAGCGTCCCCTTGTTCCATTTCATCTGGGAATATGTGCATCAGGTGACAAATTTTTTGCTGGTGTACACTAGTCTGTGCATGATTACAAAAGCGTCGAGTATTGGTTTGGGGATTACAAATAAATTTTAGCAAGGAGGCAAACTCACAAACACAGAATCCATGAATAATGAAAAACAACTGTATCTTTAAAAATGAACAAGTGAATGCTAAACAAAAATGCAAGATGGTGCTGTGGAAATAGGAAAGCATCTGGATGTCCTAGTGGTTGAGCACATAGATAGTTGAAAGTATTTGTACTGTCCTAGATTTTGAATTGAAGGGAGGAATCACAAGTGTTTATTATATTCTCATCCTTTATCATATCGTATCACCTTGTATCATGTTGTGTTAATTATGATGTAATATTTGGTTATGTGTCAGGATGAGATATTAAAACATTTGACAGATTTGGCTACCTAAAAATTGAAAACTTCTGTATGTCAAAAGCTTGGAGAAATATTAACATTGTATAAAATAAGAAAAGGGCAATATTTCTAGAATACAAAGAAGATTCAATAAATAGTAAGAAAAAGACCAAAAAGTAGAAAAAAATTTAAAATTATATGAATGATTAATTCACAAAGGAAAATATAAAGCTAGTCAATAAATGTATTTTATCCAATGAAAAGAGATCTCTGTCAATTTTGGTTTTGCCATATCACTCAAATATGCCCTGCATGAATGACCAAATGAGTGAAAAGATGCTCAGTATCACTAGCGGTCAGGACCATGTAAATTAAATAACACTGAAATACAATTATCCTCAACTACACTATACAGTTGAAAAGATCAATGAAACCCAGAGTAACAGGATGTGGATAATGGGTGATGTGATACACTCCTCATGAAAATCTGAATTTATTGATGCAGTCATCAAAAACCGATGGAGAAAAGAAAGTGTATTCAATAAACGACACTGAAAACATTAATTGTCAACGTGGGATGAGGTAAAATGATATTCATATCATATCAATATAAATTCTTAGAGTCTAATATAAAATAAAATAAAATGAAACAAATGTTTTCCAAATCTATGGAGTGAATACTTTCTAAATCTTAAGTTGAGAGACAAAAAAATCACTATAAAAATAAAATCTATACATTTAACTAATTAAAATAATTTAAAAGTAAAGGCAAACAATAAACAGAAATCTACGTATAATATATAACTTTAAAAGTAATTACTATGAATTCATAATAACATTCAATCTCCTTTAGGATACAAACCAATAGAAAAGTAAAATAACTGGTTAAACCAATGGGGAAAAATCATATCATTACTAATCAAAAAATACAAATGAAAGTAACAATTTTATCATTCAAAGTACTTATGATTACTATTAATTACGATAGTGAAAGCCGGTGACAGAACATGGGTATTACAGTGTGAACTTTTATAGCCTTTTTGGCAAATAATTTGATACTACATTATAGCTTGAAATGTCCATTTCTTTTGGGAAATTCATGGAGTGTCCAGAAAGAACTTGCAATTCAGCTGGAGGAATACAATTAGCTGACAGCCTCTAGCTGCAGCACCTTCATGATCAGCTGCAACATGCTATCCAAGGCCATATTCTTCCTTGGCAGTTCTCTGAGCATGGTGGGGGTACACCAGGTTTGACCATTTCTGCCCAGCATATGACACTTTTATGAACAATCACCACAATTCCTCTTTTGAACTGGGAGAGACTTTCTCAGAGCTGAACCACAGACTGCGGATCTTCCCAAACAAGTCTCCTTCTTTCCCTTTATCCTTTCACGGGTGTCTGATCTACATTGTGATCTGAGTCTCTCTCTGCCTTCTCCTGTGCCCTCTACTGTGTAGCTTTCACAGGTATCTCCCTCAATAAATCTCTTACACTTCTAACTCCCTCTTGGCATCTGCTTCCCACAAGATCTAAACTGACACAACTATTGATTTCACTTTGGGGAATTTATACTAAGGAAGTATTCTCAAATACAGAACGAAGCTCTAGGGGCCAGCCCGGTGGTGTAGTGGTTAAGTGCGCACGTTCTGCTTCGGCGACCCGGGGTTCTCGGGTTCAGATCCTGGGTGTGGACATTTTACCGCTTGACACGCCACGCTGTGGTAGGCGTCCCACATATAAAGTAGAGGAAGATGGGCACAGATGTTAGCTCAGGGCCAGTCCTCCTCAGCAAAAAAAGAGGAGGATTGGCAGCAGTTAGCTCAGGGCTAATCTTCCTCAAAAAAAAAAAAAAAAAAACAGAATGAAGCTCTATACACAAATATCCTCATTATGGTATTATAATATTGAAAAATATTAGGGAAAAAACCAACATTTTCAACAACTGGAAAATGGTTAAGGAAAACTTCAGAATATTTTTTGGCTGTTAAATGTATACATATGGATTATCCATAACAATATGAAGAATGTCTGTTATGTGAAAGGGATAGGATATAAAACTACACATACAGCGTTTCCACAGTTATATAAGCAATTAAATCAAAAGAGAACTAGAACTCAGGGCTGGCCCCGTGGCCCAGTGGTTAAGTTTGCGCGCTCCGCTGCAGGCGGCCCAGTGTTTCGTTGGTTCGAATCCTGGGTGCGGACATGGCACTGCTCATTAAACCACGCTGAGGCAGCGTCCCACATGCCACAATTAGAAGGACCCACAACAAAGAATATACAACTATGTACTGGGGGGGGCTTTGGGGAGAAAAAGGAAAAAAAAATCCAAAAGAGAACTAGAACAAAATTATATTGAAAATAGACAATATAAGTTATGACATTCTTGCACATCTTAATAATTAATAAAAAGTTAAAGTATTTTAGGTATTTGTTGATAAATTGTATTTTAAATATAGTCAGCAATATTTTCTTTTTAATAGCTAACATTTAGGGAGATCCATGTTTGAATTTAGAGGTAATTAATATGCTACTGTCCTTGTGAATAAATACAATATATAGATGTCAGGAATCTATCACTGAAATTAATTGATGGTCACTGAAGAGGAAGTAGGAAATTCTTCTGAAAATGAAAGGCAAATTTGTATCACATGGTGTGTGAGGCATGCACTGAATGAGACCAGAGGTGAACTTACTGCAGTGCTCAGAGATGTAATACACACTTCCTGTCTATGAGCATCCGTGTTGATAGAGCTTTTTGATCATGTGCGTCTGTTGCCTTTATTTGATTAGTCCTGAGACATTTCACATTTCTCCTTTCCAATTGTTCTCTCTCTTCATTGTGCTTTGTTCATTTTTTATGTCATCCTAGAACTTTATTTTGGCCATCTAGTACATCTGATCTCTTCTAATGTACTATCACCATTTCTCCAACAATATCTCAGAGCATTACACAACATTAGCCCTCCTAAAATTGGAATTTTAAATTTTTTATCAAGTAAGCAAATGCTCAAATAGGATTAAATGATTTGATTAAAGGAAAGATCCAGGAATTCATATCATTCTTATGAATGTGTGTATGTACCAGCTTTCATTATAAGTAGCTAAAACATTTGTAAAATTACATTTCTCAGATGTTGTCTACACATTCTGGCTATAATCCCTTGCTTCTCATTTAAAACTCAACCCACACAGCCAATGGTTCTCACACTTTTACGTATATCAGAATCATCTGGAGGACTTGTTAAAACACAGATTTCTGGGCACTACCTACACGTAGTACCCAGTTATGGTTTCAGTTAATGATTCAGTAGGTGCTTGTGGGGAGCAGAGAATTTGTACTTTTAAGTTCCCGGGTGTTGCTGATGTTGCTAGTCTGAGGACCACACTTGAAGACCAGTGCCTTGGAATGTATTTTCTACTCCTATTACTCCACTGAAACTTTTGTTGCTAAGGTCAAGCAGCAACCCTCACATAGCCAAATCTAATAAAGCCAAATCTAGTGAACACTTCCGTTAACATCTAACTTTCTCTATTAACAATATCAAACTTTCTCACTTTGACTGTATCATTTCTTGAAATGGTCTCCTCCTTTGATTTTCACACATTACCCTTCTATGCTGGTTTTTCTTCTTCCCTATTGGCCATTTTTTTCTCATTTTCCTTCAAGGATCCTCCATCTCCAAAGGAAATGTCTGGGGTTTCTCAAGGCTTGATGCTAGGCCTTCATTTCTTCTCTACACCCTATTCCTATGTTGACTCCTCTAGGCCCATATATTGAAATACACTGGTTATGGTGATGATCGCGAATAAATACCTCCATTGTTTCCTTCGAGTTTAAGATGTTTTCTTCAACTGCCTACTTGTGGTTTCCATTTGGAGATTTCACAAACATCACAAACTTCACTTGTCTGCTATAGAACACTTTTCTCTCTTAAATCTGTTTCCCGTGATTTTCTCTATGTCAAAGAAATAGATCCAAACTGACCAAATTCTCAAGCCAGAGACTGAGTCATCTTTGAGTCCTCCTTTTTCTTCTCTCTCTTTTCCTCACCACCTCCTACTCCCCATCCAACAATCAACAACAGGTGATTCACCCTCCAAAATATATCTCAAATCCTTTTTTCTTCTATCATCACTGCCATTACCTTAGCTGCCATTATCTGCTGACTGGATCACTGCAGCAATCTTCTAAAAACTACTTATATTACCCCCCATTAAACATTTTCCTCACTATAATTGGATCATATCAGCCCCCTGCTTAAAGTTCACAATGGCTTCCAATTATAATTAGAATAAATGCCAACTCCTTTCTATGCCCCAGGAGGCCTTTGATATGCTGTCCTTGTCCTACTTCTTCAGTCTCATTTGATACTACCCCCTCCCATATTTACTAGCTTCCAGCTGTGCTGGTATTCTTTCAGTTTCCTTGCAAAGCACACTAAGCACTTTTCCACATTAGAGTCTTTGCACAATTTTTTCCCCTTTTGCCTGAGACGTTTTTCCCCAACTTTGTTTTGTCTTATTTCAAACATCTTCTAATCAAAGGTCTTTCCTGACCACTCTGCCTAAAGGAGGACCACCTCTGTTACTCACTATATCAGGCCCATTGTTATTGCCTTCAGAGCATTATTTGTACTTCTTGTACATTTCTACTTGTTTACTGTCTGTTTTCATACTGGAATGTAAATACCATGAGAGAAGAGACTTTGTCTATTTCATTCCTTACCATATCCCTAGAGTCTAGTTCAGTGCCTTGAAATTAGTAGGCATTCAACAATTATTTTATTGGCTTTATAAATAATTTTTTAAAAGTACCTAAACACTCATACACGTATCTTACTCTTATAAAATTACTACCTGGCCATCCCAATATATCTTTATTTGTAGATTAATAGAAGTGGTTTTCCCATGACCACTGGATACCGGAGTGTTCACTGGCTAGAGTAATGAAGTGAAATCTTCCCCAAGATGATGAAATTTTAGGAATACATATCTGAGATACATAAACACACACACACAATATGATACATACATGTGCACATACACACACATAGTAGTCAACTTTGGATATCAAGAGTATGGGTGATTTTCCCCATTATTTTACTCTTCTGTATGTTCTAAGTATTTATACACAATAATAATAGCTAAACGTAAAAGGTTTCTATGTGCCAGATATTGTGCAGAGTGTTTCACGTGCATAACCTTATTTAATCTTCCTTTAAACTCATAACGTAATATTATTTTTGCTATTTTATACATCAATGGAACTGAGGCACAGAGCGGTTAATTAATTTTCCAATGGTCACACAACCATGATGTGCCAGAGATGGGGTTGATCTAACTTTAAACTATATGCTCCTAAACTCTATATTATATTTTCTTTCTAAAGAATACACATTCTTAGAAAAACTACAACAGCAGCAACTAATAAACCTGTTACAATGGTTACATTTTATACATTGCTGGAATCTCACACACATTTCCAAGTATTTATCAGAGAATCTAGCTTTGACGGAATTCTCTGTGAAGATGAAATCTTTGATATTTTATAAACAGTGTAGAAAAGGGCTATGTCCAATTAATGTCTCCATGATGAAGGAGAGGAAACCTGAGCTCCAGATGGGTCTGGAAGGAATAGTCTAAAGTAGGCCACAGAAAGTAAGAGGTTTCTTTTATGTCTTCTATTTTATCTTTTATACTCATGTATATTTTTTTATTCCATGAAAAGCAACACCTTTTAAATATAAATATATTTTAAATAACCCATGAAATTGCTTTAAAACATTCCCTCCTGAAATGTTCAGGTAAACTGTTTCAAAGAAGTGACATCATGTGTATCCTGTAGCTTTGCAATCTATATGCTACATGGCACAAGTTTGGAAAAAAAGAGTGATTGAAAAGATTCCTAAATTTTCTAATACTTTATGCTTTCTAACTATAATAATTATCTGCCTTCAGGGTAACCAGCTCAGAGAAGTGGCAGAAGTGGCGACAGCAAATTCTTGGGCTCAGTTAGAAGGCAGTGGCATTAGCAACTGAGGATGACGCCCTGTCCAGGCCAGGCTGAATCTGGAGTTCCTGGAGTACACTCCTAGCCTGTTCCCAGAAAAGCCACAACTCTCTCCTATGGCCTGTTCTTTTATGATGGATAAATAAAAGAAAAGGATTTTTAAATACTGCAACTAAATATTCCACCGTAAGTCTAATCATCCATAGTCCTACACTTTACATACTTTTTGGGTTTTCTTTAGAACAGGCTACCCTATAAAATTTTCCCAGATTTTAGAATAAGGAAAATGCTTGCCTTTGAGGGGAAAAAAGGAATTTTTATCAGACAATGAGAATTCTATGGTATACTCAATGTGGTCTTTTTTTCTGTTTTGTTTTTTCACCTTTGTTGTTGAGGTTGTTGCTTTTCCTGTCAGGAAGAAAGATTAAATTTTCAACTCTGGTAATAATTACATCTCCGGATCATTTATCTCATTTATCCCAGGCAATTCTCTCTCCCCTTTCTCTCTATAATCTCTAAACTCTCATCTGATGTTTATCCTAAGTCATCTGTTCTCTATGTGTATTTTTCAAATTGAATATCTTCCCTCTGATACTCTTTGGTTGTTGGTAGATTAAAATAATGAGACAAAACAAACACTTTAGAGCTATTTTAAAAAACCTGAGTGCATATCACATAGTTCTATAAATCACTGGTGAACTCTGGAACCACAGAGGCATTAAATTCACCCACTGCTTGATTATTTTCCTTTGGGAAATCCTCACTTTGATTTCAAGCTAATTTTGTCTCTGATGTTTTACTATGTTAAAGAAAAGGAAGTGTTTCCACTCCAAGAAGTTCACTGCATTTGGAATCATTGTATACTACCTCAGAATCAAGAAGGAGTTTTTATTCTGACCTTTCTGGGTATGTATATAAGTTGGCTTTATTTATTGTTCTCAAAGAGCTCACAATCTGGAAACTAATTGCCTACGTGCCTAATTTTAAACCAGACCAAACATTAAAAAAGAAAATTTCCATTAAGTTTGAAGACTTTCAAGTTATACTGATTTGTTTTTCCAGTTTCCTATTCCTGAAAGGGTGGCCATGTAGAGCAATTTAAAAGAATGGATGAGTGTTTGGTGACTAGCAGGTCTATTTTCTTCTCTCTGCATGGTATAGGAAAGGGGAGCAAAGATCTGGAACTTGAGAAATTGTTTGGCACCTGGCAATAAAAAACTCTATATCAACGTGTCATTAGGCAGAGTAAACTTTTCTTCCACATCGAACCCTACTACTAAGAGATTAGTTTGATCCTGACAATATCCGACATCTCCTATTGTTTGTAGGGAAAGTTCATTTTACCAGTAACAAGGCAATTCTACCAGGCCATTATTTTATGTTGCTAACACCTTTAATACAGAGCTCTTCATTTTAAAAACTTCTATCTTAGGAGGATCAATTGAATTATATAGATATTAGTCCAATAAGACTACAAATGAAGAAATATGTGAATTGTTCTCCATAGTCCCTCTACTAAGTAATTTTATTTGTCTAAAACTATAAAGTCATTAACGTAGTCCTTATGATAAGAATCTAAGTTTTCCTGATTACTATTCCCCTTGGATAAAGCACAATAAAATGTTGAATTAAAGCACTTATTCTCCATGGTTTTCCATTTACCATAGTTTTGTCAGTAAGAATAGCCTAGTAAAAGATCCCTCAAGGCTTCCACTATTCTCCCATCCTTCAACACCACCACCCCAACACCAAGACATGTTGCTTACATGTTCAAAAAGCTGTGTTCGCTCACTTATGTGACTGTTTGTAAGTGATAAGTTGGGGCAATACTGTTTTTTCTCTTTTGTTCTACTTTGAGGAATATATCAATAGATATACAAATGAATAGTGCTATAGGCAAGAAGTAAGGATAGCAGTGGTATCAGGCAGCGTATCTGGTTAGATTGCTTTGTTGTTTGTTTAAGGTAACTTATATGACAAAGTAAAATAAACAGTTACTTCAACTTCCCACTTAAAAATTTCCACATTTTATTTTTATGTACAAAAAATGCCCCAAATTGTTTGGACTAGTATGTTTCTCTTCTCCTATGCACTGGTCAATGTTCTAGGTGGGAGGGAGACAGTCGTAAATAAAATACATAAGAATCTTTGTATGTGTGAAGCTTACATTGTAGTAGAAGATACAGAAAATGAAGGACATAAATACATAAAATGTATAGTATACTAGAGGATGGTAAATGATCAGAAGGAAAAAAGTGGAAAAAAGGATATGAATGAGTAGGCACATTTTAGTTAGGTTGGCCAGGAATATCCTCATTAAAAGGTTAATTGTGAGTAAAGACTTGAAAGAAGGGAGGGACTGAGCCATGCACATATCTAAGTGAAGGTCATCTCAGGCAGTGAAACACCAAGTGCAAACACTGAGGCTGGATTATGGCGTGTTCCAGGAATAACCAGTAGGGCAGTGTGTCTGTAGCAAAGTGAATGAGGAGTAGACTAGGAGTTACAGTCAGTGAGAAAATGGGAGAGCAGTCAGGGTTGGGCCTTGAGGGACAGTGTGTGGATTTGTATTATATTCTGAAGAAGCTCAGAAGCCATTATAAGGCTTTAAGCAGGGTAATTACGTGATCTGACTTACCATTTTACAGAATCACTCAGGTGCTACATTGATAATAGACTGAAGGAGGCTAGAGAAGAAGCTTATGAACCCAATTAGGAGACCATGGCAATAATCCACGTGAAAGATGGTGATTGTTTGGAACCAAGCTATAGGAGTGGGGATAGTGAGATGAGACAGGATTCTGGATATATTTTGACAGGATTTACTGATGACGTTGGGTATGAGAGAAAGAGAGCAGTCAATAATGATCCCTATATATGTATCCCTAGCTACTGGAATAATGGAGTTGCCATTTGTTGAGATATGAAAGACTATGGGAATAGCAGGCTTGAGGGATGGAAATCAAGATTTTGATACTGAGACATGTTAAGTTCAAGCTGCCTATGAGATATCTGAGTACAGATCTTGACTAGGTAGTCGAATATATCAGTTCAGAGTTCTTGAGAAGGGTCTAGATTGGAATATGAATTTTATAATCATAAACATAAAGATGGTATTTATATCCATTACATTGGAAGAGATCAACAAACTAGTGAGTATTGAAGACTGAGGACTGAGCCCTGAGGCACTGTTACATTAAAAGTCTGAAGACAAGTGGAAGATCCAACATAGAAGACTATGGAAGAGCATCATTTATCATCATCTAGCACCCAGTTATGTAAGAGGAAAACCAAGTGTGTGGCACACTAGAACCCAAGTGAAGTCAGTATATCAAAAAAAAGAGGGAGTGATAATCTGAATCAAATGCTGCTGATGAGCAAAGTAAGGTGAGGACTGAGAAATGATCAGTGATTTTAGAAATATTAAAGTCATTAGGGATGTTGATGAGAGTCATTTTGGTGAAGTGCTTCTAAAAGAGAATGGGGAAAGGGGATGGGATTGGAAACAGTGAATATAGACTTTGGTTAGATATGAAGCCATTGGAGAATATTGATCATAGAAGGGACATAATCTGGCTCATATTTTAACATGAGCATAACTGTGGTTCCTGTGTAGAAAATAGACTAAAGAGAGGCAAAAATAGAAGCAGGAAGTCTAGTTAATAGGCTTATTAACATAATACAGGTGAGAGAAGATGGTGGTTCCAACAAGGATGGTAGCAATGGAGGTGGTGAGAAGTGGTTGGATTCTCGATATATTTTGAAAGTAGAAACCTCAGGATTTGCAGATAGATTAGATGAAGAGTATGAGAAAAACAAAGGAGTAAACTGGAATGATGAAGTTACCAGTAACTGAGACAGAGAATATTTAGGCAAAGGATTGTGGGGAATGGTCAATACAAATCTAAACATAATGAGCAGAGTTACGAATGTGAGGAAGTATAAAGACTGTATAGGGAATTATAAGTATTAGTGGTGGTACAGTCATGTGTTGCTTAAAGAAGGGGATACTTTCTTAGAAATGTCGTTAGGTGATTTCATCATTGTGTGAACATCATAGAGTGTACTTACACAAACTTAGATGGTATAGCCTACCACATACCTAGGCTATGTGGTACTAATTTACGGGACTACTGTCATAAATGTGGTCTGCCATTGATGGAAACATCATTATGCAATACATGACTGTATAGGGTAGTAACAAACAATGGTCTTCAGAGTGATAAGACAAAAGTGGATTCAAATCCCAGCTTGGGTTAATTATTTGAAGTATGTTCCAGACAAAATGAGCAGAAACTCTAAAGACCTGAGGCAGGAGTATGCCTGTTAGTGTGCCATAGGGAGCCTGGTGTCTTACCAGAAAAGCCCGGAAGCCTGTGTTGCTGGAGTAAAGTGAGCAGGAGGGAGAGGAGTAGGAGATGCAACCAAAGAGGAAATAAGAGGCCCTTACAAGAAAACACAAGGTCCAACTTGGCTGGTACAGCTGCAGTGTAAAAAAGGTATAGGGAAGGCTATGGTCATGTTCATAAGTCCACACATAATTAATAGCTGTCAGAAATCTTCTTCAGAGAAATCAAGTTTTCTGTTTTAAGATGATCATTCTGGCATCACTGGAAAGAATAGATAGGGATGAGAATAGATTCCAAGGGTCCACATTCAGATTCAACGAATATTTAACATATATGACAATACTTTCCTATATTCATTTAATTTTCACAACATGCCGTTGACCTATTTGCTCTCTTTCTCTTCCCTGTACCAGATAGCAAAACTATATTTTGGTAAAATCACTAAGTCTTATGCCCTATTTCTTCATTAAAAGTCTTTCTTAATTGCTTCTCAATCAAATTCATCACTTGTTCCTTACCCCATCTGCCACGAATCCACATTTCAGCCATTCAATGAACACAATGCAATGCAATGCCTCTTTGGTTTTGCTTATGCTATTGCTGTTTTAAAATGTACCTGGAATTTGTTTTAATCAGGTATAGTAAGACACAGAGAAGTGGAAATGATTGTCATGACAGAAGAAGGTTTTACTCACAGTTCCCTAGAAACAGGAGGCACAGTACACCACGTAAGGCCATATGGGGAAGCATCAGGGTCAATCAGGAAGCAGAAGGACTGGGGAAAACATAGGCAAGAACCTTTACTGTTGTTTCTGTGGGAAAGACAGGACAAGGCAAGGTAAGGAAGTTTGGAATTGGCTAGTTTGAATAATTTCAGTGGGTTCTGGAGTACAGGGCTGTCCCTAGTTGTCTGGTACCTGGCCCTGGAGTGATTAGGGCAGATGGATAGTGACCTAGAGTGTAAGAACTAGATAAAGGAGGTAGTGGGTGAGTCTGGACTTCGGATTGGTTGATTCGCATATGAAAGACATGCTCCTGGGCAAGCTGTTTGCTATCAGTATGAATTAGCTAACCCTAGAAGGCGTAGTCCCTCCCAGTGGTCAGCAAGTCCTCCAGACACCGGAGCATCAGGAAAATAAGGGAATGTAGTTAATAAAATTTCCTCAGCCACTCTTTCTTTACAATGAACTAATCAACTCATGATTCAAGGTTCAATTCAAATGCGTCTGCTTCTGTCAAGTCCTTCCCAAACCCTGTAGTCAAAATTAATCATGCTTCCCTCTTCACTGCCAGCGTTTTTGTTTAAAGTTCTCTTTAAGTACATACAACAGTTCTGATCTAATCATTAAGGTCTGTATGGCTTACTGTCCTCCATATATTTTTAAAAATAGAAAAGGTATCTTTGGTAACGTATTTCTAGAAAGGACCCAAATGACATAACGTGACATCATCAAGTCCATGAAAAGTATTATTAACTTAACCTCAGAACAAGGAACAATTGCTGGCAGTTTCTTAGCAATGAAACAGGATACTGAGTTTATACATAGAGAAAGAATCCATGTTTCTTTATATCTGTAAGTGTAAATGGAAAAATATAAGCAAATAATGATATAGTCAACAAAATGTCTAACTGAAAGTGCAATGCCTACTTAGAAGCAAAAAATTAACTAAGTCTTTTCAGTAACTATGACATTCAACTACTGGCTTGACTGTTCTGTTTGTTTGCTTGTTAATGACAGAACTGAGTGATTTTGGCATTATATAGACATAACCTTAACTGTTGACCACACTACACTGGAGATGTGGTCAACTCTTAAAGAAATGTATTGAACACACCTAGTAAGTTTGATTTAAAGAAACTCTAATAGTATTTACTAGCTGGGATTCTAGTCAGGGATTACAACTATTCATATACTATTGAATACGGAATATTCCTTCATCATGTGGCAAAGCTGTCCTCTTTGATAACGTGACTTCAGAAAGAATGAACATAAAATAGTGCTCACCAGTGTGACACATGAGGAAGACATCTCCCTGACCAGAATTTGACCTGTGCTTTCTAATGAACCAATAAATGGCACTAAAATAATAATAACAATAATGTCCCCACATACATCAATCTGGTTATATGTAAGGATAGAAATATTCTATAAATACTGAAGATTTACTGTTTAAGTCAAACTCTGTCTTATACATAGTTATATTTCAACTGCAAATTAATACTAATAGTTTACATTTATAATGCAGCTTTTATCTCTTACGTTCATTTTTGCCATCTATTATTTTCCTGTTCAGTTGGTTACACACAACAATTTAGGATTCATGCCAACTAGCCATGGTCCATATGGATGTCTTGATGTGCCATGTTTCTGAGCAAGTAGGGATCATGCATGATATACCTCCTGTGTCACTGCAAGACATTTAATGCTAAATATGATCTGCCATTATGGCAATGGTTTCCTCTTAGTCAGGAGATAGTTAGCTGGATTCTTTGTTCTTTCCTATTTGAGGTGGTACAGAGGAGACTACTGCCAAGGGATCCACTTAGCATGAAAATATGTGCTAGAGGAAGCAAGAATCTATATGAGTTTTATTTTCATTGGGATTGAAAAGACAAGTGATTCTTGGCCTGAAGGTGAGTCACAGATGGACAGGGCTCAGATGGCACATGAGGATACAGAAGTGAGTAAGAGTCCCTGGTGAGAATTGAAAGTGCATCTTGGCAAGAGATGAACTTGTCCCCTATATTGTGGGGTCATTACACACAACTCTTGCCCATTCCTCCATCTGGTTTCTATGTCAAATAGCATTAATTCAGTTTTTAGTGGTCTGATTCTCAACCAGTTTGAACACAGCAAATATGCCAGACATATACTGAAATGTACATGTGTATGGTTCCATTTGTATGTAATTAAGAGTGAGTAATGGGCAATGCTCACATCAATGAAAAGAATAAATATGTTATAGAAAAAGTCAAATTACTATAGTAACAATTTTCCAAGTACATGTGTAAAATGAAATCTCATTCTTTAGAAGCCTTTTCCAATATCTTTATTTTATCTTGAATATTGAACTCTTGTCATTGAAAGAATTACCGGCTTTAGTGAGAAATGCCTGTATAAGAAAGAGAAATTAAGAAGTGATTCAGCGTTTACTAAAATGCTGGCTGATAAATCACTATTTAAAGGAAGAATAGTTTACTTTCCTCAAAGAGAAAAAGCACCCAGATCTTAATAGTGGCCATACTTTCTGTACTTTCTGTTCTCTAGATTGTTTGACCGTTGATGTACAACCATCCTAACCAAGTAATAATATCAAGGTCATGTCAGCATTATTACTCCTAGATCATTAAAAAATGGAAGGTGATTAATTCAAAGTAATATACTTTATTGAATTGTTTTCAGTCTCTGCTTATCTTTGTGCTTCATTGTTGGGTCAATTTAAAATAAGGCACAAATTCACCGAGAGTCTCCTTGGACATAGGTTTCTCCCAAAGAAATAAGTATCTACTTTGAAGTTAGCTTTATATGCTGATCACCCCGAATGGGAAATCATCCCAATGAGATTATGTATGTTTTATTAGTCATTTTGAAATTCTGGAGACAGTCTAATAATTGCAAACTATTATTGAGGTATCAATTGACTATAGAAAGTTGTCCTTTGATAATGTCCCAGTGACTTAAGCAAATTCCCCCCACCCTGAAATTGTAAGTCACACTCAGAGACTAAATATATACAGGAACAATTGGCTGATAAAATGCATTATTTCACAATATACTGGGACTATTATGGGCTGACAGTCATCAGCATTTGCTGAGTTCCTATTGTATACGAAGCCTTGTGCCAGTTACTATGGGGAGATACAGGAAATAGAAAATGTACCTCCTTTTCTTGACACTTTCAGTCTCACTGAGTTCCATAAGAACATATATTCATGGGAAAAATAGACTTTGGAATTAGTATCAAGTAAAATATTAATAAGCACAACAGAAATGGTTTGCAGTGAGAAGGAAGATGGTGAGACATAAAGGTAAGGAATGATCAGGAATGACTCAGCTTTTATTAAAAGTCTTTGGTAACTGTATAGGAACTAAACCCTAAATGGAGTATAGGATATTCCCATCGATACTTTTGAGCTGATGGAAAGGAACAGCAGAAGCTATGCTGGCAGTCCTTCAAATGAAAATATGCTCACTGATGATATGGTCCACCTCATATCTAATGTGAACAGATTGTGGAAGGTCAGAGGGAAAAAAAGATAATGGCAAATAACACAGGGACAGAACTAGCTAGAGACCTTAATTAAAGCAACTCCACTTAGCTTTCTGTAAAAAAAAAAGGTAAGAAGCTGCCTAAAAGGAAAGAAAAATTGTTTCTATAATAAGGGTTCCTTTAAAAAATAACTTTCCCAAGAATGTAATCTAACATTAGCCTAATAGCATAGAATTTTTTCATACAACAGTATATCCTTAACAGCAGTTTTATTGAGAAACATGCTGATTTTGTGCTAACCAAATACAAATAATCGCAAGCCTAATGTTCTTCTAGAGCTGGTACTGTGTTAAAAAATACACTTGGTCAGTCATTTTTCCTTGTTAGCATCATACTCTTGAATGTAGACAATTGAGAATGGATGTAATTACAAACTATTCAAGTAGACCAGCTCCACAGAACTATTTTTAAGCATTCATATTTCAATCAATAGTGCAGAAGGGAACTATGGTAGAAATATTTTCTTTCCTGACTATATTTGCATATTTGTGTCAGTTGCTTGATTCAAACCAATTAGACTACAGTTATCTATGAAAACCATATGGTGCACAAATAAAGCATACAAGACCAGTTAAACATCAAAAGTGTATCATTTACATAGTTATAAAGGAATACGGACAGGGAATATATTTATTATTCAAGGAGTATACTATTGAATAGAAGGTACATCTTTATATTTTAAATCTATATGTACTGAAGCAAATGATTACTCTTGAAATATTTGTCAGTGTTGTACTAACTTGGAGCAAAGAGCATAGAAAATGAGTGATGTGAGGGACAGAATTCAGACCACTGTTTAAATAAGCCTGTGAAAATTTTGTTTTTTGTAGGTAAATCAATGACAGAATTACCTTCTAACATTCTATCGGAATTTCTAATTTAAACTTTTCTAGTAGGACTATTCTTACTGACACTTAAAGACATAATCATCACTAATTTATTTAATCATGGTCATGACATATTACTTCTTAAAAATGTTTGACCTAAAATAAACATATAAAACAACTCATAACTTTCTTTACTCTGGGGCACTGTTTTCTTTCTTTCTTTTTTTTTTTTAAATAACCCACATTAATACGTTTAGGTCATCTAGGTCATACACCCACATTCAGGCAGATGGAGACTGTGGAAGAAACAATAATGGCCCCCAAAGATGTCTCTGTCCTAACGCTTAAAATTTGTGAATATGTTAATTTACACGGTAAAAGGGACTTTACAGGTGTGATTAAGGTTAGGGATCTTGAGATGGGGAGATTAGCCTGAATTATCCAGATGGGCCCAAACTAATCACAAGGGTCCTTTTAAGAGGGAGACTGGAGGTTTAGAGTCCAGAGTAGGAGATGGGATGATGGAAGCAGATGGTGTATGTATATGAGAGGGGGAGAGGAAGAGGGAGACTGGAGGGAGCAAAGGAGAGGGGAAGAAAGAGAGAGGGGGAGAAGGAGAGGAAAAGAGATTTGAAGATGCTATGCTGCTGCCTTTGAATAAGGAGGAACGGGCCATGAGTCAAGGAATGTGGGCAGCCTCTAGCAGCTGGAAGAGGCAAGGAAATGGATTCTCCCTTAGAGAGGTACTAAGGGACACAGCCCTGTTGGCCCATTTTAGATTTCTGACCTCTTTAACTGTAAGATAATAAATATGTGTTATTTTAAGCCAGTAAATTTGCACGAATAAGAACTAAGACAGAGTGCCTGCCCATGAAAGTTCTCAGTTACCACTTAAAACTTTTCTTGCCTCTTTAAATTGTGTTCTTTTAACAGACATATCATCAGGGAGTGACTTGATCATTTACACAGCACTTTTACCTTGTGGTATCCAATACATCCATATCTCCTCTGGTCCTACTGAGATAGTCACTTATATTTTTCAAATAACTCTTAGTTTGTAATGTGTGCAGCAATATACTGGACACAAAAATATCACACAGCCATTATAATTTTCAAATATTGCAGAATTTTGTTTTGCTTATGCCATATTGCATGACAGGTCATTTTACATAGACCTGGTTCAAGTTATGTTTGTTAAAATATACGTGTATAGTCAGATTCGTAATTTTGTGTGATCTGGCTTTGAGTGGAGTTATATTTGAGTTAGATTAATCCTTTAAAATATAGTTCCTCAATAACTGATCATAAATGTTCAACCAGTATTCTCCAACTCCCACATTCTGGAGCATATAGCAGGACTCAATAAATACTTATAAATAATCAATAAAGTAATCTTGGAAATGCAAACCGAAGAATTTTAAAAATCAAGGAATAGCCTATTCAGAATCATTTAATAATCAAAATGTCTGTAAAAGGTAAATAATACATAAAAAATCCAACATATATCATTTTTATCTTTAATTATGACTATATTAATTTATAAAAATTTCTTCCATTGTTCCCAAAGTCATGTAAACTTTAATCTTTCAATGTACTACTTGTATAAATGATACTACTATTCTTGCTGGATTTAGGCTTGAGGATTGAATTCTGTCTTTGTAAGACTGATTAGAGTGTATGTTATTCCAACATTATTATGGGATGCCTGGCACCTCACAAAGAATTAAGTCAGTGAGCTCCCTTATCACTGAAAGAGGTGAAGCCAAGTCTGGATACCAGTGTGCCAAGCACTTTGAAAAAGGGACTTCTGAATTAGAAAGGAAATTGAATTAGAAATGGCCTCTAAGGTCCCTTCCACCTTGAAGAGTTTATGAGTCTACCATATAACTTAGGGATGGCCATCCACATGGATCAAAGCATAGTCAGCTTAGACGGTGCAGCTCTTTGCACTAGTCACCATGGCTGAACTATTTCTGTGCCATCTTATCATTATATTTACCTAAAGCCAGCCTTGCAGGAGAAATAGTCTCATCATTAATATATTCAACTCAGAAGGGATTCCTTTCAATTTGCTCTTTAACTTTTGTAAGACAGTTTCAGAATTACGAAATTACAACTGGTGCCAGCAACAGAATATTTTCCTGGGCAGAATGAAGAAAAAGTGAGATCATTGTCTTACAGTGGGAACTCAAATTCAGCATTACAAAATGCTACAGAGTATGTAAATTGGACTGTCATTCCCCTCTGGCCTCTGTCTTTGCCCACAAGTACATTCCTCAGAGAACATGTCATACCATAGAAAATACATCATTCTATAATCACTAAATCAGAGAAAGCTAATGACCGTTATATCTTGGGTGAAAATAATACAGCATTTCTCTCTTCTCTTTTGCAGTAGGAATTATCAAATAAAAATTATTCACAAAGAGGAGGGAATCTGAATTCAAGGAAAAGATGAGATTGCACAAAGTATCTTCATTTGTGTTCAAGTCTAGGGGGTGGCTTAGGAAGAAGTCATGACAAAGGTTATCCTGTGTCTGAATCTAAAACAGTTTCCATATGTCTTGGAATTTTACAATCTTCATATAATTTGTTTTCCTTTAGTATAGAACTATCAAAAATGTTTGAATAAATCAATGTACCAAAATCCTAAGCATTTCTCAATTAATTACATTGATATAGCAAAATCCTGGCTATTAAAACTCTGTAATTTTCCCCCAAAGTTTTCTAGGCATCTGATTCATGAAAGGTTAGACTTTTCACTGGAAAGTACATAAAATTAAATTGAAAAAATAAGCATAACTGAAACCTATTTAGGATAATTCGAGCACTTAGACAGTAGTAACTAAAATCCCTTCTAATTCCAACCATCTGTGTGTGTGGGACAGCTACCATTTAAATGTTTGGTTTGTTCTAATATACTATATTATTTATATTACATTGTATGATATCATGATAATTATTATTATAATAATGAGGGTGGCCAAGAGCTCTGTTGTTTTATATTGTTAGTGCAGCTTTATTTTGTATTTCATTACACGTGTAAGCCACATATTAAATCTACTTAGCTTTTAAAGGGAACTTTTCTTTTGCAAATTCAGCTTTAAAAAGCCACTCTGGGATCAAGAAGGAACAAGGGTCTACTGGGTTCTTAATCCTTTAGCCATATCTGTCATAGGCTGAGAAGGCTCTGAGGACCCATATTCTTCCTGACAGTACTGTATAATTGGCAGAGATGGAAGCCAGCAGAGTTGGCCAGGTCTGACTGGAGAATGTCATGGTTAAGGAAAAAAATAGTGACTTCACAATCTTCTATGCAGTACTAAGAGAGGAGCTGCCAAGGCTACTAATGCTAACAATTATTATTTAGGTTACTTAATACTAACAATTATTATTTATTGAGAGCTCTATCTCTCTGAATATGTATATATATATTTGGAATATGTATTTTGAATTTACTTCCATTTCAACAATGTATTTTATATATATATATATATATATATATATACACACACATATTCTCATGTAATCAGGTACAGAAAAAGTCACAAAGCTAGTGAGTGGCAGAACTAGTATTTGACACTAAGACTTCTCAATTCAAAACCTCATGTTCTATTCAAAATAGGACATTATTTAGGGCCAGTTTGAGTTTTCAGTAATTTATTTACTAATTTATATACAGTAAAACTCACTTTTTTTGGTGTATGAGTTTTGACAAATGCATAGGGCCATGTAACCGCCACCACAAACAATATAGGGAAGAGTTCCATAACTGCCCCCAGTCCCTTCATGGTGCCCCTTTGAAGAGAAACCTGTCTCTCCTAATCATGGCAGGAAGGAAGGAGGGAAGGAATGAAGGTGGGGGAGGGAGAGAGAAAGGAAAAGAGAGAGAGAGAAAGAAAGAAATAAAAGAAAGAAAGGGGGAGGGGAGGGGAAAGGGGAGGAGAGGAGGGGAAGGAGGAAGAAAGATTCTATTCCACTCTTCAGTTCTCAGGTGAACATTTTTCTTAGTCCTCTGGCTTTAAAGAGATTTCTCTAGGAGTCTTCTCTCTGTGGATTTCTGTGACTTGGTCAAAGCCAGGAGATAAAGGAGAAAAACAGCAAACAAAACAACAGGAAACACACCATGGTGCTTGGCCATCACATTTTGACTTCCCTCTCCAGACAGCCTGTTATTCCTCCTTTTCAAAGTCCTCAGGTAGTGGCTTTTTATATTCAGTCCATACTTTTCAGTAGTAAACAGTGGGAGAGAGAGGCTGTAATGGGTTTACTCTAAGTTGACTAGCATGAGAAGTTCAGTTTGAATTTAAGAAGGAGACATGGATTCTTTAGTCGAATAGTTCAACTCCAAAGGGCTACCATTCTACTATAAGGAGATGCTCTGTCAGTCATACTTAGATAACAGAGATATATGCCCAAGCAGGTTAATCTTTATCCTGAAGCTGAATTTGAAAGTATTATAAAATTAAGATTAGTTTTGAGACCACTGGCCAGTAATGAATGTAAGATATCTTGGATTTGTCACTTGTTCGTAGGTAGGAAGTTCAATAAATAAAACATCAGGTTTATAGCATGTACATGGGAGGCAGGATATCCTCAGGGTGCCTACGATCCCTAATGTTCTGTGTTGAACTCAAAAGTTTTGGTCTACTCAGTTACTTCCACAGATTAATTTGCTATCTGTACATCCATACCTTTAAACAAACAAACCAGACGATCATATTAAAAAGAAAACTGTACTTTGGAGGATATGATTGCCCTCTAGTGGGGGCTACTCAAACTGCAGACCACAGTTACCAAGGTCTCCAGCAGGCTCTGAGGAAGAACCTGGTAAAATCAACTACTTACTGGTAACATCAAGGACTCTCTTTGTGTTCATCCCAAGGACACAGAATTTTGCTGGGTGTTTGATTTTCTACGGTTCATTCTTTATGCTATAAATATAATCGTGATCTTCTTCACAGTTCCTAGTTCTAAATAGCAAGCAGAGGTATATTTAGGATACAGAAATAGGGGTCTTAAAGAGTTGAAAAAGTGTTCTGAAAACTTTCTCCAAAGGTAGGAGCTCTGGCCACTGTCTTCAAAAAAATCTTAACTTATATTACTTTACTTTGCATTTATCTTTAACTTAATATTATGCTGTATTTTGTTATTTAAATTAATTCAACAAATATTTATTGAGAACCTATAATATTCCATAAAGATAAAAGGAATAATTCATCAGGAAAAGGTAACAATTACAGATGTCAATATAGCTAATAACAGAGGTTTGAAATACATGGAAGAAAAAAACCAACAAAATTGAAAAAAGAAATAGACAGATTCACGAAGATTGTTGGAGAGTTTAAGATTCTTCCCTAAATAATTGGTAGAACAATTGGAAAAAGAAAGAGCTGAAGACTTAACTGAAGCACGAGCTCACAGGCAATATTCCTTGAGGATGGGATACCATCCCCCAGGTCAAAGTATATACATTGAATCGGAAACCTTAATCTGACACTCTGTCTCTGTGGGAGGCTGAATAATACCTTTCACAACATGTGCATGTCTTAATTCCCACAACCTGTAAATGTTATGTTATGTGGCAAAAGGGGCATTGCAGGTGTGATTAAGGATCTTGAGATGGCGACATTATGCTAGATTATCCAGGTGGGCCCTAAATGTAATCACAAGTGTCTTTAAAAAATGGAGGCAGAGAGATATTTGACTACAGAAGAGAAGCTGATATGACGACAGAAGCAGACATTGGAGGGATGTAGTTTGACAAGGAAGAAGAGGCCACAGGCCAATGAACATATGAGGACATAAGCTGAAAAAGGGAAGGAAACGGAGTCTCCTTAAGGAAGCAGTCCTGTCAACACCTTGACTGTAGCCCAGTGAAATCAGTTTTAGACTTATGACTCCCAGTACTCTTTTAGGGGATCATTTTGCTTTGTTTTTAAAGCTACTGAGTTAGTGGTAATTTCTTATTGCAGCAACAGGGCACTAACATAATCTACAACAGTAAGAAGACATGGATCCGGGAAATTAAAGGTGGAATCAGGAGTAATTCTAATGACCATGACTCCTAGTAACTAAATAAAGGAGACTAAAAAGATACATCAACTTAATGCAACACCTGATTCTTTTTTTAAAATATCATTATTCTATTTTATTGTTTTCCAGCTTTATTCAGATATGATTGACATATAACACTGTGTTAAAGTATGTAATGTAATGATTCGACACATTTGTACATTGCCAAATGATTACCACAGTAGGGTTAGTTAACACCTCCATCATCTCACATAATTACCATTTCTTTTTTGGGATGAGAACATTTAAGATCTACTTTCTTAGCAACTTTTGAGTATACAATACAGTATTGTTAACTATAGTCACCATGCTGTATATGAGATACCCAGAACTTATTCATCTTATAACTGGAAGTTTGCATCCTTTGAACCACATCTCCCTATTTCCCCTCACAACCCAGTCCCAGCAACCACCATTCTACTCTGTTTCTGAGTTAGACATTTTTAGATTCCACATATAAGTGAGATCATACAGTATTTCTCTTTTGCTTTCTGGCATATTTTGCTTAGAATAATGCCCTCAAGTTCCATCCATGTTGTTGCAAAAGCCAGACTTTTCTTCATTCTCACTGCTAATATTCCACTGTTTGTGTGTGTGAAATCACATCTTCTGTATCTATTCTTCCGTACATGGAAACGTAGGTTGTCTCCATATCTTGGCCATTATGATTAACGCTGCAATGAACACAGGAGTGCAGCTACCTCTCTGAGATCCTGATTTCATTTCTTTTGTATATATACCCAAAAGCGGGATTTCTGGATCATACAGTAGTTCTACTTTTAATTTTCTTTTGTGTTTTTTTTTCCTTTTTCTCCCCAAAGCCCCCTGGTACATAGTTGTATATTCTTCGTTGTGAGTCCTTCTAGTTGTGGCATGTGGGACGCTGCCTCAGCGTGGTTTGATGAGCAATGCCATGTCCACGCCCAGGATTCGAACCAACGAAACACTGGGCCGCCTGCAGTGGAGCGCGCTAACTTAACCACTCGGCCACGGGGCCAGCCCCTACTTTTAATTTTTTTAGGAACCTCTATACTGTTTTCCATAGTATCTGTAAATTTACATTCCCATCAACAGTGCACAAGAGTTTCCTTTTCTCCACATCCTTGCCAACACTCATTATTTCTTGTCTTTCTGATGCTACCCATTCTAACAGGTGTGAGGGGATATTTCATTGCGCCTTGATTTGCATTTCCTTGATGATTAGTGAAGCTGTTTCTTGTCTTTTTTATATGGCCATTCTAACAGTTCTCAGGTGATATTTCATTGGAGTTTTGATTTGCATTTCCTTGATGATTAGTGGTATCAAAGCACATTTTCATGTACCTGTAGGTACATGTATGTCTTCTGTGGAAAATTGTCTACTCAGTTCCTCTGCCCTCTTTTTAGTAAGATGTTTATTTTTGCTATTAAGTTGAATGAGTTGTTTATATATTTTGCATATTAGCCCCTTATTGGATATATGATGTGTACATGTTTTCTATCATTCAGTGGGTTGCCTTTTCTATTTTGCCGATTGTTTCTTTTGCTGTGCAGAAATTTTTTATTTGATGTAAACCCACAGATTTTTTGTTGCTTTCCTTGCTTGTGATTTGTCATATCAAAAAATTGTTGCAAAAGCAATGTTGAGCAGCCCTTTCCTATGTTTTTTCTAGGAGGTTTATGGTTTCAAGTGTTATGTTTAAGTCTCTAATCCATTATGAGTGAAATATGTGAGTGGTGCAGGGCAGGGGACCAATTTCATTCTTATGCATGTAATTATCTGGTATGTCCAACAACATTTATTGAAGAAACTATCCTTTACCCACTGAGTATTCTTGACTTCCTTTTCAAATATTAGTTGACCATATATGTATGGGTTTATTTCTGGGCTCTCTATTCTGTTCCATTGGCCTATGTTTCTATATTTATGCCAGTACCACACTGTTTTGGTTACTACGTCTTTGTAACGTAGTTTGAAATCAGGAAGTGTGACGCCTCCAGTTTTGTTCTTCTTTCTCAGGATTGCTTTGGCTATTTGGGGTCTTTTATAGTTGCATATGAATTTTAGGATTGTTTTTTCTATTTCTGTGAAAAATGCCATTGGAACTTTGATAGGGTTTGCAAGGAATCTATAGATAGCTTTGGGTAGTATGGACTTTTTCATATTATTAATTTTTTGATCCTCGAACATGGGATATCTTTCCATTTATTTGTGTTTTCTTCAAGTTCTTTTATTAAAGTATTATGGTTTTCAGAATACAGATCATTCACCTTCTTGGTTAAATTTATTCCTAAGTATTTTATTGCTTTTGATGCTATTGTGAATGTGATTGCTTTCTTTTCAGATATTTCATTGTTAGTGCAGAGAAATGTAACAGATTTCTGTATGCTGATTTTAAATCTTGCAACTTTACTGAATTTTTTCATTAGTGCTAATAGCTTTTTGGTTGAGTCTTTAGTATTTTCTATATATAAGACCATATCATCTGCAAACAAAGATAATTTTATTTCTTCCTTTCCAATTTGGATGCCTTACTTAAGTATAACATTAAAGATAAAAGGAAGGGAAACACCAAGAATAAATATAATCTTGCCATTTTAACCACAAACTCACAACACAAGAAGAAAAAAAAGCTCCGACAATAACAACCCAATTTGGATGCCTTTTATTTCTTTACCTTGCCTGATTGCTCTGGCTAGAACTTCCAGTTCTATGTTGAATATGAGTGGTGAGAGTGGGCACCCTTGTCTTATTCCTCAGCTTAGAGGAAACATTTTCAATCTTTGACTATTGCGTATGATGCTAGCTGTTGCCTTCTCACGTATGGCTTTTATTTTATTGGGGTTCATTCTTCTACACTCAATTTGGTGAGGTTTTATCATGAAAGGATGTTGTACTTTTGTGAAATGCTTTTTCTTTGTCTATTGGGATGGTCATAAGATTTTTGTCTTTCATTCTATTAATGTGCTGTTTCACATTTATTGATTTGCATATGTTGAAACATCCTTGATTGTCAGGGATAACTCTCACTTAATCTTGGTGTATGATCCTTTGAATGTCTGTTAAAATTAGTTTGCCACTATTTTGTTGACAATTTTTGCACCTATATTCATCAGCAATATGGGCCTGTAGTTTTCTTTTACTATAGTGTCCTTAGGTGGCCCTGATATCAGGGTAATTGTGGCCCTGTAAAATGAGTTTGGAAGTGTTCCCCCCTCTTCCATCTTTTGGAAGAGTTTGAGAAGGATTAGTGTTAATTCTTTTTAAATGTTTGGTAGAATTCACCAGAGAAACCATCTGGTTCTAGGTTTTCTTTGTTGGGAGGGTTTTTATTACTGACTCAATCTCTTTACTCATTATTAGTTTGTTCAGATTTTCTAGTTCTTCATGATTTAATTGTGGTAGGTGGTATGTCCCTAGGAATTTATCTATTTCTTCTAGGTTATCCAATTTGTTACTGTATAACTGTTCATAGTAGTTTCTTGTGATCCTTTGTATTTCTGTGGTATCAGTTGTAATGCCTCCTTTTTCATTTCTTATTTTATTTATTTGAGTCTTTTCTCTTAGCTAGTCTAGCCAAAGGTTTGTCAGTTTTGTTTACATTTTCAAAAAACCTGCTTTTAGTTTTGTTGAACTTTTCTATTGATTTTCTAGTTCCTGTTTCAGTAATTTCTGTTCTGACCTTTGTGGTCTTTGTTTTGTGACCTAACATGGTCTCTCCTGGAGAATGATCTGTGTATACTTGAGGAGAATGTGTATTCTGCTGATGTTGGATGGAATGTTCTGTATATGCCTATTAGCTCCATTTGGTCTAAGGTCTGGTCCAAGTCCAAAGTTTCCCCATTGATTTTCTGTCTGGATGATCTATCCATTGCTGCAAGTGGCATATTGGAGTCTCCTACTATGATTGCATTGTTGTCTATTTTTCCTTCAAATCTGTTAGTATTTGCTTAATATATTTAGGTGCTCTGATTTTGAGTGCATACGTATTTATGATTGCTATATCCTCTTGATGAATTAATCCCTTCACCATTATATAACAATCCTCTTTGTCTCTTGTTACAGCTTTTGCCTTAACATCTATTTGTCTGAGGGGCCAGCCCTGTGGCCTAGTGGTTAAGTTCATGTGCTCTGCTTCGGCAGCTCAGGGCTTCACTGGTTCCTATCCTGGGCATGGACCCAGCACCACTCATTAGGTCATGCTGAGGCAGCGTCCCAAATAGCAGAGCCAGAAGGACCTACAACTAGAATATACTGCGGGGCTATGTGCTAGGGAGCTTTGGGGAGAAGAAGAAGAAAAAAATCTACTTGTCTAAGTACAGCTACCATTGCTCTATTTTGGTTTCCACTTGCATAGAATAACTTTTTCATCCCTTCACCTTGAGTTATGTGTGTCCTTTAAGCTGAAGTGATTCTCTTGTAGGCAGCATATAGTTGGGTCTTATTTTTTTTATCCATACAGCCATTCTATGCCTTTTGATTGGAGAATCTAATCCATTTAAATTTAGCGCAATTATTGATAGATATGGACTTATTAATACCATGTTATTGTTTTCTGGCTAAATTGTAGTTCCCTTGTTCCTTTATCCCTCACTGTGGCCTTCCTTTTTGTACTGATGATTTTCTGTAGTGGTAGGTTTTGATTCCCTTCTCTTTTTTCTTTTTTTTTTTTTGAGGAAGATTAGCCTTGAGCTAACTGCTGCCAATCCTCCTATTTTTGCTGAGGAAGACTGGCCCTGAGCAAACATCCATGCCCTTCTTCCTCTACTTTATATGTGGGACACCTACCACAGCATGGATTTTGGCAAGTGGTGCCATGTCCACACCCGGGATCCAAACCGTCAAACCCCAGGCCAGTGAGAAGCGGAATGTGCAAACTTAACTGCTGCACTGCCGGGCCAGCCCCGATTCCCTTCTCTTTATCTTTTGTGTATCTACTGAAGGTTTTTACTTTGTTGTTTCCATGAGGCTTGTGTAAAATGTCTTATAGATAAACAGTCTATTTTAAGCTGAAAACAACTTAACTTTGATCTCTTATAAAAATTCTACCCTTTTGCTCCTCCATACTTTTGTGTTTTTGAGGTCACAATTTACTTTATATTGCACATTTATTAACAAATTATTGTAAATATGGTTATTTTTAATACTTTTGTCCTTTAACTTTTAAACTAGAATTAAGCGGTAAATAACCCACCGTATTACAGCACTAGAGTATTCTGAATTTGACTACATACTTACCTTTACCAGTGTGTTGTATATTTTTATTTATTTACATGCTACTAATTAGCATCCTTTAATTTTAGCCTTAAGAACTCTTTTCAACATTTCTTGTAAGCCAGGTATAGTGCTGATGAACTCCTTCAGCTTTTGTTTGCCTGGATAGTCTTTATCTCTCCTTCATTTCTGAAGGATGACTTAGTCAGATAGAGTATTCTTGGGTGGTAGTTTTTTCTTTCATTGTGTTGTATATATCTTCCCACTCTCTCCTGGACTGTAAGATTTTTACTGACTAATCTGTTGATAGCTTCATTGGGGCTCCCTTTGAAGTTATAAGATTCTTTTCTTTTGCTGCTTTTTAGATTCTCTCTTTGTCTTTGATTTTTGACAGTTTTCTTATCATGTATCTTGAAGAAGATTTCTTTTATTTGAGTTTGGTGACCTACGAGATTCATGAACTTGGATATCCAAACCTCTCCCAAGATTTGGGATTTTCTCAGACATTATTTCTTTAAATACGCTTTCTAACCCCTTCTTCCTCACTTCTCCTTCTAGGATGTCAATAGTTTGCATGTTGCATCTTTTGATAGTATCCCATAGATCACACAGGTTTTCTTCACTCTTTTTCATTTTCTTCTGTCTTCTCCTCTGTTGGATAATCTCAAATGTCCAATCTTCTTATTTACATGTTCTTTTTTCTGCCAATTTATTCTGATGTTGATGCTCTCTATTGAATTTTTATTTCATTCATTGAATTATTCAGCTCCAGAACTTCTATTTGTTTTTTTTTTTATGGTTTCTATCTCTTTATTAAACTTCTCATTTTGTCTTCCACTGTTTTCCCTATTTCATTGTATTGTCTTTCTGTGTTTTCTTGTAGTTTTTTGACCTCCCTTAAAACAGGTATTTTGAATTACTTTTCAGATAAATCACAAATCTTCATGCCTTTGGTGTTGGTTACTGGAGTATTATTCTGATCCTTTAATGGTGCCATGTTTCCTTGATTTTACATGTTCTTTGAAATATTTCACATTTGAAGTAGCAGCCGTCTTCTCCAGACTTTACTAACTGTCTTCAAGAGAGAAATACCTTCCGGAAGTCCTGCTTGTGATTCTGAGACTTTTTCAGACCTTCTATGATATGTGTAATCCATACTTCTTGTCCCCTCTGGTGGCAGTGTTCTAAAGTTTGTCTGCCTTCTCTTGATCCTGCAATGCACCCAGCCAAGCACTGACAGCCTCCCTTTGCTTTCTTAAGGGCGGAGCTAAAGCTCAGGTTTGTGGTCTCTCCTTAGCATGCATATTTGGTCTGGATTTCTGTGATGCTCACTAGCCATCAGCCAAAGTTCATTTTTGCCTCCACTGGGAGCATGCACAAGGAGCTGGCCACAGGGTGTATGTGTGGGTGCATATATGAAGCATGCTGAGCACTGGGTGTGCTCATGGGCTAGCTGGCGGGATATGCAGGTGAGGTGTCCTCAGTAGCTGTGGGCAGGCTACTTGATGGAGTCTGTGCTGCACTTAGTAGGATCCGTGTCCCTTTAATGATCTCTGAGAGTCCCATCTGTCACTCATGCAGCCTCTTCCCATCCCCTAGTCATACAACTCATGACACAGTACAACTTTCTAATGCATCCAAACTTGTTTTTGTTTTTCCTTCAGTGGTGTGCTGGAACTTCTCCACTGGAAATCTGGACTTCCACAAAGACTCTCGCATCTGTGGGTGATTGTCTAAGACAGTATTATCCAGGGGCTCGCAGACTGCCGCCTAGAGGGGCTGGAGCTGGTTCATGGGCTACTGCAGTCCACAGCTGAGACTGAGGTCTGTACACCTAATGCCCAAAGCACAGGCAGGCGAGATTCCTCCAGAGTCCCATGGCATATGGTCCTGGATCCCACAGTTCCTACAAAGGCACTTTTATCTGTGGATGGAAGCCAAATTGTTGTTGGGAAGAGATAGGATGAAAGACATCATATTCACTCATGTTGCTGATGTACAGTTCCTGATTCTTGGCTGGCATATGCACTAGGAGATTCAAACCTATACAGGCATTATTGAGACATTTGACAACATCTGAATTTTTTTATTGTAAATTAGATAATAATATTGTATAAATTTTAAATGTCCTTATTTTTATAACTTATTGTCGTTACAGTGGTTACATAAAAGATGTCTTGGGGAAAAGACACCTATATACTCCGAGGTAAATGGGCTTGTGTGCAACTTATTCTCACATGATGGGAGGAGGCAGAAAGAACGAGTGAGAAAGAAAGATTGAGAGAGAGAGAAAGAGAGCAAGCGCAAATGATGGGATCAAAGGTAAACAATTGGAGAAACTGGGTAAAGCATATTCAGGATTTCTTATACTATTCTTGTAACTTTTCTGCAAGTTTGAAATTATATAAAAATAAAATGGGCAGCATGACTGGCAGCTGTGTGGATCTGTCTCTTGCCTCAGTAGTGTTTGGACAGAAGAGATCCAGGGACTCCCCTACTTCCAGCTTCCAACCACTCTCCAAGCTCCTTTCTAGTTGCTATTTCAGGGACCATCCTTTGGTTCATCTTCTGCTTTTGGGACCAGCTAACACTGGTTGTTTTGGTTAGCTCCTTACTACCAACCACAAGCTCCGAGATTCATCATTATTATTCTACCAATGTGGAGGCTGCAATCAACTGCATGGGCAACCTGCATCTGCAGGCCTCTTACGTCTACCACTCTCTCGGCTTCTATTTAGAAGGCAATCACATGGCCATGGAGAGCATGGGCTACTTCTTTTCAAGATGGCCCAGGAGAAGTACAAGGGTGTTTAGCACCTCCTGAAGATGCAAAACCAGTGCAGCGACGTGCTTTCTTCCAGGACAGGCAGCAACTGCCTCAAGATGAGTAGGGTGGCAGCCTGGATGCCACAGAAGCTGCCATGGCCCTGGAGAAGAACCCGAACCAGGCCCTTTTGGATCTGCATGCCCTGGGTTCTGCCCTCACAGACCTCATCTCTGTGACTTCCTGGAGAGCAATTGCCTACACGAGGAGGTGAAACTAATGAAGAAGATGAGTGACCATCTAACTAACTTTGACAGGTTGGCTAGCCCTTAGGTTAGGAGCCCTCCAAGGGCACAACTAGGAGCCATGGAGCCCAGCAGGCTTTGAGGGGCCCCTTTCATCACCCTGGTTCAGGGTTTCTGCCTGAGTCTCTCTTTCCAGCTACCAGGCAGCTTTTTAACCACCCTGGATCCCTATTCCAGGCCACGGACCAAATGCAAACAATAACACTTTTTGCAGCATGAAGTAAAATATTATCCAAAAATATACATGGTGTTATGGAAGCATATAATATAGGGGCCTAAAGTAGTTTGGGGGGGGGGGGTTAAGAACACTTTTCCTGAGGAATTAGCCATGATGTGGCCCCTTGGGGCCAGTCATAAGTCCTAGATATTCACAGCCCTCATTTTGTGCTTCTAAAATATTCCTGCATTATTCTCATTTTTGGAATGTTGCCAGCTCTTGAGATGTCAATGTAGAATGTATATTTATAGCTGAGAAATGGAAGTGATTTAATGATAGTGAAATGACACTATTTCTAGGGAAGCAAATTTTCACCTAGAAGAATTCTACTTGGCCACATCATTATCAATATTTTTAAAAGCATAGGCTAGACTTGAGATTTCACCTCTTGCTTGTTCTTTGACTTACTTTCTGTGTCTGATAGGGGCTATTCTCATCACAGTATGGTTGAAAGTTAAACCCCATGCATAGAGGCAGAGACACGCAGACCCAAGCTCGAGTAAGCCTCAGAATCTAGAGAATTGAGAAACAGTCTTCAGGGTACTATCTGATGAGTGGTTTCTGACCCTGCTATTCACTAAGTTCTTAAAGTTTTTATTGCTATATTGTTCAAATACTGTTCTAGAAGTTGTTGGAGCTAAAAGGAAATATGAAAGGATCTTAGATTGCCCCCCCCCCCAAATGGGCAACCTAGTGAGAACAATAGAAATGTATATAAATACTCAAACAAAGCAATCCCAGTTAAGGCAAACTGAGATTTCTGTTATGAGTTAGAGCTGGTATGGGAGTCTACTTTGCCCATCTGGTTTCCAGAAGTGATCCTAGGTTGGCTGTGACCCTGATGACAGACATACTTATAAGGTAGTGCAAGAACCTCTCAGAAGTGTACCAGTGAATCATCCTACTTTGTATGTCTAAAATCTTTACTATTCTAGGGAAGGAGACATTTACAGTCTGAGATCATCTGAAAAGGGAAGCAGATTTGGGTAGTGGGAGGAATATACTGTGAGCACCTAAGAAGAAGTTAAATATTACTTCCTGGCTTGCTTTAACAATATTTTAATGTGATAGTCGTTTAAATAATTTATGCTCTCTTTCAAGTCTTTGTTACAAATGTCAGCAAAACAGTCAGAGCAAATGTTTCAGAAATCAATACTTCCTCCAAATCATAAGCAAAAACCTAAGTAATCCTTCAAGAATATTGTATCAGGAATATGATATGTTCTGAGATAAAATATTTTAATATCAAGATGCTAAGATACTTGATTACATTAAAAATCAGAAAATGCAAATAGAGAGATAACTTATTCATATTTTTTTGCATTCAGCTTTAAATTCAATCTAAATAACTGTGCCAAAGTCTTTAATAAATTATCCTATGTATTCATCAGAGCAACTCTGGGAGGATGTATCATTATTTCCATTATAGAGATCTTTTATTTCCACTATAAAGATCCATTATCAGTTTCTTTAACTGATGGACAACGTGGACAAACAACTTCTCAACATCTCATAGCATATAAAATTTACATACACTTACTCTTATGAAAATAATCCTTTAAATAATGAAATAAATTTTCCTTTCAGGTTTCTAAGCAAGGGAACTTCACTTTAGCCCTCAATTTTTATTTTAAATAGAACAAAAACTGAATAGAATAGGAAGAGCCTATTTAATTTCCCCCACATTAATTTATTTTGCAATTATGCAATTTTATTTACTCAATAAATATCCTCTAAATTATTTTTCATCTCTTTACATATATTCTCAGAACTCCCCTGTTTTGAAAAATTATTTTACTTTAGCTTTTGAAATGATAAATTGTATTCTGGGTTCTTGAGAGAACTTGCAGATAATGGTTTCAAGTCACTCTCAGTAATCATGAAGGAATCACAAAGGGTAAGAGAAAAGATGGAAAAATGATGACAGGCAAATCAAGTCATAGTTTTCATAAAGAATTAGAAGAAAGCATATTCCCCAGACCACAGTCCAATATATCTGACAATAATACTAGACACATGTTACTGGATTGTTAGCTGTCTTGAGAGCATTTGCAAAGAGATGTAGCAGCACTAGTGGAAACTCACAACAAAGCACGGCATAAAAACTCATTTCCTTTGTTAGAAAGATCACTGCACCGGTGGACTAGGAGGTGGCTGCCAAGAATAGTCTCATTCTTGTCATCAGTGCCCCTAATGCTGTAATCCATCCATTCCACACACTGCTGCCAAATTAAACGTCCAGTTTTAAATAATAATTTCCATAATTTCAATATTTATAACGAATCATGAAAGATACACTATATTAAAATTATACCCCAAATGAGAACTGTCAACAGCAACCTCGAAGGGATTCATTAGCTAGAGCAAATTTTTTACTGCTCCTTTGCTCTAGGTAAGATAATATTGGTCAGCATTAATTTAACAAGTTGTTTAAAAAAAACATTTTCAAGATGACTCAGAGATTTATTGACTCATGAAACTGTGATAGGTTTTATCACCACAACCCCCCATCCACACGATCTATAATTGCTTTTCAAACTGCCATAGCATTTCTAAATCAAGCCCTGGTTGCTAATTAACATGTGGCAATGGGGAGATATCACTATTCTCTCTATATCCAAATTGTTTCCATTGTAGTCTGTGTTGCAATTCTACTTGAGAAAGGATTTGAAACATTCATGAATGTCTTTAAGGCTTGTAAGCAACTCATTATTTTCATACTGTAGAGAAGGGAAATGTAAAAATCCTAAATCTGTAACTCCATTTTAGAACCTTGACAAGTTTCCCCAGAGACATTGTAGAATTACTGACAAATCCCTATGAAAGTAATTTCTCTTATTGCAGCATTAAAATATTCTGCTGGCAGTGAACCCCATTACAAAGCTAGCACTGAATGTTGGTGACAAGATCAGCATATCCTTATAACAGACACCAGACATCACAGTTTTCTAAACATAATTTCTACTTAAAAAGTATGACTTTATCTCTGGTTATAAAAGTAATACTGAGAAAAAATGTAATACTGAGAAAAATATTAAAACAAAGAAAATATCTATAGTTTAATGACCCAAAGATGAAAACTCACATGATTGTATGTGTTCCCACTGTTTTCTCTACTTGAATGTATGACATGCCTACATTTTACCCACACATTGGGGTCCTACTTTATAAGCTCCTGCTTTGTAAGATTTCTTTTACTTAATGATACATTGTCACTATTTTCCCATGATATTAGATGTTCTTCTAAAATATTATTCTTATAGCTACAGAGTTGCTATATGTTTAAGGTCATAGCTTAGATTTATGGTCTAGCTGAAACTGCATAATGCTTTGACTGTTTAATTTATATGTTATGGTTTAATCTTTTGAAGAAGATCTGTATTTTTAGTTATTTGAACCTAAAATATTTTCACAAAATATTCTTTTTTAAATAGTTCGTAACTTATATATGTTTTATCTATCATTTTTAGCACTAATATACAAAAAACCTTGAAGCAAATAAATTATTTTAGAGAATTCGTTAAAGTGGGTATAATTTTTCTACCCAAATAATTTGAGAGAAAGCATGTACAAAACAGACATTCCTGGTTGCTCTGTAAAGCTTTCTCTGGTGGAACAGCAAAATTCAAGTATGCAAGGTTTACTTTTAGTGAAATTATCTATTGTCATTTCACAGTTAGCAAAGAAGAAATTTCGCATCCATCCTTATCCATATCATTCATGCATATCCTTAACTATAAACAACATGATTAGAAAAATCACAAGTGTATGAGTAAGAGACTAGAACAGACTTGTTTCTGAAATATTCAGAATAATTTAAAATATATTCATCTTGTCTGCTTCTACATAATTTGTTCAAAAGCATGGAATATTTTCAATTTTCAAAGTTGAGACACAACATTTGTTTTGTCAACACCTTAATGAATGTATGCAGTAATTTCTGTGAATTAAAAAATTAAATTCAAGGGAGCAAAATGGCGGGGTAAGCTGACCCGGGATTCTCTCCCCTCCAAAATACAACAAAAGATTGGAAGAACTGAATTTCAGAGAATAAACATAATGCCAGCTCGTTAGAGACCTACAATACCAAGAAGGCGGAGATCATCAACCTAGCTTTACACCTTTGGAGGTGCTGGAACAGTAGGAGAGAATATCGCTCCCTCCCCTAGAGTCTGCGATCTCTGCGGCGTGGGTCGGGAGGGAGCGGAGGAGGGGCCGCGCGACGGGGGGATCATCCAGGACTCCTGCTGCTGGTTCAGTGGAGACCCACTGACAGGGGGGAAAGCTTCCGTCTGAGGGCACCCTATAAATCAAGGGCCTTGGGAGACCAGAGAACAGAACTGATCTGAACCCAGACCATCGCGTGTAACAGCCCCTCCCCCCTAACAAAGCCAGTGGGCGCAGCCATCTTGCCCCAAGGCGGAGAGCTAACACACCGCTCTCGACCCCCATCTAGTGGCGACAGGCTGTAACTGCAACCGAATTCTACCACCATGAGAAAAAACTGCTCCTCTACCATCCAGCAATTTATAAAAGCCCCAGACCAGAAGGAAAACAATAAAAACACAGAATTAAGTCCTGAGGACTTGGAATTAGGTAAACTAAGTGATAATGAATTCAGAGCAGCTATAATCAAAAAACTCAATGAGGTAGAGAGAAAGATAGAGAAACAAGCCGAGTTCTGGAGTTACTTCACAAAAGAGATTGAAATCATAAAGAAGAATCAAACAGAATTACTTGAGATGAAAAACACAATGGACTAGATAAAACAGAATACGGGTTCCCTGAATGCCCGTGTAGACAACATAGAGGAGCAAATCAGCATAATCGAGGACAGACAGGCTGAATGGCACCAGACAGAGGAAGAAAGAGAACTAAGAATTAAAAAAATGAGGAAAACCTCCGAGAGATAATGGATTCAATGAGGAGTAAGAACATAAGGATCATAGGAATTCCCGAGAATATGGAAAAGGAAAATGGAGCAGAAAGTGTGCTTAACAAAATTATTGAAGAGAACTTCCCAAATCTAGGGATCAACGGAGAAATGTGTGTAGAGGAGAGTTTTAGATCTCCTAGATTTGTCAATGTAAAAAGACCCACCGCAAGGCACATAATAGTAAAGTTGGCAAATAGGAATGATAAGGAAAGAATACTCAGGGAAGTAAGAAAAAAAAAGAGAATAACCTATAAAGGAGCCCTTATCAGACTGTCAGCGTATTTCTCTACAGAAACCCTACAAGCTAGGAGAGAATGGAGTGATATATTCAAAGCTTTAAAGGATAAAAACCTTCAGCCAAGAATACTCTATCCAGCAAGAATTTCGTTCAGATATGAGGGAGAAATTAAATCTTTTCCAGACAAACAAAAGTTAAGGGAATTTGTAACTAAAAGCCCTCCATTACAAGAAATCCTCAAGAATGCTCTCATACTTGAAAAAAGAAAAAAGGGAGAAAGGGGACACAATCCACAGACTAGGGAGACCGATGGATAGAACCAGAACAGGATAGCAAATATTCAACTATAGCATTAGAGTAAAGGTAAGGAAACTACCAAAACAAGGGCGATCTTAGCACTCTAACTACAAATGAATAAGATGACTTGGAATAAAATATGAAAATAATTATTTAGGAGGGGAAGAGCAAAGGGTCTAAATCAGTATTGGTCGAGTAAGTAAGAGACCACCAGAGAATAGACTATATTATACACGAGATTCTAAATACAAACTTCAAGGTAGACACTAAAATAAAGTACAGAACAGAGTCACAAATAATAGATAAGGAAAAATCTAAGAAACCCAGCATAAGAAATTGCAGTATTAAATGGGTAGTCTAAAGCACACAGGAAAAGAAACACAGGAAAACAAGATAATGAGCGACAGATAGACAGCATTAAGTCCACATGCATCAATAATCACTCTCAATGTGAACGGATTGAACTCTCCAATAAAAATACACAGAGTGGCAAAATGGATTAAAGAACAAGATCCAACAATTTGTTGCCTCCAGGAAACACACCTCAGCCCCAAGGACAAACACAGACTCAGGGTGAAGGGGTGGAGGACAATACTTCAAGCAAATAGCAAGGAAAAAAAAGGCAGGTGTTGCAATTCTCATATCAGACCAAGTGGATTTCAAAATAAGACAGGTAAAGAGAGACACAGAGGGACAATATATAATGATCAAAGGGACACTTCATCAAGAAGAAATAACGCTTATAAATATCTATGCACCCAACACAGGAGCACCAAGATTCATAAAGCAACTATTAACAGACCTAAAGGAAGATGTTAAAAACAACACAATAATAGTAGGGGACCTCAACACCCCACTCACATCAATGGACAGATCATCCAGACAGAAAATCAACAGGGAAATAGTGGAGCAGAATGAAAAACTAAAACAATTGGACTTAATAGACATATATAGATCACTCCACCCTGAAGGAGCTGAATACACATTCTTCTCAAGTGCACATGGAACATTCTCTAGGATAGACCATATGTTGGGAAACAAGGCAAGCCTCTACAAATTTAAAAAAAATTGAAATAATAACAAGCATCTTCTCAGATCATAGTGCTATAAGGCTAGAAATTAATTACAAGAAAAAAGCTGAGAAAGGCACAAAGATGTGGAGACTAAACAACACACTACTGAACAAGCAATGGAACATTGAAGAAATTAAAGAAGAAATCAAAAAATACCTGGAAACAAATGAAAATGACAGCATGCCATACCAACTCATATGGGATACAGCAAAAGCTGTATTAAGAGGAAAATTCATCGCAATACAGGCACATCTTAACAAACAAGAAAAATCCCAAATAAGCAACCTTAAAGCACACCTAACTGAACTAGAGAAAAAAGAACAAATGAAGCCCAAAGTCAGCAGAAGGAGAGAAATAATAAAAATCAGAGCAGAAATAAATACTATTGAAACAAAAAAGGCAGTAGAAAGGATCAATGAGACAAAGAGCTGGTTTTTTGAGAAGATAAATAAAATTGACAAACCACTAGCCAGACTTACAAAGAAAAAAAGGGAGAAAGCTCAAATAAACAAAATCAGAAATGAGCGAGGAGAAATAACAACAGACTCTGCAGAAATACAACAGATTATAAGAGAATACTACAAAAAACTATATGCCAACAGAATGGATAACCTAGAGGAAATGGATAAATTCTTGGACTCCTACAATCTCCCAAAGCTCACTCGAGAAGAGGCAGACAATTTGAACAGACCAATCACAAGGAAAGAGATTGAAACAGCAATCAAAAACATCCCAAAGAATAAAACCCCAGGACCAGATGGCTTTCCTGGGGAATTCTACCAAACTTTCAGAGAGGATTTAATACCTATCCTTTTCAAGCTATTCCAAAAAATTAGGGAAGATGGAACACTTCCTAACACATTCTATGAGGCCAACATCACGCTGATACCAAAACCTGACAAGGACACCACGAAAAAAGAGAACTACAGGCCAATATCACTGATGAACATAGATGCAAAAATTCTAAACAAAATTTTGGCAACCAGAATTCAGCAATTCATCAAAAGAATCATATATCAGGATCAGGTGGGATTCATACCAGGGACACAGGGATGGTTCAACATCTGCAAATCAATCTACGTGATACACCACATCAATAAACTGAGGAATAAAAACCACATGATCATCTCAATAGATGCAGAGAAGGCATTTGACAAGATCCAACAGCCATTTATGATAAAAACTCTGAACAAAATGGGCATAGAAGGAAACTACCTCAACATAATAAAGGCCATATACGACAAACCCATAGCCAACATCATACTCAATGGGCAAAAACTGAACCCCATCCCCCTGAAAACAGGAACGAGACAAGGATGCCCTCTATCACCACTCTTATTTAACATAGTACTGGAGGTCCTGGCCAGAGCAATCAGGCAAGAAAAAGGAATAAAAGGAATCCAAATAGGGAGGGAAGAAGTGAAACTCTCGCTGTTTGCAGACAACATGATCTTATATATAGAAAACCCCAAAGAATCCATTGGAAAACTGTTAGAAGTAATCAACAACTACAGCAAAGTTGCAGGGTATAAAATCAATTTGCATAAATCAGTAGCATTTCTGTACTCCAGTAATGAACCAACAGAAAAAGAACTCAAGAATACAATACCATTCACAATTGAAACAAAAAGAATAAAATACCTTGGGGTAAATTTAACTAAGGACGTGAAGGACCTATATAATGAAAATTACAAGGCCTTTCTGAGAGAATTGGATGACGACATAAGGGGATGGAAAGACATTCCATGTACATGGATTGGAAGAATAAACATAGTTAAAATGTCCATTCTACCTAAAGCAATCTACAGATTCAACGCCATCCCAATCAGAATCCCAATGACATTCTTTACAGAACTAGAACAAAGAATCCTAAAATTCATATGGGGCAACAAAAGACCCCGATTTTCAAAAGCAATCCTGAGAAAAAAGAACAAAACGGGAGGCATCACAATCCCTGACTTCAAAACATACTACAAAGCTACAGTAATCAAAACAGCATGGTACTGGTACAAAAACAGGTGCACAGATTAATGGAACAGAATTGAAAGCCCAGAAATAAAACCACACATCTATGGACAGCTTATCTTTGACAAAGGAGCTGAGGGCATACAATGGAGAAAAGAAAGTCTTTTCAACAAATGGTGCTGGGAAAACTGGAAAGCCACATGTAAAAGAATGAAAATTGACCATTCTTTTTCACCATTCACCAAAATAAACTCAAAATGGATCAAAGACCTAAAGGTGAGACCTGAAACCATAAGGCTTCTGGAAGAAAACGTAGGCAGTACACTCTGACATCAGTATTAAAAGGATCTTTTCGGACACCATGCCTTCTCAGAGAAGGGAAACAATAGAAAGAATAAACAAATGGGACTTCATCAGATTAAAGAGCTTCTTCAAGACAAATGAAAACAGGATTGAAACAAAAAAACAACCCACTAACTGGGAAAAAATATTTGCAAGTCATATATCTGACAAAGGCTTAATATCCTTAATATATAAAGAACTCTCGCAACTCAACCACAAAACATCAAACAACCCAATCAAAAAATGGGCTGGAGACATGAACAGACATTTCTCCAAACAAGATATACTGATGGCCAATAGGCACATGAAAAGATGCTCATCATCGCTGATCATCAGGGAAATGCAAATCAAAACTACACTAAGATATCACCTTACACCCGTTAGAATGACAAAAATATCTAAAACTAATTGCAACAAATGTTGGAGAGGTTGCGGAGAAAAAGGAACCCTCATACACTGCTGGTGGGAATGCAAACTGGTGCAGACACTATGGAAAACAGTATGGAGATTCCTCAAAAAACTAAAAATAGAACTACCATACGATCCAGCCATCCCACTACTGGGTATTTATCCAAAGAGCCTGAAGTCAGCAATCCCAAAAGTCCTGTGCACCCTAATGTTTATTGCAGCACTGTTTACAATAGCCAAGACGTGGAAGCAACCTAAGTGCCCATCAACAGACGAATGGATAAAGAAGATGTGGTACATATATACAATGGAATACTACTCAGCTGCAAAACAGAACAAAATCATTCCATTTGCAATAACATGGATGGACCTTGAGAGAATTATGTTAAGTGAAATAAGTCAGCGAGAGAAAGATAATCTGTGTATGACTCCACTCATATGAGGAATTTAAAACTATGGACCAAGAACAGTTTAGTGGATACCAGGGGAAAGGTGGAGTGGGGGGTGGGCACAAAGGGTGAAGTGGTGCACCTACAACATGACTGACAAACATTAATGTACAATTGAAATTTCACAAGATTGTAACCTATCAATAACTCAATAAAAAAATAAATTAATTAAAAAAATTAAATTCAAGGTAATAAATTCAAAATATTTATTATTTTTCCTTTTATCTGATTATTATAAATATGAATGACTAAGTTTTACAAAAACACAGATTTGTCAAACATGCTTTGCCCAACATTTGTGTGACTGCATATGTGTGCATATGAGGAATGCATGCAAATATGCTTTTAGATCCTTAAACACAGAATGGAGGAGCTTGACCAACCAGTCAAATGACATCTAGACAAAAGAATCTGTTGATGTTTTCAGGGAATATATTCAGAAGCCCTCAACAATCTCCACATTTAAGGATAACACTATAGGGCCCAGCCCCATGGCTGAGCGGTTAAGTTGGCACACTATGCTTCAGCAGCCTGGGGTTCGCCGGGTCAGATCCTGGGTGTGGACCAACACACTCCTCATGAAAATATGCTGTGGTGGCATCCCACACAGAAGAACTAGAATGACCTACAACTAGGATATACAACTATGTGCTGGAGCTTTGGGGGGAAAAAGCAAAAAGAGGAAGATTGGCAATGGATGTTAGCTCAGGGCCAATCTTCCTCAACAAAAAAGCATACATTAAAAAAAAATAACACTATAGTATATACTTTCCTCAAAAATTCCTAGTAATAATAATAATTACAGCTAACATTTATTGAATAGTAACCAGGTATTTAGCAAAATGTGAAGTATTTTATCTAGCTTTAAGCTTAAAACAAGCCCACATGGTAGAAACTATGATCATCACAAAATTAAAAAAAGAAAGGGGCTGGCCCCGTGGCCGAGTGGTTGAGTTCACGCGCTCCGCTGCAGGCGGCCCAGTGTTTCGTTGGTTCGAATCCTGGGCGCGGACATGGCACTGCTCGTCAAACCACGCTGAGGCGGCATCCCACATGCCACAACTAGAAGGACCCACAACGAAGAATATACAACTATGTACTGGGGGGCTTTGGGGAGAAAAAGGAAAAAAATAAAATCTTAAAAAAAAAAATCTATAAAAAAAAATTAAAAAAAGAAACTTTCCATTTCAAGTAAATGACAAAATCAGATCATGAATCCAAGTACCTATCAATAAAATATAGACCCTTAACCAGTACATGATTAATACTGTCTGCTCTGAACTGAATTGTGTCTCCATCCAAACTCATAGTTTGAAGCCTTACCGTCCAATGTGATGGTATTTGGATATGGCCCCTTTGGGACATAATAAGGTTAGATGAGGTCATAAAGATTGGTGGCCTTATAAGAAGAGGAGGAGATGTCTCTCTCTCTGTTTCCCTCCAACCCCACGTGCATTGTACTGAGGAAAGGACATGTGAGCACACAGCAAGAAGGTGGCCATCTGTAAGCCAGGAAGACAGCTCTCACCAGAACCCAACCATGCTAGCATCATGATCTAGGACTAGCCTCTAGAACTGTGAAAAAATAAATTTCCATCTTTTAAACCACCCAGTATATGGTATTTTGTTATGGCAGCCTGACCAAACTAAGACAGCATCAAAAAGTAAAGAATGGGTTACAATTCTGCTATTACTGATCCTCTCAAAAATTGGGGTGGCTGGAGTCTCATTCCACCTTCTCCCCCCACATCAGCTTTCTCTAGCTCTAGGCATCTCTCTGGTTTGGAGAGTAGATAATTATTTAAAGATTGCATTACAAGGAGAGTGACATCAGCATCATGGCAGAGTAAGATGTCCCTCCTTTTGGTCTCTTCTTTTTAACAACTAAGTGCAGCATCCATCCACAAACAAAAGTACCTCTGTGGGAGTTGCAGGATCCAGGATTATATGTAAATGGTCCTGGGAGGAGTCTCACCTACCTCTGCATTGGGTATTATGCAGACAGATCACAACATGGACTGGAGAACCAACAGGAGCTTGAGAACTGGCCAAAGCCTATCTCAGCCACAGTAGGGGAAAACCAGGAGAGTGCTGACTTGGGCAGACATCCACAGATGAGAGAGCCTTTGTAAAACTTGAGCCTTTCCAAGGAGAGATTCTAGCACTCTGTTGGAGCAAAAAAACAAGAACAACAAAATACAAGTTTGGATTAAGTGGAGAGGTTAAGAGGAACTTTGCCAGTGCCATCCCTTCCCCAAGGTGGTACAGTGTGGGGCTAAACTAGATGGCAGTGACCTCTCCTGTGGGGGAAAGGAGTGAGTGCCTGGCTATCCCAACTGTGTGGGATGATGCTTGAGAAACCCATTTCTCTCTAGCAGCACCCAGAGTATTGAGGTGGGACCTCCATGACCAGGGGAAGTGAAGAAATCAGGAAAGAGGCAGAGAAGAATATCAAGGATGTTAATGGGATGCAATTTCTGCTGACTGCATTCAGGGCTCCAGCAGGAAACCTGCCCATTAGCCACTGGGAGAACCTCACCTGAGCATGACCCCACCTGGCCATGTGCACCTCCAATGCTCCAAATTCTAAACCCACACCTCTTCCCACTTTGCAGTCAGTTCCCAAGCATGGTGGTGAGAGTGAGCTCCTGTAAATGGAGTGCACTCAGAAAATCAGACTAGGGTCTTTGGGCATGGGAGAAACCACAAACTTGAGTTGTAGTGCCACCTTCTGGAAAACAAAAGGGAGGTTTCCAGCAGCTAGTCTGGTGAGTTGTAAGAACCAAAGACATAAAAGCTTAAGAATTCTGCCACAAGAGGGAGCAAGAAGTGTGGAGCAGGTGTCTCCATACAAGGTTGGAGAAAGTCCCTGATATAAGCAATGACCAATGAAAAATACCTCCCACTTGAAGACAACAAGTAAAGATTTGAGGAGTTGTCTGACTCTTTAAGCGCAAAAACAGCAAAGCTCTGGCAAACTTATCCTTCAGACATGAAGGGGGAGATAAAGTTTTTCTCAGAAAAACAAAAACTGAGGGAGTTCATCCCCACCGTATTCTGCCTCACAAGAGATGCTGAAAGGCATTCTGCAAGCTGAAGTGAAAAGAGGCCAATTAGTAACGTGAAAACATATGAAAATATACAACACTCTGGTAAAGGTAAATAGTCACATTTAGAAAACTCAAATTCTGTAATATGAGGGTGTATTAGCCATCTAACTATAGTATAAAGGTTAAAGGGAAATAATATTAAAAATAACTATAGCTATTTGGGCCAACTCAGTGGTGTAGTAGTTAAGTTAGTGTGCTCTGCTTCAGGGGCCCAGGGTTCAGGGTTTCAGCTCCTGGGCACGGACCTATATACTGGTCATCAGGCCACGCTGTGACAGCATTCCACATACAAAATAGAGGAAGATTAGCACAGATTTTAGCTCAGGACCTGTTAGCTCAGGACCTATCTTCCTCACCCAAAAATAAATAAATAAATAAATAAATAAATAAATAAATATAGCTATTATAATTTGTTAAAGAATACACAATATAAAAATAGGTAATTATGATATCAAAAACATAAAAGGGAGAGTCAAAGTTCAGGGCTTTTGTATGCAATTGAAGTTAAGTTGCTATCAGCTTAAAATGGACTCTTATCTATGAGACGTTTTATGTAAGCCTCATGGTTACCACAAAGGAACTACCTATAGTACATCTGCTAAAGAGAAAGAAAGAGGGATTCAGAGAACACCATCACAGAAAATGACCAATTCATAAAGACAGGTAGAAAGAGAGGGAAAAAGAAAGAAAGTGATGGAACTACAAAACAGCCGTAAGCTAATTAATAAGATGGCATTAGTAAGTCCTTAAACATCAATAACAACTCCATGTATAAATGGATTGAATTCACCAATAAAAAGGCACAGAGTGGCTAGATGGATTAAAAAAATCAGACTGAACTATATGCTGCCTACAAGAAACTCTCTTCAGATTAAGGACATGCATAGGCTCAAAGGAAATGGATGGAAAAAGATATTCCATGCAAGTGGAAACCAAAAGAAAGTGGGGATATGTTTATATCAGACAAAACAGACTTTAAACCAAAATTGGTAAGAAGAGACAGAAGGTTAGTATACAATGATAAAGGAATCAATTCATCAAGAAAATATTAAAGTCATAATCATATGTGCACCCAACACTGGAGCACCTAAATTTATTAAGCAAATACTAAGATCTGAAGAGAGAACTAGACAACAATACAGTAATAGTACTACCCCACTTTCAGCAATGGATAGATCATCGAGACAGAAAATCAACAAGGAAACATTGGACTTGAACCACACATTAGACCAGGTGGACTTAGATACATATAGACCATTCCATCCAACAGAAACAGAATACATATTCTTCTCAAGTGCACATGGAACATTCTCCAGGATAGATCATATGATAGGCCACAAAACAAGCCTTAGAAATTTCAAGAAGACTGAAGTCACACCAAGTATCTTTTCCTACCATAATGGTAAGAAACTAGAAATCAACAAGAGGAAAGGTGGAAAATGTACACACATGTAGATACTAAAAAACACACTCTTAAACAACCAATATGCTAAAGAAAAAACCAAAAGCAAAATCAGAAAATACTTCAAAACAAATTAAAATGAAAACACAACACAACAAAACCTATGGTATGCTGCAAAAGCAGTTCTTAGAACGATGTTTACAGTGATATATGCATATATTAAGAAAATAGGAAGATCTCAAAGACACAACCTAACTTTATACCTCAAGAAACTAGTAAAAGAAGAACAAACTAAGCCCAAAGTTTGCAGAAGGAAGGAAATCACAAAGATTAGAGTGGAAATAAAGACCAGAAAAACAGCAGAAAAGATAAAAAAACTAAGCAGCTATTTTCTTGAAAAGATAAACAAAATTGATGAATCTTTAGCTAGACTAAACAAAAAAGGAGAAGACAAATAAATGAAATAAAAAATGATAGAGGACACATTACAACTGATACCATGGAAGCACAAAGGATCCTAAGAGACAACTATGAATAATTATATACCAACAAAATGGATAACCTAGATTAAATGGATACATTGCAAAAAATTGAAAAGGCAGGAACACTTCCAAACTGATTTGTTGAGGTCAGCACTTCCCAGATATCAAAGCCAGATAATGATGATAAAAGAAAAGAAACTATAGACCAATATCCCTGATGAATATTGGTGCAAAAATTCTCAACAAAATATTAGCAAACTGAATTCAACAACACATTAAAAGGCTCATAAACCGTGATCAAGTGGGGTTTATACCTGGGATGCAAGGGTGGTTCAACAAATGTAAATCAATAAATGTGATACACCACATTAATAAAATGAAAAATAAAAATCATATGATCATCTCAATAGATACAGAAAAAGCATTTGACAAAATACAACATCCTTTCATGATAAAATCCCTCAACAAACTAGGCACAGATGGTACAGAAGGAACATACCTTGACATTATAAAGGCCATGAAAGGAGGGCATAAGTACAGATTTAATGAAGACAAAAAGTAATAAAGCACTTAGTGGCTATGTATTTCATGGGCAAATTATTTGATCTCTATAATGCTTTGGTATCATCACTTGTAAATTAGTGTTATCTAAAGTGCCAATCTTATATGATTGTTGTGAAAATTAAACTGGTTAATGTATATAACATTAAAAAAGGCCATATATGGCAAACTCACAGTTAATATATTCAGTGGTGATAGGTTGCAAGGTTTTCCTCTAATATCAGGAAAAAGATAAGGATGCCCACTCTCATCATCTTATTCAACATAGTACTGGTAATCCTAGCTAGAGCAATCAGGCAAGATAAAGAAAGAACAGGCATTCAAATTGGAAAGGAAGAAGTACAATTGTCAATACTTGCAGATGATATGATCTTAAAAATAGAAAATACTAAAGATTCAACCAAAACACTGTTGGAACTAATACACCAACTCAGCAAACTCATAGGATATAGAATCAACATACAGAAATCAATTGTGTTTCTATAAACTAACAACAAAATATCTGAAAAAGAAGTAAACTATCCCATTAACAATAACATCAAAAACAATAAAATACTTAGAAATCAATTTAACCAAGGAGGTTAATGCTCTGTACATTGAAAACTATAAGGCTTTGATGAAAGAAACTGAAGAAGACACAAATAAATGGAAATATATCTCACTTTTATGTATCAGAAGAATTAATATTATTAAAATATCCATACTACTCAAAGCTATCTATAGATTCAATGCAATCCTTATCAAAACTCCAGTGGCATTTTCCACAGAAACAAAAAAACCTATCCTAAAATTTGTAAATCCCAAAAGACCCTGACCAGCCAAAGCTATTGAAGAAAATAGCTGGAGGTATCACATTTCCTGATTCTAAACTACACTACAAAACCATAGTAATTAAAACAATACGATACTGGCATAAAAATAGACACATAGAACAATGGAAAGAATAGAGAGCCCAGAAATAAATCCCCACATATATGGTCAACTAATATTCGACAAAGGAGCCAAGTATCTCAATGGGGAAAGGATAGTCTCTTCAACAAATGGTCCTGGGAAAACTAGATAACCACATGTAGAAAAATGAAATTCGACCTCTATCTTTCACCACTCACAAAAATTAACTTGAAATGGATTAAACACTTAAGACCTGATATCATAAAACTCCTAGAAAAACCCATAAGCAAGAAGCTACCTGACATTGATCTTGGCAATGATTTTTTGGATCTGACACCAAAAATCACAAGCAAATAAAGCAAACATCAACAAGCAAAACTACATCAAACTAAAAACCTTCTGCACAGCAAAAGAAACAATCAACAAAAGGAAAATACAACCTGCAGATGGGAGAAAATATTTGCTAACCATATATGAGATAAGGGATTAATATTCAAAATATATAAAGAACAGCTAATTAAAAAAAGAAACAATCCAATTAAAAAATGGGTAGAGGAACTGAATACACATTTTCCAAAGAAGACATGCAAATAGCCAACATGTACATGAAAAGATGTTCAACATCACTTATCATCATGGAAATGCACATCATATCACAATGAAATATCATCTCATACCTGTTTGAATGGCTATCTTCAAGAAGACAGATAACAAGTATTGGCAAAGATATGGAGAAAAGGGAATTCTTTTGCACTGTTGATGGGAATGTAAATTGGTTCAGCCACTAAAGAAACAGTATGGAGGTTCCTCAAAAAATTAAAAATAGAACTATGATATGACCCAGAAATTCCATTTCTTGGAATATATCCAAAGGAAATAAAGATTGCATATCAAAAATATATCTGCACACTCATGTTTATTGCAGCATTATTCACAATAGCCAAGATATGGAAATACCATAAGTGTCTATCAATGGATGAATGGACAAAGAAAATGTGGCATGTATATATATATATATATATATATATGTATAAAATACACACACACAATGGAATATTATTCAACCATGAGACAGAAAGAAATCCTTCCATTTGTGAAAACATGGGTGGACCTTGAGGGCATTATGTTAAGTGAGCTATGTCAGACAGAGAAAGACAAATACTGAATGATATCACTTATATGTGCAATCTAAAAAAGCTGAATGCATAGAAACAAAAAGTAGAATGGTGGGGTGGGGAGTTGGGGAGATGCTGTTTAATGGTACCAACTTTTAACTACTAGATACATTCTGGAGCTCTTATGTACAGCATAATGATTACAGTCAACAATAATACTGTATTATAATCTTCAAAGTTGCTAAGAGGCTATATGTTTTTTAAAGATTTTTTAATTTTTCCTTTTTCTCCCAAAGCCCCCCAGTACATAGTTGTGCATTTTTAGTTGTGGGTTCTTCTAGCTGTGGCATGTGAGACACTGCCTCAGCATGGCCTGACGAGCGGTGCCATGTCCACACCCAGGATTCGAACCGGTGAAAGCCTGGGCCGCCGAAGCAGAGCATACAAGCTTAACCACTCGGCCATGGGGCCAGCCCCTAAGAGGCTAGATTTTAATTGCTATCACAAGAAAGAACAATAATTATGTGACATGATAGAGGTGTTAGCTAGCCCTATGTTGGTAACAATATTGCAATATATAAATATATCAAATCAACTCGTTGTACACCTTAAACTTACAGTGTTGTATGTCAATCATATCTCAATTAAAAACAAAAGATTTGGGCTGGCCCAGTGGCATAGTGGTTAAGTTCACATGCTCTGCTTCAGCAGCCTGGGGTTCACAGGTTTGCATCCCAGGTGCAGATCTAGCACTGCTTATCAAGCCACGCTGTGGCGGTGGGTGCTCTACATAAAAGAGAGGAAGATTGGCACCAATCTTAGCTCAGCAACGATGGTCTTCAAGCAAAAAGAGGAAGATTGGCGCAACAGATCTTAGCTCAGGGCCAATCTTCCTTACAAAAACTAACAAACAAACAAAATACTACATTACAATACCATGTGATTGTGTGATTTTTTCCTGGCATAATCTTAGAACATTTAAGTATCCATATCAATGACCCTTCTATCATACCTTCTAACAGAGTATTGAACCTTCTTAACTCCAGTGATTTTTCATATCACTTTGGTTATCCACTTGACCTGAACCATCTCAGAAGTCTTAAACTTTAGTATCTGCTTCCTGACCTCAATCACCTATCCTTTTATTTATCTCATTACCCTATTCCTTCTGCACCTATTTAACCACAGAGACATCTCCAGTCTCCTTATTCTCCATTTTCTTTCCATTTATGGGCTTCTTCTCTGTCCCTCCTTTCCTTCTACACCAATCCTAGAACTCTTGATAAACCATTGCGCTCTAACCAGCACCTTCAGTCCCTTACACTCAGATGTTTTCACATATAACCAGCAAAACTTCAAACCTGACCAATGTTACCAAACACATTCCATGCCATGAGACCTGGGAGGTTGAAAAACATAGAAGAGTACCATACAACTCAGCAGATCAGCAACAGTGTCAAATACATTTTTTCCCCTATATTAGCTGAGGGCTGAGGATTGACAATTATTTATTGTCTTTATTTTATAGATGCTCTTTCATCTCCCTCTCATTTTACTACTCATTTCCTGCCCTTGTTGCTCTCTGCAGATGAGCTTTCCTTTCATTTAACCATGAAAACTGAAGCTAACACATTTACCTGTGCTTCATCTCTTCTTCATTCCTGTTGCCTCTTGGTCCTAGCACCATCACTTACTTCTCCCTCTTTTTCTGTATCTTCAACCTTCTCATTCTCAGTCTCTCTCTTTCTCTCTCTCCTTACATTGAAAAAGTCAGTTTATGAAATTTCTAAAACTTTTCTCTTCCCTCCCCAAAAAAGAATAAAAATGTAATTTTATAGCATGTCCCCATCTAGCTATCATCTAGTCTCTCACTAAACATTCAGGAGTTTAATCTATACCTCCTTTTTTCACTTCATCACTTTATTTTACACCCTATTGTACTGCATCTGGATTCTATACTTCACATTGTTTTGATTCAGGTTATCAGTGGGTTCCTTACCTCAAATCAAAAAAACATTTTTCATGCCTTCCCTAATTCAACCTTGTTTCTGCATTTGACAGTGATGATTCTCCTTTACTTCTTGAAATGTTCTACTGTCTTGGCCTTCATAATGTTACATATTAACTTCGTACCATCCAGTTTTTCCTTCTAGTTCTTTTTGGTGGGCTCTTTTTCCTTCTTCCGCCCCTTAAACATAGGTGTTTAACAGGGCTTCAGTCTTTCCCCAATGTTATTTTTATTCTGCTGTCTTATCAGAAATCCCATCAAACTCTTTGGCTTCAAATCTAACTGTATGCTAATATCTTCCAGGCTTCCATTGGCCTGCTGGATACTTCTACCTCCATCAAGCTTTTATTACTACTCTTACTCCCATATCCATTCACAACAACTAGTCCTCCTAACTTTTATGCTTCCTTCTCATCCACCATCTAATTTAGTCACTAATTTCTGAACATTCTATCTTCTAAATATTTCCTCAAATCTACCTCCTTTTCTCCATCCCTATTAATGCCATGATCGATTTCATGATATCATTCTCTTGCATAGACATGAACAAAGCCCAAAATGATCTTACCTTGATACTGCTATCATTTGAGCTTAGTCATATAGTCCATGGGGAGCCAATAAGATGGTTTCAAAACGAAAGTGACATGATAAGATTAGCATTACGAAAAAAAGCACATTAAGCCTATAATGTGGAGAATGGAAGGTTAAGGGCATGACGAACAGCTAAGGGATTGTTGCAACCTAGGTGAGAGATGAGAACTGACACTAAAACATTGAGGGTAGAAATTTTCAGAAGGGGATAGATTAACAATATATTTAAGAGGAAATGGTTATTGATAGACGACATGAACTAAAGCAACTTTCATGTTGCTAATCCTTCACGGAATTAACTATTATGCTGTCTTACCTTTTGCCCATTTCTACCGCACATCATGCACTCACCAGTATGCTGCTGCCCTACCTCTCATACTTACAGATCATTTTTCTAGCTTAGATATAATGAACTCAATACCTCCCTCTCAAAATACAATCTCGCTTCCCCTCAATATCTCCATATCCACTAAATCTGCTATTTAAATCACCCTTTCAATCGAAATTTAACATTTTACATAATAGGTAATGTGGAGGAAAAAAGATACAATAGGTATTTCTCAGCTCCCAGAGGTTACAAGCCAGGGCACTGATAACTTCACACATAAGACTTCTCTCAGCTCATCATTTTTCTCTGATCATGCTGAATTTTCTTCACACTTTAGTTTGTTATTTCCCCAATCTTCCCATGAAGAAACTATAAACATGAATGCTATCATATTCCTTTTTCTTCTTGTGTGCCAAAGCAATACCCTCTATTGAGTACTTACATTGTGCCTAGCACAAGTGTCTTACGTTATCTTAATTAAAACTTAAGAACTCCTACAAGACGGATATTATTTTCCCCATTTGAAAAAATGTGTTAACCAATTCACAGAGAGATTAAGTAAATTGCCAATGTCATATAATTAGTAAGTGCCATTGTTGTGAATTTGAACCCAAATGTTAATTATTTCTGTTTACTTACTCCAAGTGGTTAAATGACCCATTTATTTGTCGTTTAGGGAGTGGATAAAGAGGAGGGGGCAGATTTGAGAAATAGAATTGCAGTATTAAATGTGATCATTTCCAAATCTACATTGGACTGCTTTAGAATACAAAGTAATCAAAATACACTATACTTCTAATAAATATTGTCTTAATTTTGTTTCTTGGAATTAAATAGTTTTATAATTTTTATACCAAAACGAATGCATTTTTTGTTTTTCTTTTCTTTTTTTCCTTTAGTTATGGGATGTTCAATTCTTTCAAAGAAACCTAAATATTTATGTTTCCAGTTGTTCTAATTCTTCAAAAGTTAGCTTTTTTGTGCACAATGAACATGTCTGTCCTTTCACACTTAATGTTGATTTGCATTATAAAAATCAAGCTCGTCTTATAATTGCTAAAGTATCTGGTAACTGTAAGTAGTTTATGAACCTATTTTCAGAGTTGGCATTTTTATTGATTACTGTAATTATCTTTAATAACAGGTTAATTACTCCTAGGGCACTGATATTTTGATATATGCACATTTCAAAAATTAAATCATCATAACATCTCAGAGTTTGAAGAAACCTTTTGGGTCAACTAATCAAACTTAACTTTTAAAATAATGTCTATTCAAAACATACATATATGACCTGGACCACCACGAGCAAAACATAAAATGAAGGATATTTTCCAATAGTAGCCATGGGAGGGAAAAATCACTTTTTTTAATTTAGGGGCAAACAAAGTAACTATCTCAACGACACTTAGGAATAAGAGCACTCACCAAATGCCAAGCACTGTTCTAAGCGCTTACATGTATGAACTCATGTAAACCTGGATGAAGATATTATTAGTATTCCTATTGTATTGCTGATGAAAGTGAAATGCAGAGAGGTGAAACAAATCTGCTCGAGATCATATAACTAGTTAATGGCAGGGCTAGGTTTCAGATTCAGGCGATCTGACTAGAGAGCCCAGGGCTCGCTCTTCATTATTCTGGTAAGAAATCATTAGAATGTTTGTTCAGTGATGGAGTTTGACCTTTCTACATAGATTTTCATCTTCCCCTAGTTTTGATTGACTTTTTGAACTGTACTAGGAAGTCCACAGGGCTTTGTAGCCAGACTATTCTAATTGACAAGAACAAAAAGTACAGGATACCTGCCATTTACTCACAGAATATCTATGTTCGACACTCTGTTGGAACTTTTGTTTTTTTGAAGAATATATTTATTCCTACTATTGGAAATGCACAGCTTCAGGTGTGAGTATAATCAGCCTTAGTCATTCTGTTACACTCAATGTTTGAAAAGAATATGCATATCGTTTCTTCAGTCAGCTGGATTTCTTTCCATAATGTTATGCAGCATTGATCAGCTCTGAGAATATTTATAACCCATTTCATTTTAATAGGACTATTAATAGCCCTGATGTTTCAACAAACAGCATTAATCATTTTAGTGTTGACATATTGACAAATGATTTGATATGTGGAAAAGAAAAATATAATTAAAGACAACCAAATTACATCTTTCAGCTGCTCATGGGAGAAAATAATGTTAACATAATTTAAAGTTTCACAGAGGATTAACAACCATGCTGGTGAGTGTACCCAACAAAAACAATCCAGTCATAAGTTAGCAGTAGATTCTGGTGATAAAACAAGATGTTCCAGTTAAGAATATCGTATCATCCTAGAATGAAGCAGTAATCTTAAATTTGTGGAATTAAAGGCATAATTCTGAAGCTTTTCTTATCACATTGGTTTGGTTTGCAAAGGTCATAGTTTAGTTTGACAGGGAGAGCTTTTGCGAGGGTTTTATAGGTTAGGAGTCCTCAACAAACGATTGCACCCTGCACTACAACTGTTATGAAAAGCTTCAGAATTTGCTTTACATAACATTATGAATAGAATACATGACAGAAATGACAGACGTGGATTTAATTTTATGAAGAAAAAGGACACTGTAAAATACCATCAGAGGATGCAAACTAATTTAACCAATATATGTATACATAGAAGAATTTACACATTCTGTCTATGCAAATTAAAGATATTAATTTTAATATATAGTAAGTTTTATGTATCCAATGAAGATTTTGCTTCAAAATAAAACTTATTCCAACACTATTGCTAGTGATCAGAACAGGTTTGGAATTCATCATTTTGAATTTGCTTGGAAGCCAGTTGAAAGCAACTTGAGAAACTTGTCTAAGTAATCATTACACCTTGTTTTAGACCAAATATTTGTCAATCTCACATTTGTTAGAGTAATTTACATTACTTTTTTAGTTTAAAAAAATCTTATCCACCTGCAAATGATGGCTGTAATACAAAAATGGTGACTGGTGCATGGAAGATGCTAAATTAATGTTTCATGGGTAAATGAATGTGAGACACAGGCTCCAGAGATAACTCCAAGAATGAAGCTTCATGAATTATTTGAGCAGTAGCTTCATCACTGAAATAAGTTTATGTTCTCCCATGTGGACTACTTAGAAGAGGATGACACTTACTGGGATTGATGAGTTCAAATCTTCACATTATAAAATCAATCACCTTATTTCTATGTCACACTTTGTATATCCAGAGTTTAACTTCTATTCCAAGATTTTTCAGAATTTGAATTTATTCAAATATGGTTTATATTTTGTAAGGCAAATCAGGAGTTATCCACTGCTCTATAAATAATGACTATGGAATAGGAATAGATGTTATAACATGAAATTGGTTTGTTATGAGTGAAAAATATTTAACATCAGTTCTGTTCAAATACAACAGAAAAACATGAGCAATCCTTCATATTCTTTGCTCTTTCTTTATGATAGTTACCGCATTAACAGGCAACCATTTTAGCAATGCTACCATGACATCCTCAGGCAGGGTTTTCTATGCGGATAATCAAGGAAAAATTAGTAAAACTCACTAACCAATGGATCGACTTCATTAAAATGGCCAGGAAGTTTTGGCAGTCTATCTAATATTAGGTAATGAGTTTGTTTGAACTTTTTCAATTTTCAATCAATTATTTGGGTGCAATATACATTCAGTCAGGGCAAAACAAAACAGAACAAAAAGACAAGCCTGGATTGGAATCCTGGAATTCTGCCAGTCCCAGGAGCATGGGATAATGAAAAGATGACTTTTCTAGGAGTTTCAACTACTAGGACACCCTGAAGCTAAACTTTATGTATTTTTAAGCCAGTTATTGTTGCCATGACTCCTTCTCCAAGGTATACAGGAATCCCATGGGGAGAGTCAGTGAAGTGAACAGAGTTATCCTTTCTCTTGCTGCCAATTCAGGGATTATAGTACAAGCAACTTCCCTTTGTGTTTACAGTGAAAGCATATCCTCGATCTTTGAGCTTTGGGATAGAAAGAGCACCTCCCCCTCACAGAATCCATGGGGTCTGTTGTCTTACGGGTAATTTTGAAAATGGATATTAAGTAGTTAATGAAACTCCTGATAGCATGCTGAATTGCTTGCTATTTCTTTCTGTTTGATTACCCTTTAATATTCAGATCTGCACTTACATCTAAAAAATGCATTTCTTTCTACTAAGGTCACATAGAAACAAGGATTCCTGCTGATACAACCCCATAAAATAGTCACACTTTACATAGTAGCTTTGCTCCAAAGAAGTTGCTAATATGGCTCTGAATTATTTGTGTTGTGAAGGATACAGCCATTATAATTTCCTACAATTTAGAATACATAGAGAGAAAAACATGAGAAAGTGATTTGTCCAAAGATAACTAACACATGGAACTGGAACTGGAATGTATTTTATCCTAACACAGAATTTCTCTGGAGGCTGAGAGGCATTGAATTAAAAATCGGAGGACTTGGGAACTTATCTCCTGTGTTTTGTTTAATAAGGTGGAGACAAATCATGAAGGACAGAAGGTCAAATTCCCAAAGATGATAAATTCTGAAAGATCTCCTGGATAAAGTATTATCTAAACTATTGCCTTGAATTTGACAGATTTTAAAAAACTGTTATGAAGGCCTCTTTACTCATTCTCTTAAATTCATTGTTATATTCCATCCTCACTGTCACCAAATTCATCTAAGCTTTCATCATTCTTACTTGAGCATTTGAGGATTAAATGAATTAATATACGTAAAGTGCTTAGAACAGTGTCTGGCACAGCATGATTCAATCTGCTGAGCATCCACCATGTGCCTTATAGGAAACAAAGTGATAAATAAAAAATGGTTTAAGCCCTTTAAGTACCCAGAATCTAGTGGGCAAGACAGAAACAGAAGCACCTGCACTGTATGGAAGACTAAAATAAGTACCATAATAAAGCCACAAATAAGGATGAGGGGGGTAGGAAAAGTTAGCTTTATTATTACCCACTCATTCATTCATTCATTGATATAAATTAACTCATACTTCTTTCATAGCCTTTTAAGGGAAGCTGGATAGATGCCTCTGTGAGGAGTTATGTAGTACTTTATAGTTTACAAAGTGCTTTTGCATCCATTGTCACTTTTATTATAACCCTCACAACAGCTTCATAATGGAGATACTATTATTATTTTAATTATATAGAAAGAAAACTGAGGTTCAGAAAGAATGTTTTATATAGTTGGTCAAATGTCAGAGGTGTTCTGATGACAAAGCCAGGATGAGAAAACTGAGTTTCATGGAGATAGAGACTGGCCCAAGGTCACATAGCTAGTTAGCAGGAGCAACTCAATTTGAGATTATATTTTGTAAAGGCATATTCTGGACAATAAGTCCACACCTCAGCAGGCATAGAATGATCAATGTATCTATTTCCTCCACCTTCTAGTCTGTGGGATGTCTGTTAGTATCTCTACAAAAGAAACTACTACACAGGACTTTTACTGGTATTTGCCTTGAAGTGCTGAAAGCCTACCTTCATAGCATATAAATCTTGCTTGGCATCCAGTATGGCCTTTACAGATAAGAAAAATGATGACAACAATTGACATTGTTAAAAGTGTTTTCAAGAAGGGATTGGCAAATAAGTCATTAATTTCATTCAGGAGGCTCATCGTTCCTCATTTAGTATTTATATTAAGAGTACATTCTTTTAGAGTGCCTTGCTTTACATTACACATTGAGGGAATATTTCAAATTAGTCTCTTATAGTGGACTCATTATTATTAGAATGCCAGAAATATATTCAAGTATGGCACTGTTAATCAGAATAAATTCCTCTGTCACTTGTCTTGCTGTAAGTTCTACAATACATGGGTGGGCAGAGGTAGAAATAATTAAGTATTAAGTGATTTTTTTAAACAGTCAATTACAATTAAAGGAATAGAATGGTGAAAATAAGGATTAACTTGAACTTGTCTCCCATTTAGGGTGCTCCAAAGTTTATTTAAATCACATTTGGAAGTAAACTTGGAAGAGAAAAAAAAATATGACTGCTAAAATTATAGAACCAAATCTCTGAGCCTGTTGCGAATATATAGTATTTAGAAAAGAAAGTTATGATGCATGAATATTTTGGTTAAGGATTACAGAGCCTTCTGTAGAAAGGTGATACATGTATGAATGAAAAGTCAAAATACTCACAGCACTGGCAATGTCTACTTGTCCATCAAAATTCAGGCCAAATATGCATAGTATAAAAGCTATATACAAACATTTTAACAATGGTTGTCATATAAGGGTAGTGTGGTAGACACTATTTGTTCACAGTTATTCCCTTCAAGACCTTTTCATGCCTTCCCTGCAAGCAGAATATACTCCTCTGTCCCACTGATTTGGGGCTTGATCATGAGACTTGTAACCTATGGAAAAGAATGGAAGTTACAGTATAATAGCCTCAAGTGGAGGCTTTAAGAGTCATTATTTGTTCTTGATCACCTTCTTGTGCTGATTCTCAAAATACCCTCATTTTGAAAGAGAAGATGTGGCTCAGAGTGCTTAGAGTCTCATTTGTAATCATATAGCTGATGAGTCTTCAAATCCTAAGGGCTGGAAGTAGCATTCTTCTTTTATATAACTTCCATGACTTCTGTTCATTTTAGTTATTATTTTCTCAGAATATTTTTTACCCAAGTCACAATGAGTGTTTTTCTGCAATCATTTGTTCATCATGAGGAGGATCAACCGGAGTGGAGAGAATCTCCTGAAGATACACTGGTAGGTCACAATAAGTGATCCTTTTTATGTACATTTGTGCATACACAATACCATTTGACTTAAAATGTCATTTAAGAAAATTATAAGATAAATAATATTAGAAACTGAACTTAACTTTGGCCCTTTAAGACCACAACGTATCTTCTTTAACATCTGTCAAGGGTGAACCCTAACTCTGTCACTGTACCTTGATTATTGTTCCCTGTTCTGTTATGATTCCAGGATCCTTACCCACAGCTTTGCCATCTGGCTCCTGGCTTCTATCTTTGTTTCAGACTAACCTGAAAGTGACTGAAATCTACTTCAGAAGGTCCAGTGTCAGACATATATCAGAAATTGCATTCCATTCTTGTAGGCTGAAAATGGGAGAAGTCAATTTGGTGGTTTTCGTTTATAAACCAGCTTGTCTTTGTATACAGGCCTTTCCTCATGCTGTACTACACCTTTGCAATTACCTAAACTTCATTTGCAGGAAATCACCATTTTTCAATTGTTTCTCCAGGTATTCTTCATTACTGATAAATGCAAATATGGTTTTTGCTTGAAATCCCTGCTGATGAAAGCAAAATCTGTACTGATATTCGAATTATTATGGGCTAGCTACAACACTCCACTAAAGAAGTTGCATAGAAACTATTTCATAAAACATTCTCTCTTCATAAGGAAAGTGTGACAAGAATAAGATGTGATTTCATCATTTCAGTACAATCTCTTCCTCATCCAAAGAAGAAATGGTCAAGATGAAGAGGTAACAAGGAATAGTGGGGGGTTTGCCAACTTGACACTCTGGAGCTCTGGTAAACCCATGCCTATGTCACACGGACCATAGTGGGCAAGCAAGTGTAGGTTTGACTCAGTACAACTCAGTTCAACACAGAAGCTCTGATTTTGTCTTTATAACCTGTGCTTGGATCATCCTTTGTTTTAAAAAGAGTCAAGGGAAACGTTTTTTTTAACCACTGGGCAGTACAATGAGCACAGGTTTTGAAATCGGTTAGATTAGATTTCAACCTTGGCTACGATTATGCAACCTTGAGCAAGTAACTCTCCAAGCTTCAGTTTCCTTATCTGTGAAATGTGGCTAATACTTACCTCACAGACATATTTTGAGACTGAAATGAAGTCATGTACCTATAATATGGCAGGAATCTAATAAAGGGTAACATTTGTATTTGTTATTATTGCATAGAATAATACGATATATAATACATGATCATCATCTTCAAAAATTTATCAAGTGATCATTATGTGAAAAGCAAAAGACTTGCTCACTGTCCTTGAGAACTTTACAGCCTAACTGGTAAGATGATACATAGCATTAAAAAAATCAACAACCAAACAGGCTAGTATAGGCCAAGAACCAAATGGCTTGGATTCCCTGGCTGAGGAATGATAAGGGTTCAGTAAAAATGAATATGTTCAAGCACATGACCTCATCGTCTTGGCATGAGTCTGTGTGTGACCACATTATGAAGACTGTCCCCAAATTGAGAGATCGAAACAATTACTAATTTACTGACTGCAGTGCGGCATCTCCCTTTAACAGGGGGAAAATGAGTGCCAAGGGCAAACAGCCAGAAATGGTGTTCCCTGAAGGACAAACACTAAGAAGATGTGCTCTCGTCATAGTTTCTCTACTGTGTCTCCACACTATCATACCATTTGCCAACACGCTCAAAACAAAAACAAAACAACTATCTATTTCAATTAATTGAACTCCACTAGCTTCGGGTAGGCAATAAGGAAAGGAGTGGAATGTGTAACAGACATTGTACACGATGTGAGTGCTTTTTGGACATGACCCATAAATGTCACTAACCTGGTTTCCATTTACTGACTCCACAGGTATAGTGAAAATGGTAAAATGGCTACATGGCAGAGAGAATACAGGGAAGAAATACTCATTCAGAATATTACAGTGAGAAATTAATCTATAAATCTTGAAGGGATGACTGATGAATACGCCTAACCAAAGTCTAGAGCCTCGTTTTCAGTGTCACTCATAGATGATGCTGTATCTCTCTCCTGACATCATTTATTCACTCGACAAAAAAGTACTGAGTGCTGCTCTGCAGATGACACACTGAACAAGACAATGTCGCTGCTCTACAGTTTAGTGAGGGGTCCAAACAAGTAATTAGAAATGGTACAATAAGTACTTCAATAGAGGAAGTTAGAGGTTACTTTGGAAGTTTATATAATGGGGCATTTAATCCAGTTCTGGGAGTCAGAGCAGGCCTGAAGAGGACAAAATATCAAAGGAGAGATGAAAAAGAGGAATAAAAATTCACCAGGTGACAAAGTGAGGAGAGCAAGAAACACCCTTGTTTCAAGGACCAAGGTGATTAGTACCTGCAAAGATCCAGATGCAGGAGAGATAACGCTGTTCTGGATATGACCAAAAAGAAAACTTAAGGGTGAAAGGAATGGAACTAGGGAAGTGACTAGGGTTTAATTACGAAGGGACTTGAAAATCATGCTGAGGGTAATGGGGGAACTATTGAATGATTTTAAGCAGGTGCTTATCATGTTCAGGTTTGTTTTGGAACAATTACTCTAGAAGAATGGGCTAGAGACCTAGACACCATTTAAGTGACCGTTGTCGTAAGTGTGATGAAGTTTTCCTTGACAAAGACAGGGTCAGTGTTGATGGAGATAAATGAACAGATACAAAAAGCATTTAAGAAATAAAATCAAAGAGACTTGGTGGTTTATTAGATGCAGATGAGGAACAAAAAGGAAACTTTCAAGTTTCTGGAGTAGGTACAGCAAAGGAACAGATATTTGTAGAGAATCCCAAGAATGCATGGCTAGAGGTAAGTGTAAAGAAAATCAGGAGAGTATGGTGTCACAGAACCTAAAAGAAAAGAATGTTTCAAGGCGGATGTTTGTGTATCAAGTGTTATTAAGTGATACTAAGAAGGTATTTCAAAGTTGTTCGTGGATTCAACATCAAGTAAATCACTAGTAACCTGGGCATACTGTCAGAATAGTTTTAGTGGACACTTAAGTATTGACAAGTATTTCTATTTCCAGCGATATGGAAAAACAAGTAACCCGGAGAACCACCGAAGAACCACAAGACATATAGAAATGCAAGGCAAAATAAAACAAACACCCTTGAAATACATAGCTGAGACCACGAGGTGTTGTTTTAATAATTTTAAAATTACGGAAGAGTTGTAAAACCAGGACAGAAAGTTTCTGTACATCCTTCATCTAGCTCCCCCAAACGTTAACATCTTACATGACCATAGAACAATTATGAAAACTAAGAGATGAAAATTTGTACAAAATGACTAACTATAGACTGTGTTCAGATTCAATCAGTTTTTCCACTATGGTCCTTTTTCTGTTCCAAGATCTAGTTCATGATAGCACATTATACTTAGTTGTCACGTCTCTTTAGTTTCTTCTAATCCATGACAGTTACTCAGTCTTTCCTTATCTTTCAGGACATTGAAAATTTTGAAGAATATTACTCAGATATTATAGAATGTTCCTCACTTTAATTTTATCTGATGCTTTCTCGTGAATAGATTAGAGTTATGCTGATTTTTGCACAACTACCACTGACGTGATATTGGTAACGTATCCTTCTCTGTGCATCACAGGCAGACAGGATCCTTAGTGTCACTGACTAACTACCCTGAGTAACTCAAAGGAGGTTTCAGAAGCATTTAACTGTTTCTTCAGTTTTGTTAAGAGATGCAATTACCAACCGCCCTGAACCAGTTCAACCCCACTGCAAGAGGGACGCCTGTGCAGACAGGCCGAGAAGCGTCCAAGAGTTTCCCTTGCTTCATTTTGATGTTAAAATTCCCCAGGAGAAGCTTAAGCCTTACTAGCGTAACATGTGATATATGTGGAAGCATTTTTTGAAACTGGGCCTGCACGAGCTTATGCCAACCTCTACATGTAATGACAAAACTTCCCTTTTGAATATTCATTTCCTGTCCTAAATAAAAGGCACCTGTTTTCCCTTGCTCAGGGGCTACGGCTTTGGAAATGATTCCCTGTGGTCTCCTTATTTGCTGCAAATAAATTGTACTTTGTGCAACAACTACTTCTGGTGAAGGCTTTGATTTCAACTCACCAAGAAATGAACACACTTTGGTTTGGTAAGATTAGGTTTCAGGGGTCTGGACTTCTCAGTCTCCTCATTCTTCTTCCAGTTCCAGTTCTGGCCCCAGCACCCATTTCTGTCTCTCTGCCAGAACAGACATTTTTTTCAACCTGTTCCTTTCTCCCAACTACAATAGATCTGTAACAGTGCCCTAAGTGCAAGGGTATTCTACTTTCCCCCCACCACAGATTAAGGATTTTGTTCAATGGGGAAAATAGGGGAGAAGGGTCTGAGTGGAATTGCACGCCCTCTCACATTGGTTGCTGTTCCCCTTCTTCTGGTCTGAATCACAAAGGGAATTTTCTAAGGACTCTCTCTAATCTTCTCTGTGAGCACCCAGTAAGGTATATGCAGAAACAGCATTTAAGGTGTTGCAAACTTCCCCAATTTTTGTGGTCTTCACGGGATTCACAGTCTTGCCAGTGTACACTCAATCTCCCCCAATTCGCTGACCACCCTAGGTGAATACTCTTTATAGTCACGGGACACTTAACAATAGAGTTACATTCTGAAAAATGCATTGTTAGGCAATTTCGTCATTGTGCAAACATTGCAGAATGTACTTACACAAAGCTAGATGGTATAGCCTACTACACTTTTAGACTCTATGGTATTACTCTTATGGGACCATTATTGTATATGTGGTCCGTCATTGACCAAAATGTCGTCACGTGGTGAGTGACTGCACTGTCATCTAGCTGTGTTTTCTCCATGTAAGCCAGTGTTCACATCTTTTTCTTAAGTTTTGGGACACTTGTTGCCCTGCAACCTCAAATCTATCATGAGTTCACGAAATATTATGAATTTGAAGATTTTTTCAGTTTTAAATTCTAAAGTCAGAGTGATACTCTTCCCAGCTTTCCACACCCTCAATCAGAGATTCAAAATCATCTATTACTACATTTTATGTAGATAAATATTTTTTCTTTAAAAATACAAAAAATTAATTATTATGTTTTTTCCGCATGACCTTATTAATTTGTCATGGTTTTAATACTTATTATTATTATAGTGTTTCTCCAACAGGCAGATGGTTCTAACATTTTACTTGTCTATCTGAAAGTACATTGCTTGTATTTAGCGGTGAAAGATTCTGTTGATAATACCTCAAACCCTGCATTTCCAGAATATGTTAAATAATACATATTTGTCCTAAGCAGTGCCCTAAGTACTTATGTAAATTTAATGCAAAATATGTGGTTCTGAAATTTACATATACAGACACATTTTTCTGATACTCTTAAAACAGCAATTGAACTGCATTGAGGCACAGACAAAAGTTAAATGATTGCTTCTTGATTTGACTTTATTCCTCACTGTGTAGGTTGTTCTGTTGAATAAAGATATGCTTATTTATAAGCATAAATATAAGGCATATTTTCCAGTTTTCAGATCATTTAAAAAATTGTTCATACTCAACAGAACTGGCTTATATTTTCTCAAGTATCCTTATATGTGGAACATTCTATTAATACACAATAGATACATGCACCGAGAATTTATTAACTATAGCTACTATTTATTGCTAGAATAACTATTGTACTATTTCTTAAAGGAATCTAATGCAATTCCTTGGTCACCAAATTTGTAATTCTTTCTGAAAAAATTTGTATTCATAATTCACCCTTGTTGATTATATATATATAGTTTTCTTGTCTAAGTCTAGCTCCCTTTAACACCTATGGAGCAAAACAGTTTTCACGACATGGAGGGCAGATCGTGAACTCTGGATAAGATGAACCTGTATTCACATCCTGGCTCTTCCAATGAACAAATCTTGAACAATTTGATACAGTTTTCTTGGTCTCAATTTACTTATCTGTAAAATAACATATACTTGGTATTAAGATTTGGGATAATATACGCAAATAGCATGATTACTGGTGTATAGCTGATGTTCTATAGGCAATAGCTATTATTCCTATTATGATTACATCGAAGGGAATGCCATTTATGACAAGAGTGGTGATTTTGACAATGAATCATATAACCAGTTCTACATTTCATCAGCAGAGAAAATTTCAAAAGCTGTTGATTCAGAGTTGAGAACAATATCTAAAAACAATTTTCAAAACTATTGTCAGCTTTTCACTTGTAAATTTCTCTTTTTTCCAGCTTTACTGAGGTATAACTGACAAATTAAATGATAAAATATGTAAAGTATACAACATGATGATGTGATATATGTATAAATTGTGAAAAGACTCCCACAATCAAGTTACCTAACATATTCATCACCTCACACAGTTATGTTTTTTTAACCTGTAAATTTCTGATCTTCTGATTTTTCTGACTTTAGATGTCACATATGTAGAAATACCTGACAGCAATATTTTAGACACTCTGCTCTGCCCCTCACCACTATCTTCTCTATGCAATGTCCTTCTCATACGTTGCATATAGCTCAACCTGTCTTATCTATCCTCCTCTGAAAGAGCATGTGACTTGGAGGTTTTGTGCTCTGTATTGTTTTTAAAGATAGCAATAGTGAATGAACCCCATTCATTCTTGATTCATTCACCCAGTAGCGATGGTTACCACGTGCCATATACTATACTGGGACTTAAGGATTGAAGCATAGATATGTATGTTCTCTTCCTTGAGCAATGCACAATTTACCAGGTATAAAAGGCATAATACACTGTAATAAGTGCAAGAAAAGAAGAAAGTGTAAATAGCTGTGTGAGTTGGAGGAGGGAAAAAATGGGATGGGATTGTTTGAAGAAGGCTTCATAAAAGATGTGCTATTTTAGCTGTTGCCAGAACAACAAAGTGAGTCATGCTAGCCAAGGAAATAACATACACAATAAATATAGTTGTGAGAGAGCTTAGATTTCTTAAGGAACAGTGAGAGGGGGAGTGTGGCTGGAGTATATAGTGCATGAATGGGGTGACAGGAGATGACACTGTAGGAAGAGGTTCAGATAAATTTGTAACAGGTTTCACGTGTCTTGATAAGGAGTATGGACATCATCTTGTGGCTACAGGGAGTGTTACTGACTGAATGTTTTATATCCCACCCTGAATTCATCTGTTGAAATCCTAACCCTTAAAGTGATGGCGTTAGGAGGTGGGGCTTTTGAGAGGTACTTAGGTCATGAGATTTGATCCTTCATGAGTGGGATTAGTGTCCTTATAAAAGAGACCCCAAGAGAGCTCTCTAGCTCTCTTTCTATCATGTGAGGACACAATGAGAAGATAGTCATTTGCAACCTGGAAGATGGCTCTCACCAGAAGGCAATCATGCCGGTCCCTGATCCTGAACTTTCAGCCTCCAGAACTACGACAAATAAATTTCTGTAGTTTATAAGCCACTGGTTCTATGGTACTTTGTTACAGCAGCCAGAAGGGACTAAGATAATGAGCCAAGAAGTAGTGTCATGTTCCTTAAAGGTCTCAAATTAAAACTGCTAAACTCCATGGACATCAAACTCACAGCAAATACTTCTTAAGAAGAGTAAAATGAAGGCTACTGGCTGTTTTATGCTGACTATTATCTGAAAAACAATGATTTACAAATCAGATATGGCTTCCTAACTCAATAAAATTGATGGTTTTATGCTCTCAATCATAAATATCATCTTTTATCTGATAAACTTACGATTTTCATGGGTCTTCATTAATTGTTTGAGACTTAAATGGATTAAGCAGTTTTTGCAATTATTCCTCAGTAGTTCAAAGGCAGGATCAGACAATGATTCAGCTCTGGTGCCCTAACAGGACACAATTCATTTCATAAAAGCTCTTACAGAGCCACCAAGGCATGGGGAGTGATAATATTTATTGGTTATTGACATGAGTGTAAGAATTAGCAAAACATTCTTTTAAAAATAGCTAAAAATCTGGCCAATACTTAATGGCACTAATGTGTACAATGCTACTTTTGCTTATCTAGGCTAGTGGTGGCTAACAATTAATCAGACACATTGTTATGACTACTAGCAGATTCATAATTTTATAGCTTTAATAAAATATAATTTACACATAAAATTTAGCCATTATAAATATAAATTTAATGATTTTAGTAAATTTATAGAGCTGTGCAAGAATCACCAAAATCTAGTTTTAGGACATTTATACTACTTCCTCTCTTAGTTTGGAATGCTATAACAAAATACCACAGACTAGATAGCTTATAAAAAACAGAAATCTATTTCCCTCAGTCCTGGAGGCTGGGAAGTCCAAGATCACGGCACTAGCATGAATTCCAGTAAAGGTCCTCTTCCTGGTTCACAGTCTTCTCATTGTCTTCACATGGTGAAAGGGGCTACAGATCTCTCTAGATCATCTTTTATAGGGCATTAATCCCATTCATGAGGGTTCCACCCTCACAACTTAAACACCTCCCAAAGGCCTCACCTCCTAATACCATAATGTTTGTGGGTTAGGATTCCAACATATGGATTTTGGGTGGATACATTCAGATAATATCACCCCTCAAAACTCCCTTGAACTAATTTGTAGTCAATCTCCATTCACATTCCAGCCACAGGAAAACACATTTTCTGTCTCTACAGATTTTCATGAAAACTGAATTATACAATATATAGTCTTTGGGTCTGGCTTCTTTCACTTAGCATAATGTTTTTGGGGCTCAATCATGCTCTAGAACAGATCAGTAATTTATTCCTTTGAATTAAAGAATAGAACTCTATTAGATGGATTTACTGCTTTTTTTTATCCATTTACCAGGTGAAGGACATTTGAGTTGCTTCCATTTTTTGGCTATTATGAATAATGCTGCTATGAATGTTCATTTGCAAGTCTTTGTGTGGACATGAATTGTTTTACTGAAGCTTCTAATAAGCGGATGTTTTAATTTTTAAGAAAATTAACTGTTTTGCAAAGTGGGTATATAATTTAAATTGCTACCAGCAATAAATGAAAGTTCCAATTTCTCCAAAATGTCATAAACAGTTACTGTCCCTCTTTTTTATTTTAGCCACTCTGGTGGGTATAAAGTGGTATCTCATTGTTGTTTTAATTTGAATTTCCCCAAAGACTTTAGCATCCTTGTTAAGCATATTTTCATGTATCCATTTATATATCTTCTTTGGTGAAATGTTTATTTAAATCTTTTATCTACTTATTATCAGGTTGTCTTCTTATTATAGAGTTGTAAGAGTTCTTTATATATTCTGGATATGAGTCCTTTAGCATATACATGATTTGCAAGTATTTTCTCCTAGTCGTTGGACTTTTTCATTTTCTTAATTGTGTCTTATGAAGTGAGAAGTTTTTAATTTTGATGAAGTACAATTTACATATACGTATATATATATATATATATATATATATATATTGCAAATAGGTACTCAATTGTCCTAGCACCATTTGTTGAAAAAAAAAAACACTATCCTTTCTTCCACTGAACTGCCTTGTCCTTTTATCAAAATTAATTGACCATAAATTTAAGTGTTTATTTCTGCACTCTCAATTCTATTTCATTGATCTTTATACTAATATTTCAATCAACACTTGATTGTTTTGATTACTGTAGCTTTCTAGTATGTTTTGAAATAGGGTAGAATAAGTTCTTCAACTTTGTTTTTCTTTTTCAAAATTGCTTCACCTAATCTAGGTCATTGGCATTTCCAAGTAAGCTTTAGGAGTAGCCTGTCAATTTCTATAGAAATCTCCTGTGGGGTTTTAATAGCGATTGCGATTAATCTAGAGATTAATACGGGGGAGAATTGGCATCTTGACAATATTGAATCCTCGAACCCATGTATGAAATGTCTCTTTTATTTAAATCTCTTTATCACAGAATGTTTTATGATTTTCAGTATACAAATACTGCACTACTTTTGTTAAATTTATTCCTAAATATATTAGTCTTTGGATGCTATTGTGATGCTTTGAATGCTATTTAATTTCATTTCTTAGCTATTCAGTGCTAATATATAGAAGAACATTTGACTTTTGCTTATTGACCTCATATCTTGTGACATAGCTAAACTAGTTTATTAATTCTGGAAGTTTTGTGGAGAATTTCTTAGGATTTTCTAGATATAGTATTTTGTCATCTGTGAATAAAGACAGTTTTATTTCTTCTTTTTAAATCTGGATGTCCTTTTTTTGCTTATTCTACTTGCTAAAACCTATAGCCCAATGTTGAATAGAGATGGTGTGAGAGTGAGCATCCCTGCCTTGTTCCTGATCTTAGGGGGAAATCATTCAGTCTTTCAGCATCAAGTATGATGATCGCCGTAGGATTTTCATAGAAACCATTTTTCAAGTAAGGGAAATTTCCTTCTATTCTTAGTTTCACAAAACTTTTAATTAATAATGGGTATTGGATGTTGTCAAATGCATTTTATGCATCTATTGAAGATGATCATGTTGTTTTTGTCCTTTTAACTTTGTAAAAAGTGCCACGCTATCTTTCAAAGTGGCTATGCCATTTTGCGTTTGCAGTAGCAATTAGTGAGAGTTCCTATTGTTCCAAATCCTTGCAAGCAATTAGTATTGTCAGGTTCTTCTGTTTTTGCTTTTGTTCAAATTTTAGCTATTCTTATAAGTGTGTACTGGTATCTCATTGTTGATTTAATTTGCAATTCATTAGTGACAAACATGTTGTGCTTATTTGCAAGCACTATAACTTCTGTGGCGAGTGTGGGTTCAGATCTTTTGCGCATTTTTTAAACTGGGGTATTTGTTTTCTTATTGTTGCATTTTAAGAGTTCTTTGCGTATTTTCAATAAAAGTCAATTATTAGATATATATTTTGCAAATATTTCCTGCTAGTCTGTGGTTTCTATTTTTATTTTCTTAACTGTATCTTTCACAGAGCAGAAGTTTACAGTTTTAATAAAGTTCAACTTGTCAAAATTGTTTTTCTTTTATGGATCATGCTCTTGGTACTTTACAAACTTATCACTAAACCCCAGGTCAAATAGATTTACCCCAACGTTTTCTTCTAGATGTTTTACAGTTTTGCCTTTTACATCTAGATCTATCATAAATTTTGAGTTAATTTTTATGAAGGGTCTAAATTCTGTCTAGGTTCATTTATTTTGCATATGGAAGTCCAATTTTCCCAGTGCTATTTGTTGAAAAGATTATCCTTTCTCCATTGAATTGCCTTAGCCTTTGTCAAGGATCAGTGTACAATATTTGTGTAGGTATATTTCTGGGCTCTCTATTCTGTCCCATTGATCTATGTGTCTATTATTTTGCTAATACCAAACTCTCTTAATTACTGTAGTTTTATAGTAGGTCTTTTATTGGGTTGTGTGAGTCTTCCAAGTTTTTTCTTCTTCTTCAGTATTGTGTTGGCTATTTGGGTCTCTTAGCTCTCCATATAAACTTCAGGAACAAATTGTCAATATCTACAAAATATCTTGCTGGTATTTTGATGGAGAGTACAGTTAATCCATAATCTAGTTGGGAATAATTGATATCTTCATAGTATTGAAACTTCCAATTCATCAACACAGAATTCTGCCTCTATTTATTTACAGCTACTTTGATTTCTTTCATCAAGAGATTTGTAGTTTTCTGCATATATATCCTGTACATGTTATGTTAGATTTATACCCAAGCATTTCTCTCTTTTTTTGTTATTTATTCACTTATGGTATATAGGAAAGCAATTTATTTTCTACATTAACCTTATATCTTAATGTACTCATTTTTCAGTTTCAGGAGGTTTATATGTTGGTTCTTTCAGATTGTGTACATAGACAATCATGCAATCTTCAAAAAAAGATAGTTTCATTTTTTCCTTTCCAATATATATACCATTTATTTCCATTTTTGGTCCTTTTCCAATTGCTAGGACTTCCAGTTTTATGTTAAAAATAGGCATGGTGAGAGAGGACATCCTTTTCTTTTCCTCAATATTCAGGAGAAAGCTTACAGTTTCTTAACATTAAGTGTGATGCAAGCTGTAGTTTTTCAGTAGTTGTTTCTTTGATCAGTTTGAGGAAATTTTCCTCTTTTCCAAGATTGCTGATAGCTTTTAGCATGAACAGGCATTGGATTTTGTTAAATGCCTTTTCTCCACTAATTGGCAGAATCGTAAGGTTTTTCTTGTTTAGCCAGTTGATGGGTTGGATTACATTTATTGATCTTTGAATGTTTAACCAGCCTTGTATAACTGGAATAAATCCTTCCTGGTCATGGTGTATAATTCTTTTTATACATTGTCAGATTTGATTTTCTGATATTATGGTGAACATTTCCATATCTGGGATAATGGGAAAATGTATTATTCTGTTTTTGTCTGAAATGATCTATAAATGTCAACTAGGACAGTTTAGTTGATGTTTTAAGTACTTAGTAATTTTCTGACAACTTATTCTATCAATTTTTGAGAAAAATGTTAAATTCTGCAACTAAAATTATGATTATAGATTTGCCTATTTTTTCTTTTAGCTCTGTTTTGCTTCATTTATTTCTATTATTTTTGCAGATATAAATAGAATCACTATGTCTTGTTGATGTATTTCCTTTTTTATTTTTATAATAACATCCCTCATCTTTGCTAACATGCCTTGTCCTGAAGTGTACTTTGTCTGATGTCATAATAGGCACTCCAGCTTGCTTATGATTACTCTTTGCACGGTATATGATTTTATATTTGTTAAAATTAATCTATATATGTCTTTATATTTAGCATGAGTCTTTTGATTCAATATATAATTGGGTCTTGCTTTTTATATTCATTGTAAAACTGTTGATCTTTTAATTTAAATCTTTAGTCCATTTATGTTTAATGTAATTATTGGTATGATAGTTTTTAAGTGCAGTATCTTTTTCTATTTGTTTTCCAATTGGTCTCATCTTTCTCACTTTTCTTCTGGTTTTAGGATTAAATATGCATTTTTTAGTATTTCATTTCCTTTCCACAATTGGCTTATAACTTCTTCCTCTTTGTTTTATTTTTTCAGAAGTTGCTATAAGATTTTACAATATGCATTTAAAAATACTTAATACTAGATGCAACTTATATATCTTTTCCTATATATTAAGAAGTTTACAAAATATACTTTTATTTTCTCTATTCTTTGTGCTATTATTTTCATAGCTTTTACTACTACATATGTTAAAAAGCCTTCAACACATTGTTTTTAATTTTTGCTTTGGGAAGCTAATTATCTTTTTGAATTTTTTACTAAGACATAATTTACATACAGTAAAATTCGTCCTTTTAGAGTCTAGTACCATAGGTTTTAACAATGCATATAATTATGTAACCACCACCGTAGTCAAGATACAAACCTGTTCTATTACCCTCCAAATTTGCCTGCTCCCTTTGTGGTCAAGCATTCTCCTGCCTTCCTACTCACTCACAACCACTAGTTTGTTTTCTGTCCTTATAATTTTGCCCTTTTTAGAATGTCATATAAATGGACTCATACTGTAAGTAGCTTTCTGTTCTGGTTCCTTTATTGAACTTGAGAAGCATCCATGATCTTGTATTTATCAGTAGTCTGTTCCTTTTGATTATTGAGTAGTATTCCATTGTATGCATGTACCATAGTTTGCATATCCATTTACTGGTTGAATGACATTTGGGTTGTTTCCAGTTTTTGGCTATTACCAATAGAGTCACTATAAACATTCACATGTATGGTTTTGTGTGAACAGAAATCTACATTTCACTTGGGAGTTATTTAGGAATAGGATTACACAATTTTATGGTATGTATATGATTATCATTATGAGTAATGGAAAAAATATTTCTAAAAGTGGCTTTATCATTTTGCATTCTCATGAGCAATTTATGAGAGTTCAAGTTTCTCCTTCCTTGACAGCAGTTGATGTTGTCAGCTATTTTGTTCCTTTCAGCCATTCTAAAATAATGTGAAAATACAATTGTGTACTTCATTAGCATCTCTCTAATGACTAATGATGTTGACCAACTTTTTACGTGTTTACTCATCATCTGTATATCTTATGTCAATCAATTGCTATTCAAATATTTTGCACAGTTTTTTATCAGTTTACTTGTTTTCTTACTATTGACATTTGAGAGTTCCATATATATATTCTGAGCATAATTTTTTATTGTATATATGATATATACACAAGTGTATACATATATAACATGTTTACCTGGTTTGTTACTTACCTTTAATTGTGTGAATATTGTCATTTAAAGAGAAGAAGTTTTTAACTTTGATAAATTCCAATTTATATTTTTTGCATGTATGGATTGTGTTTTTGGTGTCATATACAATAAATTTGCCTTATCCAAGTTCACGAAAAATTTTTCCTATTATTTTTCTAGAATTTTCATAGTTCAATGTTTTATGTTTAGGTTTATGATCCATTTTTAAGTTTTGTTTAAGATGTGAGGTATGGAATGATACATTTATTTTTACATAGTATATTCAATTTTCCCACAAGTATTTGTTGAAGCTTATCCTTTCTATACTAAGACTGAATATATGATATATATATATATCATCTATATCATCTTTATCATATATATGGTATATATCATTTATATGATCTTTATCACATATAGTACATATAGTGTATATATGGCATATATAGTATCATAAAGAGTAAATATATATGATGAAGATCTTATAGAGCTATACACAGACACACAAAAAGGGTGCACGCAAAAACTGGTGAAATCTAAGAAGTGAGGTTTGAAGTTTAGTTAATTGTACTGTATCAATATCTATTTCTGGACTTTTATAATGTATTATGGTTATGTAAGATGTTACCATTGAAGGCAGTTGGGAGATAGGTACATGGAACTTCCTGCACTATTTTTTCAACTTCCTCTTAGTCTAAAATAGTTTGAAATAAAAACTTTAAAAACATAAAGAAAATGAAAATCAGGAAATAATTATATTTATGGACTATCACCTATGTAATAAAACATATGCCTTCATAAAATCTTGAAAAGACATATGTAAAAATATTAATAGAGGTTGAAAAAAATTTACTAAAAAAAAATCTTATGGAGAGGATTTCCACTCCACGACAGAGTAACTGTCACTCACCTATTCCTCCCACTATGAACAGCTGTAAACTGCACAAGATACATATGAAGATATATATCTTATATTATTATGAAAAAAAATACATCATATATACTAAAATATACACATACATATATATATTTGCATAACCACCACCACAATCAAGATATAGAACTAATCCATAACGATAAAGGAACTCCCTTATACCACATCCTTGAGTTGCATTCCTTTCCCCTAAGCCCTTGCAACTACTGATTTGTTTCCCATGTCCATAATTTTGTCATTTTAAGAATGATGTATACATGCAATCATAAAGTATGTGTCTTTTCGAGATTGGCTTTTTTTTTACTTTGGCATAATGCCCTTGAATTTCATTCACGTTGTTGTATGTATCAATATTTCCTTCCACTTTATTGATGAGTAGTCTTACTAGTCTAGATATATCACTGTTTAACCACTCATCCATTGTAGGACATCTGGCGTGTTCACATTTTTGGTTATGACAAATAAATCTTCTATGAACATTCATGTAAAAGTTTTTGCATGAAAATAAATTTTTATTTCTCTACAATAAAGGCCCAGGAGTGCAACTTCTGAGTCAAATAGTAGCTGCATGTCTACAGCATGTTGTACAAGAAAGTGCCTCAAGGAACTAGAAATGAAGAATAAATGATACCCAAAGTTAGTAGAAGGAAGGAAAGAAGAAAGATTAGAGGAGAAATAAATGAAATAAAGACTAAAAAGACAATAGAGATCAATGAAACTAAGAGCTGCTTCTTTGAAAGATAAACAAAATTGACAAGGCTTTAGCTAGACTCACCAAGAGCAAGAGAGAGGACTCAAAATCAGAAATTAAAGACAAGCTGGTACAATTGATACCACAGAAACACAAAAGATAATAAGAGACTACTATGAACAATTATATGCCAACAAATTGGACAACATAGAAGCAATGGATAAATTCCTAGAAACATAAAACTTACCAAAACTGAATCATGACGAAATAGAAAGTCAGAACAAACTGATTACTGGTAAGGAGGTTGAATCAGTAATCAAAAACTTTGCAACAAACAAAAGTCCAGGACCAGATGGCTTTGCTGGTGAATTCTACCAAACATTCAAAGAGGAATTAATACCAATCCTTCTCAAACTCTTCCAAAAAATAGAAGAGGGAACTCTTCCCAAACTCATTTTATAAGGCCAGCATTACCCTGATACTAAAACCAGACAAGGATGCCACAAGGAAAGAAAACTACAGGCCAATATCCCTGAGGAACATCGATATAAAAATGCTCAACAAAATACTAGCAAACCAAATTCAGCAATATATTACAAGGATCATACACCATGGTCAAGTGGGATTTATTTCACAGATGCAAAGATGGTTCTACATCCATAAATCAGTCAATGTGATACACCACATTAACAAAATGAAGGATAAAAATCATATGATCATCTCAATAGATGCAGAAAAAGCATCCAACAAAATTCAACATCCATTTATGATAAAAACTCTCAACAATGTAGATATAGAGGGAACATACTTCAACATAATAAGGCCATATATGGCAAGTCCACAGCCATTTATCTTACTAAATGATGAAAAGCTGAAAGCCTCTCCTCTAAGATCAGGAACAAGACAAGGATGTCTACTCTCATCACTTCTATTCAACATAGTATTGGAAGTCGTAGACAGAGAAATTAGGCAAAAAAAAAAAAGAAAGAAAGAAAGAAAAGGCATCCAAATTGGAAAGGAAGAAGTAAAACTGTCACTATTTGCAGATGACATTATACAAAGAAAACACTAAAGACTCCACCAAAAATCTGTCAGAACTAATAAAGGAATGCATTAAAGTTTCAGGATACAAAATCAATACACAAAAATCTGCACTTCTATATGCTAATAAAAAACTAACAGAAAGAGAAATAAAGAAAACAATCTCATTTACAACTGCATCAAAAAGAATAAAATACCTAGGAATAAATACAAAAAAGTAGGTGAAAAACCTGTATATTGAAAATTACAAGACACTAATGAAAGAAATTGAAGAAGGCACAAATAAATGGAAAGATATTCCACGCTCATGAATTGGGAAAATCAATATTGTTAAAATGTCTGTATTATCCAAAGCAATATGAAGATTCAATGCAATCCCTATCAAAATTCCAATGACATTTTTCAAAGAAATAGAACAAATAATACTAAAATTTGTATGGAACCACAAAAATAAGACAAAAAAACAAATGGTAAAGGCAATCTCGAGAAAGAAGAACAAAGCTGGAAGCATCATGCTCCCTGATTTCAACTATATTACAAAGTTATAATACTTAAAACACTTTGGTATTGGCATAAAAACAGATACACAGATCAATGGAACAAAATAGAATGTCCAGATATAAACCTGAGCATATATGGTCAATTAATTTACTACAGAGGAGCCAAGAATATACAATGGGGAAAGGACAGTCTCTTCAATAAATGGTGCTGAGAAAACTGGGCAGCCATATGCAAAGGAATGAAACTTGAGCACCTTCTCACATCATACACAAAATTTAACTCAAAATGGACTAAAGACTTGACCATATGACCTGAAACCATAAAACTCCTAAAAGAAAACGTAGGCAGTAAGTTCCCTGACATAGGTCTTGCTGCTGATTTTTTGAATCTGACATGAAAAGCAAAAGCAACAAAAGCCAAAATAAATAAGTAGGAGTATATCAAACTAAAAAGCTTCTGCATAGTAAAAGAAACAATGAACAAAATGTAAAAGCAACCTACAGATTAGGAAAAAATATTTCCAAACCATATATCTGACAAGGGGTTAATATCCAAAATACATAAGAAACATATAACTTATAGCAAAAAATCTGATTAAAAAAGGGGCAAAGGACCTGAATAGATATTTTTCTAAAGAAAACATACAAATGGGCAACAAGTAAATGAAAAGGTGCTCAACATCACTAAACATTAGGGAAATGCAAATCAAAAATACACTACCTCACTCGTGTTAGAATGGCTATTATCAAAAAGACAAGAAATAAGTGTTGCTGAGGCCGTGGAGAAAAGGGAACCCTTGTACACCATTGGTGGGAATGTAAATTGGTGCAGCCACTATGGAAAATAGTATGGAGGTTCCTCATAAAATTAAAAATAGAACTACCATATGATCTGGCAATTCCACTTTTGGGTATTTATCCAAAGAAAACAAAAACACTAACTGAGAAAGATACATACATCCCCATGTTCAGTGCATCATTATTTACAATAGCCAAGATATGGATACAACCTATGTGTCCAATGACAGATGAATTGATAAAGAAATTGTAGTGTATATATATATATAATGGAATATCATTCAGCCATAAAAAAGAATGAAATCTTGCCATTTGCGACAACTTGGATGGACCTCGAGGCCATTATGCCAAGAGAAATAAGTCAGAGAAAGATGAATACCATATGATCTCTCTTATATGTGGAATCAACAAAAAAAAGGAAAACAAGTTCACAGATACAGAGAACAGATTGGTGATTGCCAGAGGTGGCAGGTGGAGGTGGGAGAAATGGGTGAAGGGGGTCAAAAGGTAAAAAGAAAAAAAATGCAGTTGATGTAAAACAGACATAGAAGTTTTAAATTATATTAAGAAAAAAAGAGAAAAATGCCAAACTGTTTTCCAGGACAGCTGTTCCATTTTATATTCTCACCAGCAATGTATGAATGGTCCAGTTTCTTTGCATCGTTGCCAGCTTTATGTGTTGTCACAATTTTTTCATTTTATCTATTTTGATATGTATGGAAAAATATCTCCTTGTATTTTTAATTTGCATTTCCCTAATAGCTAATGATGTTGAATATCTTTTCATGTGCTTATTTGCCATTCCTGTAATTTCTTTGGCCAAGTTTTTGTTCAAGTCTTTCAATGTTCTTGACCATTTTCTAACTGAAGTGTCTGTTTTGACTGCTGAGTTTATATAGTTCTTCCTAATTTTTTATCCCTCCTCAGTTTCCACACAAGTATATATTTATTCAAGGTTTTGCACATGTAAAATTACTTCCTATTTAGGCATTCAGATAAAATGAATTTAGTCCAAATTTGAGAAATACCAGTTTTTTTATGGCTTTGTTCCAGAAATATATATATTTTTCTGTGTATGTTTTCCCATAAATATGACAGTATATAAATTTATAAGTATCTGTGTGTGTAAATAATAATTGTGCATGTATCCATGTAAAATCTTCTGTTTTGCTGCATCAGTAGGACTCCATCTCTGAGAAATAATTGTAAAAAAGGAAATGCATGAGAGTCTACTATTGACTTAGAGAACAGAAAGTTTCTTGGTAAGACAACCAATCAAAAATCTGTCAGTATTGGTATTGTTATGCAGTTGAATCTATGCATTTTATATACCCAAGGCTAAATTTTTTTTAAATGTTTAATTATGGAGCATCTAGAAATAGGAAAGATTACTATTATGTATTAAATGACTACATTCAGTGCTTTGGAAAAAAGTTTAATCAGAAAACCATAGAATGTACTGATGATATTGCTGTAAATGCAGCCTGGAGCAGACATTCATCAATACTATATGGAACTGCAGTGTCAAAAAGTTTGGGGATGAGATTATGGAAAGAATCAATACCATCCTTAGTACTGATATACATAAAACAGGAAATTATACATCTTTAGGTGTATTGGTATAATAAAAAACAGACCGAAGTCTGCACAAAAAAAATATTGATGTCTACATTATATGTTACAAGCTGGCAATATATCTTCCATTTTAGTCATGCTAGATCTTTAGAACTGAAGAGGCTTTCAGAGATAAATGGAATTTGGGACAAATAAGAAGGCAAAATCGTTCATCCTTTCATTGGTCCATCTTGACTGAGGACAAATCCTGAAAGTCCTATACAGCAGTGCAAAGAATATGAACTTGGAATTCATAGCTCTGGAGCATGATTCAAATCTTGGCTTCAGGTTATAACTCCAGGCAACTTAGAGTTTTTAAGTTTTAGTTTCCTCATCTGTACATATCCAATTTGTAAGAGTATTGTATGGGTTAGATAATATAATGTTTGTAAATGTTTTTATCCACATTGTTACGTGTAGCTCTTGTTAGTTCATTTTAACTGTTGTACAGTATTCACCATTTTGAATAACTTCAATGCCTTTATCTATTCTTGTGTGGAAGAATATAAGGAAATGTGTGGGCACTGAAGTGAAACTGCAGGATCATAGGGTTTATATACAGGCCTACTTCATAAGACATTTGCAAAATTTTCCCTGGACGTGCTGTGATCATTTCCACTCTCATCAGGAGTGTCTGAGTTCCCTTTGATCTACATTTTTGTCAACACTTAGTGTTATCAGATTTTAAAATTTATGCAATTCTGGTATGTTTGAAATGATATGTCATTTTTGTTTCTATTAACGCTTTCCTGATTACTTGTAATGTTGAGCATCTTTTCATGTATATAGCAGCCATTTGGTCTCCCTTTACTATAAATTTATTGTTAACATATCTCACTTGCTTTTTATTGCTTTAATTCTTGATTTGTAGTAGATATTACCTCTGTTGTTTATAATAATATCTTCCTGCCTATGGCTTGTCTTTTAATATTGGTTATAGCTTCCTTTCTTGTAATTTTTAATATTAATGTAGTCATATTTTTACAATGTTTGCTTTATGGCGGGTGGCTGTGCAACATGTGCATCTACTACATCTTCCATCACAGTAAATGATAAATCCCTCTGTGCAGTTTCTCCTTCACTCTTCATTCATCTCATTCTCTAAGACCTCATCTCCCATCAGTCAGAAAATCCTCATGGATTAAGCTTCAAAAGTTATCCAGATTCCACCTAAATACTTCTCCACACGTTATCCATTACCACACCATTAACAGATCACCATCACCTCTTGCATGGATCACTGAGATAATCTCTTATCTAGTCCTCTGCTTTTTCCCTCCTGCCCCTTTCATTCCTTTCTCTCTACAGGAGCTAAAGTGATTCTGTATAGATATATGACAGATCATATCACTGTTCTGCTAAATATCCTTAACAGGCCCCATTTCACTCACCATAAAAGTCAAAGTTTCTACAATATTCTGTAAGTCCCTACAGAATTCTCTTCTACTTTCCCCCTCTGATCTACCTAGTCGCCTTTACCTCTCTACCTCATCTCCAACTACTCTTCCCCTGTTCACTTTGTTGCCACCATATAGGCCTACTTTCTGTTTCTGGAACACAGTAAGTATATTCCAGTTTGTGACTTTCACCATTGCTCCTTGCTCTTCCAGAAACTCTCTTTCACATATTTCATTCTTTCAAATATTTGCTTTGATGTCACCTTATCAGTGAGGCTTTTGCTAACAAGTGTATTTAAAAATAACAACTTCCTCTCCAGTCACATCATTTCTTATCATGCACCCCTTCTTTACATTTCTTCATTAAGTGCATTGTATGTTTCATGTATTTTTTTCATTGCCTCTTTTTCCCACTAGAATGTAAGCTCCATTAGAGAAGGGAATATTTTCTGTCCATTTTATTCACTGCTGCATCCACAACACCTGGAATGTTGTCTAGCAAACAGTAGCACAGAATATGCATTTACTGGAGAAATAAATTATGAACAAATGTTAAGAAATTCATCCTTATTTAACTAAATATATTATAAGTGTATTGAATTATTCTGTATTTTAAAATGTTTAAATTTACATATTTTATACACTCAGAATTCACTAGTGAGTTATATGTGAAGTATAGATATAATTTTATTTTTCCCATATTGATATTCAACACAAAATACTTTTCATTGTGACTGGTCCATCCTTCCATTGCCATATTACTAAACAAAATTTTTAATTATAATATACATATGTAAAAATGCACAAATCAGAACGTATGGTTCAAGAAAACTTTTTAAAAGTGAATACACCCATAGAACCACCACCCAGATTAATATTTAACATAGTACACACACTAAAACACCTACACCTCATGCCTTATACCAGTCATTAAGGATCACCTCTCTCCTTCACAAAAGTGAATCACTATTCTGATTTGTATTACCATAGAGTAGGTTTTACTTTTTAAAAACTCATATAAATGTTATACAGTATATACTCTTTTATGTCTAGCTTCATTTGCTCTATATTACACAATTGTGACATTCATCCATGTTGCTGCATGTAGCAGTTCTTTTTTTCTGTTATGCTGTATTTCATTATATGACTATCTTACAATTTATGTATTCATTCTACTGTTGTTGCAAATACATGATTTGTTTCCAATTTTTTACTATTATAATATATATATAATATTACAAGAATGCTTCTACATTCTTGAACATGTTTTTCTGTGCAGAGGTACACATTTCTTTTGGATGTATATGTAGCATTGGAATTACTGGCTCATAAGGAATGCATATGCTCAGCACTAATAGATACTTCAAAATAATCTTACATATTTATTACAATGATATATAGTTACATAATTAATTGATAAAATTTCTTTTTGCAGGGTTGCCCCAGGGGTGTAGCAGTTAAGTTCGCACACTCTGCTTCAGCAGCCTGAGATTTGCCAGTTCAGATGCCAGGTGCCGACCTATATATCTCTTATCAAGCCATGCTGTGAAGGCATCAAATACATAAAGTAAAGGAAGATGGGCACAGATGTTAGCTCAGGACCAGTCTTCCACAGCAAAAAGAGAAGGACTGAGAGTGGATGTTATCTCAGGGCTAATCATCCTCAAAAAAAAATTTCTTATTGCTGTATATCTTCATCAACATTCAATATTGTCATTTTGTTTAACCTGTCTGGTGTTTCTATAGTGGTGTTATATCAAGGGTTTAAATTGCATTTATTTTGTGGCAAATGTGTCTGAGCATTTTTTCATATATTTATTGTGCATTTGTATACTCTTTTGATTCAAGTGCCTGCTCAAATATTTTGCCCATGGTGTTGTGTCTGTCTTCTTTGCTGTGTACAAATGTTTTATATATTCTGGATACAAGCCCCTTGTCAAGTATGTATTACAAAGATCTTCTCTCACTCTGTCACTTGCCTCTTCTTCATCTTGGTGCCTTTTGATAAACAATTATTAATTTTGCTGTAGTTCAATTTATTAACTTTTATAGTTAGTTCTTTTTATGACCTCTTTAAAAAATCTTTGCCTACTCAAAGGTTACAAATATATTTTCCTATTTTACCTTGAAGAAAGATTATTGTTTCACCTTTTACACTTAGGCCTATGAATCATATAGATTTGATTTGGGGTATGCTGTGAGAAAGGGCTCAAGGTTCATTGTTTTCCATTTGTATGTTCAATTGGTCCAGGACCACCTACTGAAAAGCTCATCCATTTCTCACCATATTGCAGTGGCACCTTTGTCATTAATCGGGATTGTTGTGTATGTATCTCCTTTTGGAATATCTATTATGTTTCATTGGCCTCTAAGTCTCTTTACACCAAAATCAGAATTTTGATTACTTTAGTTGTATTAGATTTTCATGATTCTTTTGCCTCTTCTTACCCCCTGCATTGCAATGTATGTTTTAGAATTATTGTGTCAATATCCACAAAGAAGCGTGCTCAAATTATACTTGGAATTGCATCAAATCTATAGATCAATATGGAAAGAATGAATTTCTTTCCAATATTGAACATTTTAAGCCATGAACCAAGTTTATTCCTCCATTTATTCAGGTCGTCAATTTATTTCAGAAATGTTTTGCAGTAATCTATTCTAGAAGGCTTGTGCATCTTTCACTAGACTTATCTCTAGGTATTTGACATTTTTGATGCTATTGTAAATGGTATTTGTTTTAAATTTTATTTTTAAATCATTTGTTGCTAGCATATAGAACCAAGATAAATTTTCACATATGGCCTGTATATTCAGTAAACATGATAAATTCACTTATTAATTCTAATAGTTTATATATAAATGTTTTGTATATTCTAAATGGACAATCATATCTTCTATTTCCACTCTTATATTTTAATTTCTTGCCTAATTTCACTAGTAATTAGTTTTATTGAAGTATTGGTAGCACAGATCTTTGTCTTATTATCTATTTTAAATTGAAAGTTCTCAAGATTTTTTCATTATGAATGATGACTACAACAGTTTTATACACACACACACACACACACACATTGTTGAGTTGCCAGGTGACAAGGTGTTCAATTAGGACAATGAGTCAAACTGAGTGTAACAATCAAATCTCTATTTACTTACTATGACGGTATAAAGCAAAAGGTAAAAAGAGGTGCCAGCTTCCTAGAGTCCCATTTTTCCTCAGAGAATGGCCCTGGGCAAAGCTCACAGGACATGAAGCATGCACAGGGAAACGGTCTCACTACTGAGGAGCCCCAAACTAGGAAGCCCTACCTCTTAATGGACCCAGGGCCTGGGAGAAGAGGGAATGGCTGAGAATGGAAAAGAACTGAGTCAAGGTAAAGAAAAGTGCCTTATCCTCGGCCCCATGATAATTAGGTCTCGCCCAAGGTGCCTGGAAAGTGCCTGAGATAAGGCTGCCAATGAGGAAGTCTCTGAACAGAGGCACCTAGGCTCAGAATAATCATGACTGGCTCAGAAAGGCCTGAGTCCTTGGCTGCAACTTGCTGGAGAAAACTGCAGTGCACTGACTGTACAAACTCCGGTGTGGGGAGTGCAGTTTTCCCCCGTGAGTCCTGCTAGGCAAAGCTTTGCAATTGCCTGTGGTTGAGCCTGAAACATCACATGTAAGACTTTGGCCTGGAGCTGGAATCCTCAATATACACAATTTAGCAAATAAGGAAAGGCTCCTTTTCTTCCAGTTTACTAAAGCTTGTTTTCATGATTGGGTGTTACACTTTATCAATTTTGTTTTGAATCTATTAAAATGATTGTATGTGTCTTATCCTTTACTCTGTTAATAAGGTGAACTTCATTGATTGATTTTTCAAACAATAAACCACCCTTAAATTCTTGGAATAAAACTACCTTGATTAGAATGATTTGTCATCTAGTGCTGAATTCAATACGCTGATATTTTGTTTAGAACTTTTTAACATTTTATTGTTTCATTTTTCTTCTTTCTTAGGATTTAATTTGCTGTTATTTTTCTAAGTTTTCCAGAAAGACATAAAGATATTAATGTTTTAATTTTTTTGAACAGTTTTAGACATACAGAAAATTGTGACGAGAGTACAGTGTTCTTATATAATCCACACCCATTTTTTCCCTGTTGTTACCATTTTACGTTAGTGTAGTTCATTTGCTACAATTAATAAATCAATATTGATATATTGTTATCATTTAAAGTCCAAACTTTATTCAGATTTCTATAGTTTTTACATTAGCTTTAGTTATCACATCTCCTTAGGCTTCTCTTTATTATAAGTTTCGCAGACTTTCCTTATTTCTGAAGACCTTGACAATTTTGAGGAGTACTGATTGAGTATTTTGTAGACTGTCCCTTTATTGGGATTTGTCTGATATTTTTGTCAGGATCAGAATGGGATTTTGGACTTTTGGAAGAAAGACAACAGAAGTAAAGTGTCCATCATATCAAGGGTCCACAACCCCTGTATTAATCATACTATATCAGAATTATTCCTTTGCAAGACTTCCTTTAAAATGTCAGATAGCTGAAACCACTCAGGGCCTCAAAGAATTTTTTATCAGAGGAGCTCACGGGAGCTACTTTTGACCTTAAAAGGCAGGGGATTTTGCATGTTTTGTCATAAAACGGCATTAACTTTCCATGCTCCAGTCCCTACCTTGGAGAATAAGGAAGGCCAGATGATCATTTGGGCTTATACTTCAATAGATCGTTTTGTAAAATTTTTTTTCAGTTTTACTGAGAAATAATTGACATACATCAACGTATAAGTTTAAGGCATACAGCATGATGGTTTGATTTACATATATTGTGAAATGATTACCACAATAGGCTCAGCTAACATCCATCTTCTCATATAGATACAATAAAAAGAAAAGAAAGAAGAAAAAAAGAAAAAATTTTTATGCTTGTGATGAGCATTCTTAAGATTTACTCTCTTAACAACTTTCCTATATATCATACAGCAGCGTTAGCTATAGGCATCATGTTGCACATTACATCCCTAGTACTTATAACTGGAATTTTGCATCTTTTGACCACCTTCCTAATAAATCTTTAATTTGTAATTAAAATCTACATTGAGTATCATTATTTTCCTCAATAATATACCATTAGAGGGCTCCATCTTACTTTAGTTTAATTTGAAACTTATAAGGCTGATTTATCAAAGTCCATAATAATTCCCTTTTAAATTAAAAATAGCTTATTTGTTTTAAAAGAAATGAATAGGCTTGTGCTCACCTTGCCTTACCATGTGAAAAGTAATGTGAATGTACCTGTTATGGTCTCTTTAATTAGTTTCCAACATATCATTATTTTTCTAAGGTGAGGATATCGTTATTAAAATTCTAATTTCTTTAGACATTCAATAATGTGCACTTTTTTAATGTAAGAGAAAAATTTGTCAAAGTGGTGGAAATACAGGGATTCCATAGAATATAGATGGCACATTTTACTCATAAAATATAGACTGAATTGTTTAGCCTCTAGTTGACTTTAGTAGATGTCTGTGGTGCCCATGCCACATCCCCTAGGCTATCCATTATTTCAGTCAAAGCCCCGGCGGTACAGTTCCAACTCCCCTTGTGGCTGTAGTATCCTGCAAGCAGTATATCTTTGTTGCTGTCATATCAAGTGAATGACAAAAGCATCCTTCTCATTCTGACTGAGAGCCTCCTCTTCCAGGGAGCTTATTTTGTAAGCACACAGGAGAATGCAGATTTGGGGGGGTGTGAACAACCCTGGGGGCAACGTTCAACTGATGGAGGATGGGATCATGAGATAAATTCTATAGCCTTCTATCTTCCAGGTGGTCACTTTTGGGGGGCACTCTTTACCCTTATCAACGGCCACAAATGAATCATATCCACAGTAGCAAACTGGACAATGCATATTTACATTGGCTTATCCATTTTACCTGTCTCTTGGTCCCCACTCCCTCATTTCTGATTTCTAGAATCACTTCACAAAAACTCCTTCCACTCAAGTCCTTGTCTTAGGCTCTTATTTTGAGGGAACCCACACGTGATACTAACATTAGAAAGGTGTACAATTTCAAATTAGACCCACCCTAATAAAAATGTGATTTGTCATACACTAGCATCACTGCAATTTTATGTGTGACAAAGGGCAGTTTATATGAAATTTATGAACGTATTTCCTCATATATACAAGGAGAGGTTAATTCATTTAATACATTTATTAACCTTATAATACCAAATACTGCATAATGGACTGGTATTTTGATATTATAGTAGAACTTATAGTATGGAAAATGGGTGAAAAAATCTTACATAATCACTCAAGCAATAGTTAATTAAGTGGTAATAAACTATTTTCTGAGGTTCCTTTCATGGTAGGTACTCAATGATTTAGTGATGTGTGAGTGTGTGCGCACATGTGTGCATGTGTGTGTGCTACATATAAATTTTTTGTGAGCTTCTCTTTGCCCATCCATATACTCTCTCAATCCTTCTCCACTCAGTTCTCTCCACTATATGTTTGACTTCTGTGGGCTACATCAAAAAGCTCTCTTTCCTCTGTATTGAAGTTGGTTTCTGCCAATATTTTTGGAAATACTCCCTTTTTAAATTAGCACTCTTTTCACAGTACCCTTATTCCAATGTGCCTTCTGCTTCCTGTTGGTTATTTACTTAAAATATTCTGATGTTGAGACTTTTGATCAACATTGCTGACTGAGTTGTCATGGAAACTCCCTCCCTACCGAATACACACTCACTTACCCACTTGCTCCAAACACAAAGAAAGAAAAAAAATGTTTTTAACTTAATTACCATCTTGCTTCAAGGTATTATAATCTCTTGCCTGGGTACCCCAAAACCTCCTATTGGTTACCTAATTGGTTGCCCTCACCACTATATTCTGCTATTAACACTGCAGCCAGAGTGAACCTGGTAAAATAGATCATCCCTCCTCTTTTCAATATCATCTAATGGTCCCTTATGAATAGAAGCGAAAATATGCATTATAATGTGCACAACCTTAGAAAATATGTCTCCTCATCTCTCATGTCTTGGATATCAACTACGACTTTCCTCCTTGCTTACTCTCTGCCAGCTATAATGACTCCCAAACACAGTGGCCTTATTGCTATATCAAAAACACATCAGACAATTACCAGTTCCAGGGCTTTGACACTTGATATACCCTCTTCCAGGAAGAAATCAAAAGAAAAAAAAATCTTGAGACAAAATGAACATGGGAACACAAAATATCAAATCTTATGAGATGCAGCAAAAGAAGTTCTAAGAGAGAAGTTTATAAGGATGAATGTCTACCTCAAAATAAAGAAAGATCTCAAACAACCTAACTTTACACCTCAAAGAATTAGAAGAAGAAGAACAAACCAAGCCCAAAGTTAGTAAAAAGAAGGTAATAACAAACAGCAGAATGGAAATAAATGAAATAGAGACTAAAAACACAATGGAAAAGAACAACGAAACTAAAAGCTGGTTTTTTGAAAAGATAAACAAAATAGATAAAACTTTAGCTAGACTCCCCAAGAAAACAGAGGACTGAAATAAATAGAATTAGAAATCAAAGAGGAGAAATTATACCTGATACCACAGAAATACAAAGGATCATAGGCGACTACTATGAACAGTCACATGCCAACAAATTGGATAATTCAGGAAAAATGGCTAAATTCCTAGAAACATAATCTATCAAGATGGACTCATGAAGAAATAGAATATCTGACCAGATCAATTAGTAGTAAGGAGAATAAATCAGTAATCAAAAACCTCCAAACAAAGAAAAGTCCAGCACCAGACAATTTCACTGGTAAATTCTTCCAATACTTAAAGAAGAATCAATATCAATCCTTATCAAACTCTTCCAAAAAATAGAAGAGAAGTGAACACTTCCAACCTCATTTTATGAGGTAAGCATTACACTGATACCAAAAACAGAGAAGGTACTGCAAGAAAATAAATCATTGGCCAATATCCCTGATGAATATAGATGCAAAAACCCTCTACAAAACATTAACAAACTGAATTCAATAATACATTAAAGGGTAATATACTGTGACCAAACGGGATTTATTCCAGGGGTGCAAGGATGGTTCAACATCTGCAAATGAATCAATGTGATACACCACATTAACAAAATGAAGGGAAAAAATCATATGATCATTTCAATGATACAGAAAAGCATTTAACAAAATTCAAAACCCTTTCATGATAAAAACTCTCAACAAACTTGGCATAAAGGAAATATACCTCAATACAATAAAGGCCCTATATGACAAGCCCACAGCTAACATCATACTGAATGGTGAAAAGCTGGAGCTTTTCTTCTAAGACCAGGATCAAGACAAGGATGCCCACCTTTGCCGCTTCTATTCAACATAGTACTTGATGCCCTAGCCAGAGCAATTAGGCATGAAAAAGAAATAAAAGGCATCCAAATCAAAAGAATTAAAATTGTCTCTATTTACAGATGACATAATATTATATACAGAAAATGATAAGAATTCACCAAAAAACTGTTAGAATTAATAAACAAATTCAGTAAAATTGCAGGATACGAATCAATATTCAAAAATCATTTGCATTTCTATACACTAAACTATCAGAAAGTGAAATTAAGAAAACAATCCCATTTACAATAGCATCAAAAAGAACAAAATAAATAGGAATAAAATTAACAAAGGAGGTGAAATATCTGTACACAAAAACTATAAGTATTTGATGAAAGAATCTGAATAAGACACAAATAATATAAATATATTCCATATTCATGAATAGGAAGAATTAATATTGTTAAAATGTCCATACTACACCAAGTGACCTACAGATTCAAAGCAATTCCCACTAAAATGCCAAGGCATTTTTCACAGAAATAGAAAAAACAAGCCTAAAATTTGTATGAAACCAAAAAAGACCCCAAATAGCCAAAGCAATCTTGAGAAAGAACAAAGCTGGAGGCATCACACTTTCTGATTTCAAACTCTATTACAAATCTATAGTAATAAAAACAGTATTATATTGGCATAAAAACTGACACATAGATCAATGGAACAAAATAGCAACCCCAGAAATAAACCCATGCATATATGATCAATTAATTTATAACCATGGAACCAATAATATACAATGAAGAAAGGAAAGTCTCTTCAATAATTGGTGATGGGAAAACTGGGTAGCCTCATGCAATATAATGAAACTGGACCCCTGACCTACACCATACACAAAAATTAACTCAAAATGTATTAAATGCTTGAATGTAAGAACTGAAATAGTGGGATTCCTACAAGAAAACAAGGGGATAATATCCTTGACATGGGTCTTTGTAATAATCTTTCTGATTTGATGACAAAAGCAAAAGCAACAAAAGCATAAATAAACAAGTGGGTATTCATCAAATTAAAAAGCTTTTGCTCAACAAAGAAAACCATCAACAAAATTGAAAGTCAACCCTACAGAATGGGAGAAAATATTTTCATGTCATGTATCTCATAAGGGCTAATATCCAAAATATATAAAGAGCTCATAAAACTCAATAGTAACAAAACAAAACAAACAGTAAAACTGAAGAATGGACAGAGGAACTGAATAGACATACGAGTCTATAGACATATAAATGGCCAACAGGTACATGAAAAGGTGCTTAATGTCACTAATCATCAGGAAAATGCAAATAAAAACCATGAGATATCACCTCACGCCTGTTAGAATGGCTATTATTCAGAGACAAGAAATAACAAGTATTGGCAAGGATTTGGAGAAAGGGAACCCTTGTGCACTGTTGGTGGGAAAGTAAATTGGTGCAACCACTATGGAAAACAGTATGAAGGTTTCTCAAAAAATTAAAAATAGAACTACCATATGATCGCACAGTGCTACTTTTGGGTACATCTCCAAAGGAAATGAAAACAGGATCTTGATGAGATATCTGTACTTCTATGTTTATTGCAGCATTATTCCCAGCAGTCAAGATATGGAAACAACCTAAGTATCCATCAACAGATGAATGGATTAAGAAGATGTGGTATATTTATAGAATGGAATACTATTCAGCCATGAGAAAGAAGGAAAGCCTGCCTTTTTGTGACAACATAAATGGACTCGAGGGCATGACGCTAAGTGAAATAAGTTAGAGAAAGACAAATACTGCATGATCTCACTTATATGCGGAATCTATAAAAGCCAACGTTGTAGAAACAGAGAGTAGAATGCTGGTTACCCAGGGCTGAGGGCTGGGAGACATAGGGAGATGCTGGTCAAAGAGTATAAGCTTTCAGTTAGAAGATGAATACGTTCTGGTGATCTAATGTACAGCACAATGATTATGGTTAACAATAATGTATTGTATACGTGAAAGTTGCTAAGAGTGTAGACCTTAAATGTTCTCATTACAAAAAAAATGGTAATTTTGTGACGTGTTGGAGGCATTAGCTCTAACGCTATGGTGGTAATCATACCACAATATATGTGTATCAAATCACCATGCTGTATACCTTAAACTCTCTTAATGTTATGCATCAATTATATTTCAATAAAGCTGAGAAAAAGATGTTTGTAAGGAAACAAAACAAAAAAGTCTAAGTCTTCCATCTTGGGCGTTCTCACTCTCTCCTAGATTTCTTATCCTGGGAGATTGCAGGTACCCCATCATGAGACAGCCCTGTGAAGAGCCTCCTGTGGTGAGGGACTGAGGCCTGTAGACAATCATGCAAATAACTTTGGAAACAGATACCTCCTTTCCCCATCAAGAAGACTCAGGAGAGACCTCAAGCCAGAGGCACCCAAGTAAGCTTTGCCCAGTTTTCTGACCACAGAAACTGAGATATTAAATGTTTATTTTAACCTGCTATGCTTTCGGTAATTTGTTATGTAGCAATAGACAAATAATACAGGCACACAAGAAATACAAGTTGGAAGCTTTTTCCATTCCTATTCCTAAATCAGAAAAGAGGAAAAAGTGGTGTGAGTGTAGTCCAGTGTCAGTTAGAACCATGGAACATGGATGCCTGATTCGAGCTGTAAACATGAAGAGATCCAGTCATTGCCAGAACCTCTGCACTGAGGCAGGGAGGAAATGGCCTTTATCTCCTCCTGCCCATCTTCTGCCAATGTCAGTCATTAGTTAAACCCAATAATAAGCCAGGGGCTAGACAGTCAAAACGACACAGTTAGGAGGAACAGAGCAGGGAAAAGAAGGGCGGAGAATGGGTGTGGTTAGAGAATAGCCAGCCCTGGCACCATATTCACAATACACTGAAACACAGCTATTTGTTCCAATTGAAGAAATGGGGATACCTCATCACAGAAAAAACATGAAAAAACAGAAAGGAATAATATATTGCAAAACCTCTTATTAAAACCTCTTGTCCTCATACTTTCTCCCTGTCAAACATTTATTTACTTTGTTATTGAAAAATTAATTAGGAAAGCCAAAAAATAAGACTTTCCTTGAATAATATCTCTATCTCTAAACCTACATTACAGAATAGAAAATGTTCAGAAATTAGTATCTGTTCTGAAAAAAAAATAAGAGATTTTAACAGTATTCTCTAGAAGGACAAGTGGGAAAGTTTTGAATTGCTTCTATGACAAAGCTTCCTTTAAATTTCAGAGACCTGTAACATTTCTCGTTTAGCAACAGGAAGCATGTGATTTTTGCTAAAATTTCAAAAATGTCATTTGCTGAATTTGCAAACAATTTGTCACACTAACCTAAAATAATGTGAGTACTCAAAAAGTTTTGCAAACGAAACAATGCCCTTTATTCTTTGCAGCTTTACTTATAATAGGAGAAAATAGGAAGAAATAAAAAAAATCAAACAATAGTAATATTTAAAAATAAATTTTCGCTAAGCAGAGCCTATTACAGTTAGCTGTATATGACCTATCATAGGGCAAATTCACTGGAGTGGTGTAGGAATAGGTGTGAACGTAGTAGGCTGTGAAGGTAATGGGAATTGAAGAAGTATATATAACAAATGAAGATGACTCTTTTATAAACCTTGGCTTTGCACAGGAAGAAAGATCATGTAGGACTAAAATGAGAAAGTAAGCTTTTTTGATTTTAGGAAAAAATCTTAAATGTTTTGAATATGACAGTAAAGAGATAGTAGTAATAGATGAAGCAGAAGGGGAAAATTGAGTTTGTAAGACCCCCACACGGGTATGAGAGGATGGGATTCGGAGAAAAAAGAGACGACATCTATGAGATGCGGAAGGAGACAAAAGTGCAGTTTACCTGCTATGTATTTTCTTGTAGCAGTTCTAGATGATCAGCTTAGGCCTGAGAGTGGAGAAGGAAAAAATTTGCATAGAGTAAAAGAAAATATTTTGCTGAATTCATGAAACAGAAGGACGAAGGGCCAAATAGAGGATCATATTAAGACAGTGGGTGAGAGGATGAATTGTATGTCCAGAGTAGACAGGTGAGGAAGAGAGGGCAGGAGGACAGGAGGAGACATTGTTTAGGACAAAACGGAGAGGTCTAGTACCGACATACTGGGGATAAAGTATAAAAGAACTAGAAAGATAAGCAGTTATGACACATGATGTAATGGACAGGAATTTAAGATTTTGGAGGATAATCTCTCCCAACAGATTATAAGGGTTAGGTTGTGAGCATGTATTCTGATGGATAAAATTTAAAGAAACAGATGATCAATGGAGTGAAGGATTTTAAATATGTGTAAAGCTAGGGTACTACATAAGCTTTCAAAGTGGATGCTGAATTCCTTGGATAGTTGCAAAGCTTAAGGTGGAGAGGAAGACAAGGAGTAAATTACCAGTCTTCAGTAGATATGAAACAATGACTAGAATGCTAGCAGACGAGCACAGTCAAGAGAAATATAGAGTGATATTGCCCGATGGTGTTATTATCAAAGAAGTAGTTTTACCTTTATTCAGTTAAACAGCTTTTATTGATCTCTATGACAAGGGTAGACATTGGCGATCCAAATCTGTGCAAGATATTCACTAGCCTCCAAAGATTTTAGGAGGCTAGTAACCAGGCTAAATTTAGGAAGAGCTTATATTACACAAATATAGAAGAGAAATGACTTGAAAGCAGCAGTGAAAAATGCTAACTTCATCTCCCATTTACACACAAGAGACCATCAGAGAAAGAGAAAGAACAAAAACAACAAGAAAGAAAAACTACATTGTTTTGAGGGAAAACCAGGAATTGTTCTGTGAACAGGTTGAGAATGGAAGAATTTCAACAGGGGTTCCAGAGGGTGCAGGGAAGTAACATCAGAGAGCTGTGAGGATAAAGTAACATGAGATATATGTGTCAACCAGCTTATAATGCTGCAAAATCCTGTGGCATATGATGGTTATTTAACTCACTGGTTTGCAGGGGTCAGCTGAACTAGGCAGGGCTTAGCTAATCTTAGCTAGGCTCACTCATGACTGGGAGTAGGATGGCAGCGGCTGACCTAGAAATTTTTCAGCAGAGACAACCCAGCTGCGGTACATGTAATTAGCCTGGGCATGTTCTCACGGCAGAAATTGCAGAGCAAGCAAGCCCAATAGCACTTTTCAAGCCTCTGCCTGTGTCATATTTGCAAATATCTAATTGGCCAAAACAAGTCCCAGGTCCAATCTCAGAGTCAAAGTGGGAAGGTACTAAAAGAAATGGTTTATCAGTTATCTTCCTTGATTGAAGCCTGCTGGTAATGAAATTCATTGGGCATTTGAGAAACCTTGACTCTCATCTGTGATAGATTCATAGTACGACCTTGAAAAATGGCTTTGATGCTTTAGGTCTCACTTTACTCTGGCAATACAGTTACATATGTCATATAGAGAGAATTTCTTAAAGTCTTGTACATGTGTATGTGATGTGATTGTAACTTTACAATCACAGGAAAGAAGAATGAACATAAAGTTTGTTTATGCAAGAAATACATTTTTCTAAGAGATTAAATATAGGGTCTGATCCTTTAACTGGTCAGCAATTGGTGACCAAAGAAACATCCTTAGTAGTTTTCAACTAGTGTTATTGAAGTTTATGTTATTTAGAAAGAAAAGCAATTGAGTAAATAAAAAGTAGACCAGGCAAGTTCCACGTCCAGTATGAAGGAGTGATCTTCTAACAAAAAGCTCCTTCCAAAATAACCATTTAGAAACTCTGGATAAATTATTTTAAAATAACTACAGAGTGCTCTCGAGATTCAAAAGGGGCATGCAGATTCCAGGGGAGTCAAAACTTGGAGGGCGTGATTGTCGTGAATTCCCTGGTGCGTGTGCATGTGTACGTGTGTGCCCACACACACTTTGCCCTGAGGGTGGGCTTAGTCAATAAAACTCCAAAATAAATCCTTTCTGTATGGAAGAAGCAGGGGAAAGAGCCTGAGACAACCGAGTTGCTGGATACCTGAGAATAGAAGTCTAGGAGGAGGGTACTAGATACAGTGAAACCCTAATTATGTTTTTAAACTCAACCCAAGTCTCTGGATGAATCCTGAACCACATGCACATCATACAATCTAAAAGCAATTTGCAGTTATGGTTTAAAGAACTAAACTGAGATCTGAGTTCACTAAAGGCATGATAGCTTGCAGTTGAGTCTAACCAATTAAAATGGCTGAAATTAAAATTTTATCAATTTTATATTGATAAAACCAAGAGATGGCAAGTATGCAGAGTCACTGGATCTCTCACATATTGCTATAGAAAGTGAAAAATGGTATGGCTACTTCGGAAAATATTTTTCAGGTTTTTTAAAACCTTAAACATACATATATTTAAACATAATATGACCCAGCCATATCCTAGGTATACACTCAGCAGAATGAAAGCTTCGGTATATACAAAGACCAGTATGTGAATGTTGATAGCAGCTTTATTTGTAATAGGAGTTTTATTCACAATAGCCAAAAAGTGAAAGCAATCCAAATGTCCATTAATTGATGAATGGATAAATAAAATGTGGTGTATCCATACAATGGACTACTGATACAATGACATAGATGTTGCTCCCTCGCCACAAGGCAATACAGCTCATTCAGTCACCAGCGCTCCCATGCTCTCATCAGGATACAGTTGAAGCCAATCTTCAGCTGAATCCACATCTTTGCTATGCTTCATTTCTTACCTTAACTTACTCCTCTCACTTACTTACAAGTACCCCCTGAGAGCACTCTATCATTAAATTATTTTCACAAGAATAGCCTTCTCATGCTCTCCTTCTAAGAAACACATGCTAAGACAAGTGGTGCCATGAGAATTCCTTGGAAGCAGATTCTAAGTGTGGGGATACAGAGTTTGGTTACTCACAGTTGGCTGGCAAATCATTAGCTGTAGGTTGAGTATTGATATTCCCTGGAATGTTGTGGCAGTAGAGTTATGTTATTCACCTGTGGTCAACTGAGATGAGATACAAGTGAAAGGGAATGTATCAGCTTAAGCAATATCTCTGGCATTTAAGAAAAAAGGAGGAAATAAGAAGAAGAATTGTGAAATTGGGTAGCCATTGTCAAGTGCCAGTGAGGCATTGAAGAGAAAAAAAAATAACAGGTTCAGGTCAATTAATTACCAATTCAAAGCAAAATTTAAGTTAAAGGGCTCCTTAGCGGTGTTTAAAGAGACTCTCACCTCCTGCTACCACAGGGTTGGCTGAGCTAAAGATCAGACCTGGGACTTGTTAGAGTAGCAGAATTTCAGAAAATATGATATGGATTCTTACCCTTGGCAAGTGTCCTGTGCCAAAGTCAGGGCCTTAAAAGGGAAGAAGCTAGACGGTGGAATATGGGATAGTAATATTTGCATAAATGCATCTGACAATCTTGAACCCCCAGATTTTCTTAAATCCTCTCAGCCTACAGAAATGGCTCACTGCTGCTTGAAAGAAGAGCTCCTCCACTTGCCTTCTTACTATGCACGAGAACTTTATACTATGCAGAGGACTGCAGTGACTCATGCTCTTTAGATCTGTGCCCACTAGACCAATATCTATGTTCAAATCTCAGCATGATCCCCAGAACTAACGAGCAAGCATAACAAGGTTGCAGGACACAAAGTCAACAAACCAAAGTCAATCCAATTTCTACATACTGCCAATGTACAATTGTGAAGTGAAATTTTTTTTAAATACCACTTAAAATAACTCAGAAATGGAAATACTCAGGTATTAATCTAAGAAAACATGTACTAGATCTGTATGCTGAATACTCAAAAACATTAATGAAAGAAATAAAAAAACCTGCATAAATGAAGAGAGATTGTTTTAATGGATTAGAAGACTCAAAATAGTAAATATGTCCACTCTCTCCAAATTGATCTCTAGATTGAACATGATTCCAATAAAAACCCCAAAAGGACTTTTATAGATTTAGATAAGTGGATTCTAAAATTTATGTGGAAAGGTAAAGGAATCTACAGTATATAAAACAATTTCAGCAAACAAAAAGAAAGTGAGGGGAACCCCGTCACTTGGTCTTAAGAGATGTGATTAAAGCTACAGTAATCAAACAATATTTTATTAGCAAAGGGAGAGACACATAAGTGAATGTAACAGAACGAAGAACCCCGAAGTAGAGCCACACAAAAATGTCCATGACACTTTGACAAAGGTGCAAAAGCAATTCAATGGAGGAAGGATAGTCTTCTCTTTGAATCATGCTGGAAATCCATAGGTAATGATAACTAAATGACAAACGATAGGATATTGGGGTGTATGAGGAAGCCATTTGGTATAAAACTAATTTGGCCTGAACTTGTTTTTCCAAAAGGGCCTGACATGGCCATTGAGCACACATTGTATATCTGCTTTAAGTATTCACTATGTCCCAAAGACAAGAACAATGCCCTTAAAGATAAGGATGTAATTTCCCCCATATCGACATTTCCTTAAGGATAAGCATCTCTCCCTAAACCAAGGATTGATTGCTAACCTGCTGTGCTCACCTTGTGACCATCCACCTTGAGACTACTGACCCATTGTGTTCACTGAATCGCTGTGCCAGCAAAGCAATCTCGTGACTACTGTAAAAGGGACATTCCAATCATATGTGATGCATGCTCTTTGATGGCGTACCCACTCTGTACACCCCCACTTCCTTGGAATGCTCCATTTCTTTGTGAAAGGATTCTCCCGGGTCATACAGTCCTCAGGGTAGGCTCATAATAAACTCACTCTGATTCTGATTTATAGATTGATCATGGATTATTTGCATCGACATTAAAAATGAAGCTTGACACCTCACATTTCATGCAAAAATTAATTCAAAATGAACCATAGATATAAATATAAAAAGTAAAACTAAAAAGCTTAAAAAAAAGAATGGAATATATCATTCCAGCTCAGGTTAAGCAGAGTTCTTAGACTTGAAACCAAAAGCACAATCCATAAAAGGAAAAACTGATAAACTGGGTAACATCAAAATTAAAATCTTTTTCTCTGTGAAACATATTGTTAAGAGAACAAAAATACAAATTACAGACTGAATCAAATATCTGTCAAAGGAATTGTATTCAGAATACAAAATTCTCAAAAACTCAAAACCCTACAGTAAGAAGACAAACAACCCAATTAAAACATGGGCAAAAGACTTTACCAAAGAGGCTATAGGAATGAGAAATAAGCACATAAAAAGAAGTTTAACAACATTAACCTTTAGGCCAGTGCAAACTAAAGTCACAATGAGATACCATTACACATCTATTAGAATGGCTACAATTAAAAAAAATTACTGACAATATCAAGTATTGGCAAGGATAGAGAGCAACTGGAACTCTTAATGCACTGCTGATAGGAATGCAAAATATTACAGACACTCTGGTAAACAGTTTGGCAGTTTCTTTTTATAATTGAGAGATTCATATACCATTGAATTCAACATTATAAAGCATACAATTCCGTAGTGTTTAGTTTGTGTATTCACAAGATTATGCAAGACCACCACTATTCTACATTTTTATCACCCCTTTGTTCTTCCCTAAAAGAAACCTTATACCCATTAAGTATCACCTCCTAACCCCTCTCCCCCAGCTACCAGCATCCGATACTCTACTTTCTATCTATATGCATCTGCCTATTCTGGACATTTCACATAAAAGGAATCATACTATATGTGGCCTTTTGTGTCTGTACTTTTTAGCTTAGAATAATGTTTTCAAGGCTCATCTATGTTGTAGCATGTATCCATAATCAATTCCTCTCTATGGCCGAATAACATTTCATTTTATGGATACGCCACATTTTGTTTATTGAGTCATTGGGCATTTGGATTGTTCCCACAATTTTTATATTATGGTCATGCTCCTATGAATATTCCTGTACAAGTTATTTTGTGAACACATGTTTTCAATTCTCCTGCGACTATACCTGGAAGTGAAATTGCTAGATCTTGTGGAAGCTCTATTTTTAAACTTTTGGTTCAACTTCTGAACTGTTTTCCACAGTGGGTACACCATTTTACATTCCCACCAGCAATGCAAGAGGATTCTAATTTTTCCACATCCATGCTAACACATACTTTTTCATTTTTAAAAATTATACCCATGCAGTGACTGTGAAGTGGTATCTTACTGTGGTCTTGCCTGGTGGGTGAAGAGACCTCACAGGAAGGTGTGCTCCTTTTCCAAATCGCCACCGCCTGTCATGGGTGTTGATGTTCTCCCCTCTAGTATCTAGTCTCGGAACCAAAACCTTTCTGTGAAAGAGTTGCAGCTGGGCAAATGCTCACACCTGGCAGAGGGGACGGAATCTCCAAGAGAGCATTTAATCAAGGAGCCAGGAGCCAAGATGAAAACCCTCATGAGTGAGGACTGAGGGGTCCACCCACCCCAGAACAGCGTTGACCCCACAGAACTCCACTCCACCCCTGCTGTCTGCCCTGGGAAACTCCTGGCAGGTCTGTCAGGATAAGCAACGCCCCCCTCATTTCCAACTCTGAGAACTCGGAGGTGACAGCTGTGATTAGAGGGAGGCGGACTCAGGTTCGCTGAGGGAGGGGGCTTAGGCAGTTCCAGGGGTCAAAATGATGATTCTGTGGGACGACTGAACCGGCCTCCCACTACAGAACAGAATGGGCCCCAGCCCATTCTGAGCCTGCTTTCAGCCCTGGGAGGCCCTTTGCATGGCTCTTGGATATAGTTTCCTGACTTCGATCTTGGGAATCTGAGGGAGATAAGGCTTCAACTGCCGTGACTAGCCTTGAGTCAGAAAGGGAGGAGTCCCAGACGCTGCCAGTCGTCAAGGTGAGGATCCTGAAGAAACCTCCTACCGCGGACAGAGTGGGTTGCCTCAGACACCTGCTTCCGCTATCTGCCCTCTGAGGCCCCAGGAATGGTTGACAGACAAAGCCCGCCACCTCCCACTTACCCATTAGGGTCTCAGGGAAATGTTGGCCTTGACCTGCAGGACACATCCGCAGGTCAGCAGAAGGAATGGGTCCCAGGCCCTGTCAGAAGTAAATATTAATACCTTGAGGAGGACTGAGATACCCCCCACCTCAGAACCAGAAGGGTCCCCACAGAAATTCGTCCTGATCCCTGTTGTCAGCCCTGGAAACCCTGAGCAGTGCTGAAAGGATATGCGCCCCTGCCCCGCCATGTGTGTATCAGAGATCCCAGGGAGATAGAACCTTGGCCTAAAGGGGTTAGCATCAAGTTGGCAGGCAGAGAAGTCCCAGACCCTGCCAGGCGTCAGCGAGGACTCTGAGAAAGGGCTGAGGGGAGCTCCCACCTCAGACAGACGCGGCACCAGCGGTGCCCTTGCTGTCAGCCCTGTGAAGCCCCAGGAAGGGTTCCCGGATGTGATGTTTCCTGACTTCCGCCTTAGGAGCCTGAGGGAGGTGAAGCTTAGTGAGAGGTGTCGCCTCAGGCCAGCAGAGGGAGGAGTCGCAGGCGCTGCTGGTGTCAAGGTGAGGACTCTTAGGGAGGACCGAGGAAACTTTTCTGTGCAGAGACGGCCCCCACCGAAATCCAGTTCCTGTTGTCAGCCTTGGGAAAAGCTGTTGGGCAGAGGCACCGTGCCTGACCTTCCATACTTCCTTGACGGTGGTTTCCGGGAGAATGGCGCTATGCCCTGAGGGAGGGATTCTCAGGTCAGCAGGATGTAGGTGGCCTAAGCCTTGTCAGGAGTAGTTGTGACTACATAGAGGACTGAGGGTACCTCCTCCCCGACCCTGCCCTAGAGGGAGGGCATCCAACAGAAACCTGCCCTGTTCCTGCTGCCAGCCCTGGGAGACCTCAGGCAGGAGTAGCCTGATGTGGCGCCTTTTCACTTTTGTCTCCGTGGGCTCAGGGAGTCTGAAGAAAAGAAGTCAAGCGAGGGGGAGGAAAGATGGGCTGAGTTCCTGCTAGATAAAAAGCTGAATACCCTGAAGGAGTACTGAGGACACCCTAACTCTAGAACAGATGGGCCCAGCCCCTGCTGTCACACTTGGGAGATACTAAGCAGACGGGTCCCTTTGTGGTAGGCTGTCACGTCTGCTGTGGGGGTAGGGAAGATGCTTCCTCTCAGAGAGGTGAGGCTTCAATCTGAGGATGCAAAGTCAGGTCAGCAGAGGTGGGGGACAGAGCAGGCCTTGTCGGGAGTAAAGATTAATAACATAATGGACCCTCCTACCCTAGACACAGGAAGCTCCATTGAAACCAACCCAGCCCCTGCTATCAGCCCTGGGAGGCCCTAGGCAAGTGTGACCGGATGTGGTGCCCCCTCACTTCCTCCTCAGGAGGAAGTCAGAGGAGGTCAGCAGAGTGGTGGGGCCCAAACTCTGACAGGGGAAAGATTAGAATCCGAGTGAGCACTGAGGGAACCATCCATCCCAGAATATTGGGGATATCACAGAGTCTGGCCCCATGCCTCCTGTCAGCACTGGGGGGCCCAGGACTGTGCCTGTAGTCTGCATCCTGAGGTACCCCCTCTATTTCTCTTTTTTTTTTTTAGATTTTTTTAAATTTTTTTTTTCCTTTTTCTCCCTAAAGCCCCCTGGTACATAGTTGTATATTGTTTGCTGTGGATTCTTCTAGTTGTGGCATGTGGGGCGCTGCCTCAGCATGATTTGGTGAGCAGTGCCATGTCCGCGCCCAGGATTCGAACCAATGAAACACTGGGCCGCCTGCAGAGGAGCGTGTGAACTTAACCACTGGGCCACGGGGACAGCCCCCCCTCTGTTTCTCTTATAGGAGCTCTAGGAACCAGGAGGTGAGAGCGTTGGTCTGAGGCATGTGTCCCCAGGTTAGCATATCAGAGAAGGCCGAGGCAGTGCCAGAAGTCAGGGTGAAGTGCACCCACTGAATGTCTACCAAGGGCCCCACCCACCCCGGAAAAGAGAGGACTCCACAATGCCTGACCCTACCGGCCTGCTCTCAGCCCTGGAATCCTCAGGTTGCACCCTGAGGAGCTGTCTCACTTCCTCTTTCAGTTCTTAGGAAACAGGCCAACCAGGAGAATAGGAGCTCTGTGAGGCCCAAGAGCACCCCTAAAGAGCAGACCTGTGAGTTGCCTTTGTTAGAACCATCATGAGAGAGTTGCTCAGCAGAGGCCACTGATACTCTCCATCTCTCCCCCAGGTCTGTGGTCCCCCTTGCCTACCCTCCTGCCGGCTACCCCCAACACAAGTCATCATGTCTCTCAGTCAGAAGAGTGAGTGCTGCAAGCTTGAGGAAGACCTTCAGGCCTCCAGAGAGGCCCAGGGCCCAGTAGGTGTGCAGAGCCCCGTAGCTGAGGAGGAAGAAGCCACTTCCACCTCCTTCTCTCTCTATCCTTTGATCCCGGGCACCCCAGGGGAGGCACCTGCCACTGGGACACTGAGTCCTCTCCAGAGTTCTCAGACAGCCTGCCTCTCTCCCACTGCTGTCACAACTGTTCCATCAAGTCAATCTGATGAGAGTTCCAGAAGTCAAGAAGAGGAAGGGCTCAGCACCTCGCAGTCTCCATCAGATCCTGAGTCCTTGCTCACTGACGTGCTAGACAAGAACATAGCTGATTTGTTGCAGTTCCTGAGTGTCAAGTATATAACAAAGGAGCCCATCACAAAGGCAGAGATGCTGAAGACTATCATCAGAGAGCACCAGGGCCACTTCCCTGTGATCTTCAGGAAAGTCTGTGAGTGCATGGAAGTTGTCTTTGGCATTGAAGTGAAGGAAGTGGATCCCACCAGCCACTCCTATGTGCTTGTCAGAGCACTAGACCTCACCTACGACGGGCTGCTGAGTGATGAACAGGGTGTTCCCAAGACTGGCCTCCTGATACTTATCCTGGGTGTGATCATCATGAAGGGCGACTGTGCCCCTGAGGAGAAAATCTGGGAAGTGCTGAGTATGATGGGAGTATACGCTGGGAGGAAGGATTTCATCTATGGGGATCCCAGGAAGCTCATCACCAAAGATTTCGTGCAGGAAAAGTACCTGGAGTACCGGCAGGTGCCCAACAGCGATCCTCCACACTACGAATTCCTGTGGGGTCCACGGGCCCACGCTGAAACCAGCAAGAGGAGAGTCCTGGAGTTTTTTGCCAAGATCAGTGGGACTGACCCCTCTTCCTTCCCATCCTGGTATAAGGAAGCTTTGAGAGATGAGAAAGAGAAAGCAGAGGCCAGAATTGCTGCCACGGTTGATACTACTGCCATAGCCAGTGAAAGTTCCAGTGTCACGTCCTGCGGCTTCTGTCCTGAGTGAAGTCTGAGGAAGATTCTCCACTCTTTGTTTGAAGATAGCCAAAGTTCTAAGTAGTGGAGGGCCAGGGTGGATCTGGAGGGAATACACAGTATAAGGTTCTTGTGTTCCTGTTCTATATGCGTGATTTGGAGATTTATCTTTTTTTCCTCGTTTTTTTTTTCAAATATTTTTCCTTGTAAGAGAAAGTTTAATTAACTTCAGAATCTAAGTTAATGAAGGACAGTAGTTTAAGAATGAGAGTTTTGCAATTTTGCAAAACAAATTGGGAAAGGTCTCATCTTTTCTTGTGATCTGGAACAAGATAACATGGGATTAGAATAGGAATTTCCATGGAAATGTGAAAGAGCCCAGCAGTAAAACAGAGAGGTTCAAGGAATAGAGGGAAAAATGTAAAGCATGGTTAATTCTTGGATTCACTTATCCCTTTTAGTCTGTCATTCTGTAAAATTAAATTATATATGCATGGATTTGCTTGGCTTATTCAAGAATGTAGGAGAAATTAAATCTTAAATGAAATATCTTTTTCACTGGCTCATTTATTCCCCAAACATGAATTGAGTGCTTGTTGTTTAGAAGGTCATGTGTTAGCAGCGGGGATCCTAGGATCGACAGGACACAACCCTACCCTTAGAATGGTAGAGGATGGGAGCAGCAATCACATCAGGAAGGCGGTGAGATGTCTTCTAGGAGCCCAGAAACAAGGTAGAAAGACGGGGCAAGGAGGTGGGGCTCTGGGTGAGAGTGATCAATTGTGAATGCCCTAAGCCAAGGCTGTTTGGGCCTTTGGGAATCTGCAGTTCTTTCTGTAGGAGTTCATTTTAGGTTAAGCTGAGTAATGGCAAGGGCCAGACTCTCAAAAGGTGTGTCTTACCTTTGAGAGAAAAGTCTGGAATGAAAAACTGCTCTTAGCAGTTACTTTTGGATCATAGATAAACCAGAGAGAAATCTCCACCCAAAGCAGGTATGGAAAATGTCCTGAACTTCTGCAAAAAACCCAGTGCAGTTGACACAGTGCACGAACTAGGGGCTCTACACCCATCCTCTGCAAGGATTTCCTGAGAAATAGGGTGGCACTCCCTTAAAGTGATGCTCAGCAGCCACCAGGCTGGCACCCTTTTCCCTCGCCTGGGAGAGCCAGAGCCGCCTCTGTTAAAATGACATTATAATTAGGTCATCTTCAGGGCACTTTGGCCAACTCTAAGCAAGGACTAGATTTTTGGTAGGGCTTAAATGAATGAAAATCATATTTTGGATGGAAAAACAGCTTGGAAGCAAGGAAAAAGTTGGTCTTTGACTTGAATTCTAGAAGCTTTGAGTTGAATCCAGCTGGGGAAGACTAACCCACAGCCAAATTAAATAATGTATTCCCTAAGTAACAATTTACTGAGTTTTATTTATGAAGCAGCATTTTTAGCTGATTTGGTGTCCAATGTGTTAGAGCATTGTGTATTCTCTGAGAGAGCTTGGATAACAAATTCCCAGAGGAGAAGGTGGAAGGTTCTGGGGTCAACAATATTAGAAACAACTGCCATTTGTTAGGAGCTCAGTTGAGGTGGAGTGAGAGCTAAGGTACCAGGTGTCAGAGTAGCTGATTAAAGCAACAAACCAAATACAATAGCGTTAAGGCTTTAATCACCTATTGTGATACTACAAGCAAGAGTGTAAAGCAGGAGAAAGTGCCTACTCCTCCTGTTTTATTCTCCTCCCTGGAACAGCGCACAGTTGAGGTGGATCAGCACAGACCTAGGGGTTGCCTCACTGTTGAGGGAGCCAGAACTAAAGACTCTGGCAGGTTTATGGATCCTGGAATCAGGGGAAAGCAAAGCAGAAAGGCTAGGAGTGGGAAGAATAGGTGGGAAAAGCGTCTTCAATGTTCCCCTCCCCTTTCCTGCCAAGGTGGTCTCAGCAGCAGCCCAGAAGACCTCTGCCCAAGGCTCAGATAGACATTTGAGAATGAAAGCACGTGGGCTAGGAATGCAAATATGAGAAGAGAATGACCTGCCAGAGGGGCCTGAGTCTGACTGCAACCCTCTTCAGAGATTGCAAGCCATTGGTTGTGCACCAAGTCTGATGTGGGGAGGGCCACTTTATTTACCCCATGAGGTGTGCCAGGGAAAGCCTTTGTAATTGCCTATGGTCACACCTGAAAAATCATACATTAGGATTTTTAACCAGGAGCTGGACTCCTCACCATTCATTAAAGATCCAATAAATTCCAGGTGCTGAGTGAGGTGCTTTAAATACGTTACATATATTCCAGCAGTCCGACAAGACATGGCTTATCAAATTCACAGATGAAGAACCTAAGGCCCACAGCACTTGATAATTTCCCCATGACCACATGGCTAGCAAGTGACAGGGCTGAGATGAGACCTCTAGTCTAAATGCGTCTAGAGTCCACGCTGTTCCCACCCCTCCTTGCCTGAGGCTGGGGCAGTCCTTCTATCTCTTAATTCATTTCTCCTCTCAGTTCTCCATAAAGTCTCTCAGGCCACAAAAAGATGGTCTCTGTACAAGGATACTAAAAGCAGGACCAAAGGAAGGTGACAATGCCAATCAAACACAATTGGATACTGTCTGTAGGTTTCATTAACATAGGGTCCTCCTTCCTAAGTCCCAGGGTTCCTTGAGAGCTGACTGTATTTCCATCTGGTCCCAGCACTTTCCTGCATGACAGCACCTTCTCCCTGGGCTTCACCTGTGTGCCCTCTTGTCCAACTCTGAAACCTGACTGATTTACCAGGTCTTCGCTGTCTCTTCCTCTGAAAGCTGTGCCCTATTCCCAGTGGAACAGCCTAGAATCACCTGCCCTTCCCTTGACGTAAAGCATTCCTACTCCATGCAGAAGACCCCTTACTGTCCCATCCCTCACCCTGGAACCTCTCTGATAGCAACAGTCCCTTTGACTTAAGGTTCACTTTGGACACTGATGTTTAGATGCCTGGTCATCCCCCTTTGGCCTCTTCAACACACTCGCAAAGTGTTTTCCAAAAGGGCCAGTGAGCAGAGACTGACTTGGCACATAATCTACTATAACCCTGAAATTAGAGATAGAGTCTTTTTAACCACTCTGATATTTGCAGTAGGATTTCAAGAGGTGTCTTCTTTGAAACTGGCCAGTGAGCACAGACACAGGTGAATGAGATTACCTAGGCAGTTAAAAACCAAAGGATCCCTTATAAATGGTAGATGAGGAAAGACCATGGACATTACCATGGAGCAAACATCTACTGAAGCTGAATTCCTAAAACCCTGGGTTCCTCCTAGGAGGTGAAAATTGGTTCCTTGGTGGATATGCTAACTCTGATTTAAAAAGAAAAAATACACCTTTCCACTCCTCTGGTCTGTGTACCTTCCCCACAGGAAAATCCTGGTTTTCAGTTTGCCTAATGGCACCTGTACAGATGCTCATTCATGTTCAGTCATGTGGAAGGTACCAGAGACACATAAGTTAAAATTGTGACCATTCATCAAAAGGAAGGAGGAAATTCTCAGCTGTCTGAGATTATAGAGGTTATTTCAAAAGGCAGTACAGAAAAGTACTATTGAGTAAAGAAAGTGAACCCTCCCTGCTGACATGTACATGGTCCTTGGAAAACTAGATGTTATCCTGTGTTTGAAAGCACCTCTCACATGGCAAGCACTTGAAAACTTGGAGAATTTCAAAGGAAATCCAACTTTCTCAGAAACTCCTCCAAGAAATGAAGACAGTTGTTATAACACATTATAATAGTTGATTATATTGAACACCTACTATTGACAGCTTATGGGAGAGACTACAAGTGCTTGTCCACATCTTATCTTCCTCTTCATTCTGGATAATGGGGAAAACTACACTGCCAGTCCATGTGTGCTTAGGCAGGAGCCAGTGGGCCATTCTCATGCTTTCTCTTCTGTTTAGCAGCAAACATGGCTACTCCATGTTTCCACGGTGAAGCGAAAAGATGGAAGCAGCCTGGATCCCTGGGCCACTTGAGAGTAGGGAGACCCTGCCAACTGCCATCAGGATTTATATGAATGAAAGTAATTTTTGTTGTATTAAGCCAGTCAGTTGTTTTCCTTTATTTTTTTAAAGATTGACACCTGAGCCGACAACTGTTGCCAATCTTTTTTTTGTTGTTTTTTTTTGCTTTTTCTCCCCAAATCTCCCCAGTACATAGTTGTGGGTCCTTCTAGTTGTGGCACGTGGGATGCGCCTCAGCGTGGCCTGATGAGTGGTGCCATGTCCAGGGCCAGGATCCGAACCGGTGAAACCCTGGGCCGCTGCATTGGAGTGGGTGAACCTAACCACTTGGCCACGGGGCCAGCCCCTAAGCCAGTCAGTTTTAGGTTTCGTCTGTTGCATCAGCTAGCATTTACATTGACACATAGTACATAGTTAGTATTTCTGTTGTGAGGAGTATTTATATATTTTAACTACAAAGGTAGTGGTGTATGTATTCTTTTTGTTTCTTTTTCTTCAGCTTTATGGAGGTATAATTGACATATAAAGTTGTAAGATATGTAACGTGTAGAGTGTGGTGAGTTGACATACCTATACATTGTGAAAGGGTTCCCTCCATCTAGTTAATTAACACATCCCTCACCTCACATATCGGTTGATTTTTAGTGATAACATTTAAAAATTTGTGTTTTCTCCAATTTCTTTCATCAATGCCTTATAGTTTTCAGTGCACTGAACTTTCATCTCCTTGGTTAAATTCATTCTTGGGTATTTGATTCTTTTTCATACAGTTGTAAATGGGATTTTCTTATTTTCTCTTTCTGATAGTTTGTTACTTGTGTATAGAAATGCAACTGATTTTTGCATATTGATTTTGTATCCTGCAGCTTTGCTGAATTCATTTATTAGTTCCAACAGCTTTTTGGTGGAATCTTTAGGGTTTTCTATATAATCACGTCATCTGCAAATGGATACAGTTTTACTTCATCCTTTCCTATTTGAATGCCTTTTCTTTCTTTTTCTTACCTACTTGTTCCGGCTAGGACTTCCAGTCTAGCCTTCTGGCTATTCTTTATGGAAAGTTTCTTGCAAATATTGTTTCATATTATCTTTAAGTTATAAACAATATATATGATTTCTGTTTTTTTCAATGTGTTAAGCTTTATTTTATGACCCTAAAATGTGTGTGCCCCTAACACTAGAGCTTCAAAATGCATGAGACAAAAAGAGAACTGAAAGGAGAATTGGACAAATCCACAATTATAGTTGAAGGTTTCAATGCTTATCTCTCAGTAGTTGATAGAACAAGTATGTATAATATCAGTAAGGATATAAGCGACCTGAACAATACCATTAACTCACCAGATCTAACTGACATTTTTGGAACAGTCCACCCAACAACAGGAGAATGCACATTATTCTCAAGTGTACATGGGATGTTTACCAATGTAGACCATATTCTGAGTTATAAAATAAACCTTGATACATTTAAAAATAGAAATCATATGGATTATGTTCTTGGCCCACAAAGCACGTAAGCTAGAAATAAATAACAGAAAGATACCTAGAAAATCCTCAAATATTTAAAAATTAAATAGCATATATCTACATCTTAAAGGAAAATAGATATTATTGACATGAATTAAAATTATAGTGTAAAATATCAAAATTTGTGGGATGCAGTTAAGCAATACTTACAGTGAATTTCATAACATTAAATGCTTATTTTTAAAGACATTTATTATATTCAATGAAGCATTAAAAAAAGAAAGTTTTAAAATAGTAACCCAATCTTCAACTTTAAGAAATTATTGGGAAAAAAAAATCAAATTAAACACAAAACAAGCAGAAGGAAGGAAAGAATAAAGATTTGAGCAGAAATAAATTTAAAAAGAACATAATAAAAAAAACAGTCAAATCAAAAGTTAGTTCATTGAGAAGATTGATAAAATTGACAAGCTTCTAGCCATTCTGATCAAGAAAAAAGAGAGAACACACAGATCACCATTATGAGGAATGGGAGAGAAAGAATCACTACTGCCAATAGATATATTAAATAAATACTAAGGGGATATTACAAACAACTCTATGTCCAAAAGCTTAACAATTCAGATGAAGTGGATGGTGAATTCCTTCAAAGATACTGATGATTAAAACCCACCCTAAATTAAATAGATAATTTGAACAATCCTACATCTACTAAAGAAATTGTATTTGGAGTTGAAAAACTTTCCAAACAAAAAAAACTCTAGGCCTAGATGATTTCACTGGCAAATTCCACCAAACATCTAAGGAACAAGAAATATTAATTCTACAGAATATCATCCAGAAAGTAGAGGAGTAATAAACACCTCTTTTCCCATATTATGATTCCAGCATTACTCCACTATCAAAAACAATGACATTATAGACTAATATCTGCCTAGACCAATATGTCATGAACATAAATGCGAAAACCCTCAACAAAACATTCACAAATCCAATCTACCTATATATATTAAGATAATACATCGAAAACAAGTGAGTTTCATCTCAAGAATGAAAGGCCGGTTCAACATTTGAAAACCAATTGATATATTTTAACATATGAACAGACTATAACAGAAGAAAAATTGTATGATCATATCAGTAGATTCAGAAATAAAAATGCAACAAATTTCAAAAGCAAATCCTAATAAAAAGTCTCAAGAAACTTGGAATAGAAGAGAACTTAACCTAGTAAAGCTCATGTATTAAAAAACCTGCGGCTAACAACATACTTAATGTTGAGAGTATACTTTCCCCCTCAGTTTAAGAATAAGGCAAAGATGTCTCCTCTCACTACTGCTTTTGAACATTATACTTTAAGTTTTAAACTGTTTGTTTTATGAGTTAAGAAAAGTGAAATAAGGAATTCAAAGTGTCTCTAGTAGCAGGTAACATTATTGCCTATACAGGATACAAGGTCAAATTCAAAATCAAGTGTGTTCTTATAACAGCAATGAACAACTGAAGTTTGATATAAATAAAACAATATCATTTACACTAATACAAAGGTAAAAATAAATGATTAGGTGTGAATCTAACGAAATATCTGCCAGATCATTGTGCTGAATGCTACAAAACATAGAGTGACGGGATCAGAGAAGACTTAAGTAAATGGAGAGATATACCATAATCATAGGTTAGAAGACTCAATATTGTTAAGATGTCAGTTCTCTCTGATTTGATCCATAGGTACAATGTAATCCCAATCAAAATTATAGTAAGGTTTTTTGGTAGATATTGACAACGTGATTCTAAAACTTACATGTAAAGGCACAGGAACTGGAATATCCAAACAATTCTGAAAAATAACAGTTAGAATATTCAAACTATTTGATCTCAAGACTTATTATAAAGCTACCGTAGATTCTGTGGTGTTGGCACTAGAATCTAGACTTTTATCAACATAACAAATAAAAGACCAGAAAGAGACCCACACAAATAGAGTCAAGCGATTTTTGACAACAGTACAAAAGCAATTCAATGGATAATCTTTTCAACAAATTGTGGTGGAACAATAGAACACTCATAAGCATAAAAATAAAGCTTGCCACATACCTCACAATTTACACTAAAATTAACTAAAAATCTGTGTGACCTTAGGTTTGGCAATGAGCTTGTAGATAAAAAGCATAACCCATCAAATAATAAATTGATAAGTCGAACTTTATGAAAATTAAAAACTTTTGCTCTGCAAAGGATACTGCTAATGGAATGAAAAGATAAGCTTCAGAGTGATAAAAAATTTTTGCAAACAATATATTTGATTATGTGATGATATATCCTCTATGTAATAGAGAATTGAGTTAAAACTCAAGAACAAGAAAAACAACAAATAAATGGGTCAAAAATCTAAAAAGACATTTCAACAAGTAAGATATACAGATTACAAATTAGCATCAGAAAAGCTATTCAACATCATTATTCGTTATGGAAATGAAAATTAAAAGCACAATAAGATATCACTACACATTTATTAAAAGACAAAAAAAAGTACTGGTGAGGATGTGGAGTACCTGTAACTCTTCACACACAGGTGGTGGGAATGCAAAATTCGGCTCTTTCTTACAAAGTGAAACAAACACTTGCCATATGACCCAGGATTTCCACTCCTAGGCATTTACCCAAGTGAATCAACAACTTATGTTCACACAAAAACCTGTACATGAATGTTTATAGCAGCTTTATTCATAATTGCCAAAGTCTGAAAACAAACCCTATGTCTCTCAACAAGTTAATATATAACCAAACTACGGTACATTCATGACATACAATACTACTCAGAAATGAAAGGGAAGGACCTATTGATCTGTGTAACAACATGGTTGGTTTTGAAATGTATTTTTCTAACTGGAAGAAGCCAGCCAAGAATTGTTTTGGATATTTAGATAGAAAAGCTGCAGATTGTATTATACAATTTATACGGTATTCTGGAAAAGGAAAAAGTATAGGGATGGAAAACAAACCAGTGGCTTTCAAGGATTGGGGAAAGGAGGTAGACCACAATGGGTCAGCACAAGCTAATTTTTGTGGTGTTGAACCTGTTCTGTATGGTACTGCGAGGGTGGATACTGGACCCAATGCGTTTGTCAAAAGCTTTAGAACTGTACGCTACAAAGATTACATTTTAGTGAATAAATTAAAGATCAAACACGATGTCACAGGAACTCAAGACAGAATGCAGACTGTGACAAATGAATCTAACTGTGTTAAAATATAGGTCATAACCATACTGAAGGAGGTGGGGAAGACAAAAGGTGAGTTAAGTAACTTTGCAAAACAATGTTTGGACTACTCTAAGGTTCAAGACAAAAGGATTGTACACAAGCCTCGTCCTCTTCCTGTTAAATTCATCCTTCACAGGAGTAAGGGTTAGCAAATCTCAAATTGCTGTACATGAGTACTGGGTTGTAAAGATAAGTAAAATACCTTGTAGTAACGAGAGTCAAGTTTCTCATTGTCAAAGCAAAAAGTTACATTTCAGCAAAGGGAAATGCTATAATGAACCCTGTGGTGGTGGATCAGAGAACGAGAAATATCATTAAGAGCTCTTGTTTATTTTAGTATGTACACACTTATACAGATAAATGAATATATAATTAAATTTGTATTTATATAAATAAATATTTATTCTGTATACTTGGACTAGTTTATATACATTTAATTTGTAGCTCTGTCTGCCTAGAGGGCCTACAAGCAATGACATTTCCACAGCAACACACACACCTAGCTCCCAGATTTTGGTCTTTAAACACCATTCACTAAACAAAGGAGCAGGGATCCTTGAGTATAGGTTAATTCCAGGGCTTCATGATATACCTAGAACATCTTGTGATGCCAGAAAGCATAGAAGTGCAAAAGAGGAGGGGGGTGTGGATAAGATATAATGTCAAAGGATATAAGTGCCAACCTGAAAGAGATCAAATGGCCAAAGTTGGAACAATGTGAAAAATAAAAGAAATAATGGTAGTTTTGTATTAAAATCCAAAGAATAAAACTAATATCCATGAGCCCATACTGATGTAAACAAATGAACAGAATCACAAATGAATGGTGGCGAAAGGGCAACTCGTTTACAAAAAAATTCCAATCAGTAAATGTAGACAGAATGCGAGAAGTAGATAATTGTCATTAGAACATCACAGTAGTAATTGTGGCAGGCAAGATTCACAAAGAAAAATAAGATCAACTGGCAGAAGGTTAAGAGAAAGAGGATATTTGCATAGACTCAAAGTATCTCCCCCTGAAATTAATTACTTTGGTGATTTTAACAAATGCACACAAATTTTTTGACACACTCAGGAGGTGTACTTTAATTTTCATACTCTTCACTGTGGGCTGGCCTTAATGACAAGCTTCCTAGGTATAGAATATAGAAGGAAAAATAACTTCAGGATGGAGAAATGTGGCAGACATCAACTTCACACAGTGATCAAGGTTTACGTCAGCAGTATTAACTTATTGATGTCATGGATGTCCTTATATGATGCAACAAAAATGGCATGTTACCTCTGTGGTATTCATCCCCTAAATCTACAGCCTCAGTCTAATCAAGAAAACAAAATTATTAGAAAAATACAAATTGAGGGACATTCAAGAAATACTTGACCAGAGTTTCAAGATTATGAAAGAAAATAAAAGAGTGAGGAACTGTGACAAATTGGAGGAGACTAAGGGGACACAAAAACTAAATGAAATGTATCCTGGAATGAATCTTGGAACCAAAGAAAGGACATTCGTAGAAAAATTGGTAAAATCTGAATAAAGGATACAGTTTAGTAAACAGTATTGTAACAATGTTAATTTCTTACTTTTGATCGTTATATCATGCTTATATAAAATAAATAACAATAGGGAAGATTGGTAAAGAGTGTACGAGAACTCTGTGTACTATCTTTGCAACTCTTTTATAAGTCTAAAATTATTTTTAAATAAAATGTTAAAAAAAAGAGCCAAAAGAATGGGAGATAATATATTGAGGAAACATGACAGACAAGAGTTATTCCTAATTTGTAAGGTAAATCTGTATGTTGAAAAGAAAACAAATCAGCTGATGGAAAAGCAGGCAAGCAAGATACACAGGACAGTCACAGAAAAAGAAATAGAAATGATTAGTAAATATATGAAAAGATGCTCAGAGGAAAGACTTTATGGAAGTAGAGTTTAAATGATTATAGTAAAACTTTAGTGGTTCAATGATGGTCATGGACACACTGGAGAACATTTCTTAGATCACTGTGTGTATGTGTAAGTGTGTGTGTGTGAGCACTCACACGTGCCTTCATAAGCACTCATGAATACATGATTATGTATGTTGTGGAAATTTATGAATACAGATACGCATTGTAAATGTGTGCATCCAAATGTGTGATTTATGTATATACATCATCATAGCGTTTTGCAAAATTCAAATTCATTTATAATACAAACAAGATTTTTTTTGGTGATGAAGACTGGTTCTGAGCTAAGATCTGTTGCCAATGTTCCTCTTTGTGCTTGAGGAAGAGTGTCGCTGAGCTAACATCTATGCCACTTTTCCTCTATTTTGTATGTGGGACGCCACCACAGCATGGATTGATGAGTGGTGTGTAGGTCCACACTGAGGATCTGAACCTGCGAACCCCGGCTGCCGCAGTGGAGTGCATGAACTTAACTACTATGCCACCAGGCCAGCCCCACAAACAAGATCTTTTAAATGATTGTATTGTTCCAGAAATAATGAGAGGTCTGAAATTCTGTTGTGAGAGTCAGAATAGAGAGAAATTAGACATGAGAGAAAGAGGAGCATACCCCGGGCAGAGCTTGTTAGAGTGACTTATTCAAGAGCAGTAACACTTTCATTTTCCCTGTTGCTTACAAGCTTAGCACATAAAGAAGTTCACAATAAATTACGAATCAAACTGATTATGGGAGTGAGAAAAAGAGGAAATAAAGCATATCACAAAAATAACTAAACTTCAGAAAAATTCTATAATGTATGATTTAAGAAAAATAAATTTATGAAGTTATAAACAGACACTTCTTAGCAATATAAGTAATAGATATCATGAGCATGCATTAACATACAGGGAAAGTTTTGATCCCATTTATATCATTCTATGGAAGTCAGATTTAGAGAAATTTCAGGTGCTCAACCAAACTATACTTAAGACCATTCCTTCACTTTATTATAACTCTATTTAGAATTTCTTAATGGTCCTTTAGCATAACTATTGTTACAAGTGATAAATGGAAATGCATATTTATAGCCTTAATGCTGTAAATATCTTCAGCAAATTTTGGTACATCAGATTTATGTCTTAAAGTGAATCTTTGTTCCTCTTGATTGCAGATGTGACAGATCTCATATTTATATTCAATATATGCATGAATTCAGCTATTTGGAAAGTAGTAGAAATTGCTGGGCACTGTCTTTGGAACATACTTGAATATTAACTACTCTTATAAAAGTTCACTCTTGATATTGAATTATAGAAGATATGCCGGAACTCGAAGTATGTCAGTCTTACCACTGAGGGTGGTATTCCAAAGCCAATAATAAAATTATATTTATATATAAAATAATAATGCAGAGATTAAGCATGCAGGTATTGAGAAAAAATGTAAAATAATAAATATTAATAATAGTGAATTTGGAGTAGTTTTTGATTTGCTCCTTAAATGGCTGCTTGTGCTTTAACTTGGTCTTTGTTAATATTTAATGATGCAACTTGATCTTCATTGATATTTGAAGATGCAAAAGTTTTATATGCTATCAGTTTTATAGAGACCCTGGCCACATATGTGGATATTTTATCAAGGAAATACAGCAGTAGAAAGTGATTTCATGATAAATGTCTTGTCTTTGGGAATAAGATATAGGTAATAATTCTAGATGCTGATAGAAAATATAAGTTAAATATGTATGTTATATTAAATGGTAGTTTGTCAAATGATGTAAGATGGATAAATTCTAAACCATTAGAAGAAAAATGAAACAAAGAAAATTCCATTAATTCAACAAGAGTCTGTTTTTAAGAAGCAAAAACATGAAAGCATGGAAAATTTTAAAAAATATATAAAATACGATAGCAGTGTTAAAACCAAACATTCCAGGGGCCTGCCTGGTGGCACAGCGGTTATGTTCGCACATTCTGCTTCTGGGTGGCCTGGGGTTCGCCAGTTCAGATCCTGGGTGCAGACATGGCACCACTTGGCAAAAGTCACGCTGTGGTAGGCATCCCATGTATAAAGTAGAGGAAGATGGGCACAGATGTTACCTCAGGGCCAGTCTTCCTCAGCAAAAAGAGGAGGATTGGCAGCGGATGTTAGCTCAGGGCTAATCTTCCTCAAAAAAAGAACAAAGACCCAAACATTCCAAAAATTGTAACAAATGTGAATGCGTTAAATTCCCCTATCAAGTCAGAGATTACAAAATAGAAGAAATCATAGCAAAACATACAAAAATAACATAACCATAGCTGTTCACAAGAGACGCTCTTAATGAATAATGATACAGAGAGTTTAATAACAAAGGATGGAAAATGATTTAATGAAATGTTAAAAGAATCAAAGCAGAGGGGTAGTAAACAAATTAGATAAAATAGGACTCAAGGTTAAAAAACACTGAAAGGATATCTGTCTTGATAAGTGGTGTAATATATCAGGATGCAATCAGAGTCATCAACTTCTATGCACCTAATTATACAAATTTTTTTTAATTAATTAATTTTTTAATTGTGGTACAACAACATGAAATCTACCCTTTTAATAGATTTTTAAGTGTGAAATACAGTATCGTTATCTATAGGCACAATGATGTATATCAAACCTCTAGAATGTATTCATCTAGCACACCTGAAATTTCATACAAATTGATTTGCACCTCTTCATCTCTCCCTCCCACCAGCCCCGGGGGAACCACCGTTCTATTCTTTGCTTGTATATGAGTTTGACCATTTTAAATATCTCGTATAAGAGGACTCATGCAGTATTTGTCTTTCTGAGACTGGTTCACTTTGCTTAGCGTAATGTCCTCAAGATTCATCCATGTTATCACATATTGCAGGGTTTTCTGCTTATGGTTAAGGCTGAATACTATCCCATTCTATGTATATACCACATTCTCATTATCCATTAACTCCTCAATGGACATTAAGTTTGCTTCAACATCTTGGCTATTGTGAATAGTACGGCAATGAAAGTGAGAGTGCTAATATCTCTTCGAGATCCTCATTTCAATTCTTTTGGATAAATATCCAGAAATTGGACTGCTGGATCATATAGTTGTTCTAGTTTTAATTTTTTGAGGAATCTCCCTACTGTTTTCCATAGCAGCTTACATGCTTTTGCATTGTCACCAACGTTATACAAGATTTCCAATTTTACATCCTTGCCAACATTTATTAGGATGGCTGCTATCACAGCAACTAATTACACAGTTTTAAAATGGAAAAAGCATTAACTGGCTTAACTACAAGGAAATCAGAAAAGTGACATATCTACAATCCTATTAGGAGACTTGAACACACCTCTCTCAGAATTCAAGAAGACTCACAATGAAACTGGAAAATGAAAAATACAAGGCTTTTGATGAAATAGAGCTATGCATATGCAACACAGGAGATATATATATATATATATATAATTTTTCAAACACTTATGGGATGTATATAACTTCTCCACATATTGAGCCATATGTTCCAAGAGATACACGTCATATGGGCAATATTATGTCAATCAATACAGAATAAAATTTAGCCGAAAATGATTCTTCTATATTAAAGAAAAACATCTACCTTTTAGATATTTCAGAACTTCCAGAATTAGTATGAAATAAATGTCAATGAGTTTACTATTTATCAAAACCTGTGTACTGCTAATGTTCTATTATTTTAGCTGGAGGCTACACAGCTCTTAATTTAATCATTGTTCTTTAAATAGTGTATACACGTTTTATACATTCTTTTTCATATATATTTCACAATTATTTTAAAAGAGATGGAAGTCAAAGAGACTCAAAAGGTCTGAGGTATACTGAACTAGTTTGGCATAAATAGCTAATACGTTTTTTTCTTTATTTTTTTTTGAGGATGATTAGCCCTGTGCTAACATCTGCTGCCAATCCTCCTCTTTTTGCTGAGGAAGACCGGCCCTGAGGTAACATCCGTGCCCATCTTCCTCTACTTTATATGTGGTACGCCTGCCACAGCATGGCTTGCCAAGCACTGCCATGTCCGCACCCAGGATCCAAACTGGTGAAGTCTGGCCGCCGAAACAGAACATGTGAACTTAACAACTGCGCCACTGGGCTGGCCCCTAAATAGCGAATATGTTAAAGAAATGTTTTATTATATAAAATAGATTTTTCTGGTTAAGATGCATTTTGTATTTGCTGCATTAGGAAAGTCTATACGACCTTTAAACGTTTAGATCTACAGATTTTCTCTCCTTAGTCCTAACATGTGCATATTATTAATTTACTCTTTACTTTAGCTTTTCAACATGTCACATTACAATGATAATTATGTTAAATGACCAGGCTTTATATTTGAAGGGTCATTATTACCTTTGCCTATCTCATATTTAACCCTGGCAGTTTCAACAGTTTTGAATGGAACCAAGGCATTCTCTTATTTGGCCTGGATAAGATGTTGACTTAAAGGTTTATCATAGAAGTTTTTCTCTGTCAATCTAGGGAAAAGTTGTAATTGAAGCCACTAACTTTCGATAAGCATGCACAAAATGATTTCACTTTCTATACTAATTACAAGAACAAAAATAATAGTATGTGCCAACTTGAAAAGCAAAAGAAAAATGGTTACAAAGAAGCAAACTTCAAGTTGCAATGTGAATATAAAGACAATTATTATCATTCTGGTCAAACATACATAGATGCCACTTTGCGCTATATTATTAACTGGGATTTTCTTTGGAGAGAGATTCTCATTTTAATTAACACCATTGTACTTCAATGAGTGGTTGTCCCTTCATTGAATCTGTAGGTAACTGACTGTTGAGGAGGTGACTTGTTCTGAGAATTCCAAAGATACAACTTGATTTTATATTCACTCATTTTTATCTTTCCCATCTGTTGCTTCTTAGCTTAGCTCTAACTATCTGTTCTTAACAACTCCCTTGACATTAGTCCTTTGAGATTTTCAAATATAAATGAATACATGGTAAAATACTATGCTATCAAAGAACAAGTAGATAATCTGGGGGGGGGGGGTTTGCATTTTTTTTTCCTGAGCGCATCTAATTTCCAAGGACCAGTCTTTGAGTGACAGTTGAGGAAATGACTTTCAACCCCAAACAGCCTCATGCTCTCTCTGGGTATCCCCTGCTATACTGTAATAGTTTTATAAAAGGACAGCTGTCCTGGATGATACTGCATTTTACTTGTCTAGTTTAGAAATAATAGTATGCCAGGAGCTTAGATGTCTTTTATTTGTCTTTTCCCCAATTCAAAATGAGCTGCAGATGTGATTCCTTGAAATTTCTAAGAGAGTTAAGTATGTTGGAAGATTTTTCCATTATAATTGCTTTCCTGTTAAAAATGCTGCAGCTCTGGCACACTGATTGCGTGAAGGGTGTCGTTATCCCATTGCTTCTTGGTCCATTTTCAGGGACCCCACTATGCAGGGTAGATGCTTTCTCAGAGCTCCAGTTTTTCTTATAACATTTGAAAGTTAAAAGAGATGATAAGTATGGTTTTCATCTGCTAACCCAGTGTTTGAATCTCCTTGACAACAACCACAACACATTGTAACACAGCTTCTGATTTTACTCTTCTACATTACATACTTTAAAATTATTATTTATTTAAACCCAAATCTTTCTCCTTTCAACTTCCAATCATGGGTCCTAATTCATAACCCTGAAGCCACAAAACATGAACTGATCATTAGAGTCTTCATTAAAAGCCTGTTTAATTTCAGATGTGGTGACATTGTGAAGAAAACCATTGCATTGACTCACAGCTTTTTAAACCTTTTATTTTGAAATAATTGCAGATTTATGTGCAGTTTTAAGAAATAATTCAGATTGGTCCCATATAGCTTTAACCCAGTTTCACCCAAGAGTAACCTTTTGCATAATGATACTACAATATCACAACCAGGAAACCATTGATAAAGTCCATCAAGCTTATTCAGATTTCACCAGTTTCACATGCACTCATTTGCTCAACTGGACATATGTGTCTTTTGTTCTATGCGATTTTAACAAATGCTAGATTCGTGCGATCACCACCACAATTCCATAACAAGAAGCCCTCATGCTACCCTTTTATAGCCTCAGCCACCTCCCTCTTCACCTCTGTCTCTGGATATCATTAATATGTTCTCAATCTGTGTAATTTTGTCTTTTCAAGAATGTTATATAAATGGAGTCATACAGTATGTGACCTTCTGACATTGTTTTTTTTTTTTCACTTAGCCTAATGCCCTTAATATCCATCCAAGTTGTTGTGTATCAATAGTTAGTTCCTCTTTACTGCTGAGTAGTATTCCATGGTATGGATATATCACAGTTTGTTTAGACATGCACAGTTTAAGGGATATTTTGATTGTTTTGAGTTTTTGGCTTTAAATTAGAGCTATCATGAACATTCATGTACAGGTTTTTGTGACAAGTTTTCATTTCTCTGGGATAAATGTCCAAGAGTTGCAATTGCTGGGCTGTATGATTAGTGCATTTATAATTTTGTAGAAACTGCCATTTTCTATTACAAAGTGGCTGTACCATTTTACATTCCAAACAACCATGATGAGTGAGCCAGTTTCTCTGCATCATTGCCATCATTTACTTTTATCAGTATTTTTTCTTGCTTTATTCATATATAATTGATATACAACATGGTATAAGTTTAAGGTGTACAATGTGTTGATTTGATACACTTATATACACAAAATGATCACCACCATAGTGAGAGCTAACACAACCATCACGTCACATAATTGCCATTTCTTTTTTGTTGTGAGAACATTTAAGATCCACTCTCAGAAACTTTCAAGTGTATAATACAGTATTGTTAACTATAGTCATCATTCTGTACATTAGATCCCCAGAACTTATTCATCTTACAACTGGAAGTTTGTACCCTTTGACCAACATCTCCCCCTGTCTCCAATCCCCCATCCTCTGCTAATCACAATTATAGTCTGTTTCCATGAGTTTTCCTATTTTAGATTCCATACATGTGATATCATACAGTATTTGTCTTTCTCTGTCTGAGTTCTCTCACTTAGCATAATGCCTACAAGGTCCATGCATGTTTTTGCAAATGGCAGGATTTCCTTCTTTCTCAAGGCTGAATAATATCCCATTGTGTGTGTCTATGTTTGTGTATATCACATCTTTATCTATTCGTCCATGGATGGACATTTAGGTTGTTACCATATCTTGACTATTGTTATGAATGCTGCAATGAACATGGGAATGCAGATACCTCTTCAAGATCCTATTTTCATTTCCTTTGCACGTATACCCAGAAGAGAGATTGCTGGATCATATGGTAGTTCTATTTTCAATTTTTTGAGGAACCGCCATTCTGTTTTCCATAGCTGCTTTACCAATTTACATTCCCGCCAACAGTGAATAAGTGTTCCCTTTTCTCCACATCGTTGCCAGCCGGCATTTGCTGTCTTTTGTTTTTTTTGATTATAGCCATTGTAACAGGTATGAGGTGATATCTCATTGTAGTAGTACCACTATTTTTTATTTCAGCCATGCTGATAGGTTTATAGTGATATTTCATTGTGCTCTTAATTTGCATTTCCCTAATGGCAAGTGATGTTGAATATCTTTACATGTGCTTATTTGCCATCTGTATATCTTATTTGGTGACATGTCTTTTCAAATGTTTTGCCCATTTTTTAAATTGTTAGTTGCTTTTTCACTGTTGAACTTAGAGAGTTCTTTGTAATTCTGAATGCAAGTTCTTTGTCAAATATGCAATTTGCAGATATTTTCTCCCACTCTGTATCTTCTCTTTTCATTCTCTTAACAGTGTTTTTCCTAGAACGAGTTTTAAAATTTTGATTAAGTGTATTGCTAAGTATTTCATTTTCTTTGGAATGATTGTAAATGGCATTGTATTTTAAATTTGGTTTCCAAATGCTCATTTCTAATATATAGAAATACAATTGATTTTTGTGTTTTGCCCTTGTACATTACGACAGTACAAACATACTTATTACTTCTAGGAGGTTCTTCTAGGAATTCTATAGATTCCTTGGGATTTTCTATGTACACAATTATGTCCCCTGCAATAGAGACGATATTATTCCTTCCTTTCCAATCTGTGTGTTTCTTTTTCTTTACTGTTGTTAAATTTTGCCTTATTGCACTGGCTAGAACTTCCAGTACTATGTTGCATATCACATTTTGAAATTCCAAATTATGTTTTATCTATCACTCCACAGGTCAAATTTTTTGATGTCCTACTCTTGATATTTAGTTACTTCTTTAATCAAATAAAGTAAAATTCCATACATAAATTTAATATAAGAGAATGTCATATTTTGTTTATAAACAAATAATAATTTATGATCTATCCATCAAATAATTGTGGTTTTATTTTACTCTAATGACAAGAGCTTATCAATCACTAGGAATAAGAATACAAGATGGAATTAATAAGATGGAGTTTCTTTTTTAAAAAATTTATTTAATTAATTAATTAATTTATTCATTGAGGAAGATTAGCCCTGAGCTAACTACTGCCAATTCTCCTATTTTTGCTGAGGAAGACTGGCCCTGAGGTAACATTCATACCCATCTTCCTCTACTGTATACATGGGACGCCTACGACAGCATGGCGTGCCAAGCGGTGCCATGTCCTCACCTGGGATCCGAATCAAGAAGCAGAACATGAGAACTTAACCTCTGCGCAATGGGGCCAGACCCAAGATGGAGTTTCTTATGAGTTTACGTGACTAGTTTTCTTAATGAGGGCAGAGGATACCATGAAAGTCATTTTCCCACAGCGACAGATATTTAACTTTCTCTAACAACTGTCCTTTGTGCTCTGGTGTTCAGTGGTCATTTCTGTGGCAATGATTCACATCATAAAAGCTCTTTGAAATGCACTGATAAAATTTTTCCCTATTAAAGATGAAGAAGTTAGACAGAGACAGAGTCGATGAATGTTATCCCAATGGCAACACTGGAGCAGGTAAAAATCACTCCATTTTATTCACATGACAGCTGTCTTTATTTCATGAATCTTTAAAGGAAATAATAGCCACATTTAATGAGAAAAATATTTTCTTGGGCTTCATGAACTACTGTGATCTTATGAAAATTATTCCTTCTACACTGTCACAGAAAATTGCTTGCATCACTCAGTGTATTTGACTCAGCTTTGCATTTTTCCTAGTTGTTTATATATTTGTCTCATCTATTTTCTTGCAGACACAAAAGAAGAGAGAAACTGTTTCTGACTCATATTTGTTGTACCAAGAACCCCCAACTCAGTGGATAGTATATTATATTCAGAAAAATGACTGAACTAATGGTTTATTGTTAGTTGCAATACCAAGGAGTTAGAACTGTGTGATTAGCTCAGTGTGTGCTGTCCATTGCCCATCTACAGCTTCTGGTTTGTAAACAACCAATAGGTATAAGTTAATGTTTAACAGGCCACATTTTCTTTCCCAAGTAGATCATACAGTGTGGGAATTGGTTCAGTGTAAAGCTCAGAGTTGGGTGGGAGTCTTTGGGACTCCTATCAGTTATTTTAGACTTAGAGCCCATTGGCACAACAAAATTATAATTTTTTCCCAAAATGTGTTAACTTAGGGTTTTATAATGTTCAGATTTATTACCTAATTAGCAAATCCCTACATTCTGATCTTAGGGTAGTGTTTGCATTTATTAAATCGTTCAGTTAAAATGGTAAACGTCTATCTGTCAATTGCTCTTAGGGTCAAAGCAAAGCAAAATAAAACAAAACAGACAGGGAAAATAAAACCGAACAAAAATATGCGCTGCATCATACATTAAAACTAAGGCCACAGATTTATTGTTAGGAGGATGTATTCTATGATGTGTTCCCAATAGTTTCTGTCGGTTGGACCATTGCACCAACCAAGCCTTTATGCCCTATTAGCCTCATGGTTGGTAACACTCTTTCACAAAGAAATTGTTTATATGTTTGGGTTTAACCTATGGCCATGACCCATGCATTTTTAGTCTCATAATGCCAATAATATAATACACTGAGCTAAAATATTAGCAAAGGAATTCACTATAATTTCTGAATATCAAATACTTATTACTTTATCATTCTTTTTTGTCAGTTTGTGATCTGAAAGATTGTAGTTGGCTTAATTCAACTTGAAGAAGAATTATTCCATATTTATTATTTTGTAAGACGTTGTACCAAGAGTAAGTTTGTGTTTTTTGTTCTTTTGGGTTTTTTTTTTTGGTGAGGAAGATTGGCCCTTACCTAACACCTGTTACCAATCTTCCTCTTTTTGCTTGAGGAAGAGTGGTCCTGAGCTAACATCTGTGCCAATCTTCCTCTAGTTTGTATGTGGGACGCCTCCATAGCATGGCTTGATGAGTGGTGTGTAGGTCCATGCCTAGGATCCAAACCTGCAAACCCTGGGCCACCAAAGGGGAGCACATGAACTTAACCACTATGACCCTGGGACTGCCCCCAGTAAAGGTTTAAAGGGGAAAAAGAACACAGTCACTGCCTTTAACAATGTACATCACAGTGGTTAATGGTATTTTAGGATCGGATACTTGTGTTTAAATCTTTTAATTATTTTCACTTTTAACACTTTATTGAGGTACAATTGATATCCAATAAAATGCATATAATTAAAACATGTGATCTGATTGGTTTTGAAATATGTATACACCCACAAAACCACCACCAGCATAAAGCTAATGGGCATAAACATTATCCTCAAAAGTTTCCTTATACACCTTTGTAACTCCTCCTTCCTGCCAGCTTAGCCTAACTCCACATACCCAAACACTGATCTGCTTTATGATCCTATAGATTAATTTGCATGTCTAGAACTTTGTTTAAATGGAATCACACAGTAAGTATCTCACTTTTGTGTCTCATTTCTCTCATTCTGTATAGTTAATTTGAGATTCATCAATATTGTTGCATGTATCAAAGTTTCATTCATTCATTTTTGCAGCTGTTTATTAACCTGTTGATAGAAATTTGGGTTGTTTCCCATTTTGGACTATTACAAATAAAGCTGCTTTGAATATGTGTGTGTGTGTGTGTGTGCTTTTGTTTCTCTTGAGTAAATACCCAGGAGTGGAATGGCTATATGAAATCATAAGAGCATGTTTAGCTTTTTAACAAACCGGTAAATTGTCTTCCAAAGTGACTGTACTATTTTGCATTCCCCCCAGCAAGGTATAAGAGTTCCAGTTGCTCTACATCCTACAAACACTTGCTATGTCAGTCTTTTAATTTTAGCCATTTCAATAGGTGTGTAGCAATATCTCATTGTAGTTTTGATTTGTATTTGCATAATGACTAATGATGTTAAACATCTTTTCATGTGCTTGCATTTGGAAATATTTTATCTCAAAAAATTTCCTCTTGTGTATGGCTTCTGTTTTCATTCTCTAACAGTATCTTTAGAAGAACAGAAATTAATTCTAATTAAGCCCAATTTATTAAGTTTAACATTCATAGATTTCTTTACTTGTATGTTTTTGGTGTAGAAATAATCTCTCCCTTAATCAAGGTTGCACAAACTTTCTCCTAATAGTTTTAAATTTTTACATTTCACATTTATGTTTGTGGCACATTTTGAGTTAATTTTTATATAAGGCTGTGGTTCATTTTTTGCATGTAGGTAGACAATTGTTATGGCACAATTTGCTGAAAAGAAAAATTTTATTCATTATCTTGCCTTGGAACATTTGTAGAAAATCAATTAACCACATGTGTAGGGGTGTTTTCTGGGTTTTCTATTCTGTTCCACTGATCTATGTGTGTCTTTATATCACCACCACACTATATCTTTATAATGAGTCTTGAAATCAGGTGGTGTAAGTTTGCCAACTTTGTTTTACCTTAGCTACGTTGTTTTGGTTATTCTAGGTTCTTTCAGTTTCCATACAAACTTTAGTACAAGCTTGTTGATTTCTGGCCCAAAACAGACACACAACAAACCCCCCAAACAAGCCTTTCATTTCTGAGTTGGTTTTAATTCTTTTTTTTCCTCCTCATTTTGGTTTGTAATTTTTGACTATATGCCAATTAATGTGATTTTTACCATGAATATTACTGTATATTAATAAATTGCAGTTTCCTATCTGATTCCCAGATAATATTTTTGCATTAGATTAAGTTGTTTTTCCAAATTACTAATTTATCAGGAAAATTCAATATACATGACGAAATGTTTTTAAATTTTGTTTTTCCCAAGTTGTCCTTGAAAAATGTGGATGCTTCTCACAAACCATGATATGCAATAAGTGATTCATCTAAAATTGTACAGGTAGTCAATAGTAAAGCCCAGTGTAATTCCAGTCAGCCTGACACCAGTGGCTATACTCGTGTTTATACTTTATGGTCTTTCTGGAGGAATAAAATCAAAGCTGTGCCTTAAAAAGGAGAGTATGACTCGACAAAAATCTTTGAGAAACAAGAGTAATAAAGCTTGTGGAAAGTCACGGAAGCCAGAGTGTCACAGTGGATTTGGGAGAAAAACTAATACATCAGGTTAGATAGAAAGTATACTGCATGGGAAGATGTAACAAGAGCTAAAACAAGGAAGACAGGCTTGGGAAAAATAGTAAAGAAACTGGATTGCAAGATTGAGGAATTTTTCTTGAAGATTTTCCAGCAATGGAATGTTATCACCTACCTGTTTTTAAAGAAAGTGTCCCCGTGTTGTAAGAAAGATAGATTATTAATGAAGGAGGAAGTGACTAAAGACAGAGAAATCATTTAGGAGATTTTACCAATAATCCAGGTCTCAAGTCCTAATATTCTGAAATAGGGCAGTGATAGTGAAAATGCATATGAAGCAATAGATGCAAGCAATTGCACTGAAAAAGAACAGATAGGGATATGGAGTAAGTCCGAGGGAGATGATGTTTAAAGGTTAATTTCAGGGAAAGAAATTTTTGTATTCAAATGAACGCAATGTTCTTTGAGTGAAAATGGTCTTGTACTGATTTTCTGTTAATCTACTACTTTATTGGCTCCTGTGAATTTCATCTAGATTCCATAGAAGCCAAAACATTTTTTCACAGTTGTAAACTTATTTTCTAAGGAAAAGAGTAATACAATATTGAAAGAGAGTAATCTTAGAGATTCCATAATATCACCCCCCCCATCACTCCCCTCATAAAGCAGAAAGTAATAAAATGAACATAAACTACAGACTGGAAATGTAGTTGCTTCTAACTTTTTTAAAGAAACAACAAAAACATGCAGAAATACAGTGACACTCAGTATATATAATGTAGTACTAGCACTTGGTACTTGAATATGTTAAAAATTCTCCAGATAGCTGTTTTTCATTTAAAGGCATTTCTGTTGTGTGTAATAGCTTTAAACCCAGTTAAAAATTATGTGAACAAGAAATTTTTAATTCTGTTCACTGAAAGCCGTAAAAGCATTCCAAATATAATTAACTATTATAGTTCAAGGAATTTCAAAACCAAATGATAGCTTTTTAATAGATGCAACTAAAATAAAATACTTGGAATATGTAATTCATATCAAACTAGCATTCAATAAAACTTCTAGGGGTTTAAAAATGGCCAAGGTAGCTTTCAAGTTTAAGGTTATTAAAATTAATGAGAGGAGGGGCTGGCCCGGTGGTGGTGGTATAGTGGTTAAGTTTGTACACGGCACTTCAGCAGACCAGACTTCGTCAGTTCAGATCCCGGGTGCGGACCTACGCATCACTCATCAAGCCATGCTGTGGCAGCATGCCACATATAAAGTAGAGGAAGATGGGCATAAATGTTAGCTCAGGGTCAATCTTCCTCAAAAGAAAATTATTTAGAGGAAACATTCACTTCTTTGTTCACTACAAAGAGTTATTGTACAAGGAAAATATGAATATTTTGAGACGTGACAAGTAAGAGGTCCGTTTTCAGAAAGTGATGGCCTATTGTTATGTGATGTCCCAAAGAACAGATATAGAACCACCATTAGAAGCTGCAGCTTAAAATAAAAATATAAACAACAAAACAAACATCTTCAGAAAACAGAAGTATAGAATAGATAAAGGCATCCAAGGATAGAACAGGCTGCTCAGGAAGTAGTGAGTTTCTTATCATTTAATCGCTGCAGCTTTTTGAGCAGCGCCTAAGGAATGCCATATAGTCTAGATGCCTTCTACTTCTTAGAGAAATTTGAGCATATTAGACATAAATTTCTTTAACTTCTTATCCAAATACTTATGAATTTCCCCAACTTCAGAGTGTGAGGTTCCCATTTCCTTGTTTTGAGAAAATCCTTCCTTTTCAGCATTGTTCCACCTCTTCCAGGATGCTATGTGACTTCTCTCATGTATCTTCAAGTTCTCCCTATATTTACCTTTTACCTATAAAAACTAAACATGCTCAAGAACCTCCTATTGTAAACAAAAATGAAACACAAAACAAGTCTTCTCAGGCTACGTAGCCCCTTTAAATTACTGCTATCGTCTCTCATCTTTGTTCATAGCCAATGTCCTCAAAAGAATATTCGACAAATGACACATCAACTTCCTTAGCAACAATTTGGTTTTTTAAAAAAATTATTATGAAATATTTTATATGTATAAAAAATCTATTAAAAATACTAAAACAAATGCCCATATACCCACCAACTACACTAAGAAGTAAAATATCAGGACAGTTGAAGTATGGCCCTCTACCTCCCACAGTATAGGGCTAACTTCTATCATAATTTAGGTGTTTTTTATTATCAAAGAACTTTTTTCACTTTGTACAAAATAAGTAATATATATAGTACAAACTCTGAAACAGTTTATATAAGATGGACATTACCTGTGTCTTGAATATTTGATTGAAATCACCTGTAAAGCCACCAGAATTTGTTTGTGTGCATTTGCATAGTGGAGAGGGGTGGCGAGATGGTTGAACATAGATTTTAACTACGGATTTCATTTCTTTAATGGTTTTAAGTCTTTTCAGGTTTTGTGATACTTCACCTTCTTGCATTATGGAATCCTGGATTTCTCCTTAGGACACCTCTTACCCTATGTGTGTTTTTCCCACAGCCTTACTACTATTAGGCCTGAAGATGCTGTAAGGGTCCTTCTTGATCCTCTTTACTGCTTCTAGATTATTCTTCTTCCCACTTCTCTAAAACACTCAGTTTTGAATCATGTATATTTAGAATATGCCACCCACTCTTCCTCCTTGTTGCATTAATCTACATATCCCTGGGCACTCCCCCTCATTTCTTGAAGATTTAATTGCAGTCTCACTGACATGCACTCTAACACTATTCTTGTCACAAATAGTGGTTATTTCATCATCCACACAGATGATCCTTAAAACATTTCTAACATCTTGACCTCTCTTCAATGTCCTTTACTCCTCCTTACTGTGGTCACCTATTACCATGGTCATACCCTAGACCTTAGAATTACCAATATCTGTACTCCCTCCATAACCTCATTTTAAAGTATTCCATTCTCCAACTACTACCCATACAGTTGCAGCTCAATCTAGTTAATACCCAGAGTCCAACAATATTTTGACTCCATCTGGATATACATTCCACTGAAACTACTACATTTTCACTGTCCCTTATTATCCTCGTGCCACTATTTTAATCTTTAATCCATTTAAAATTTATGACCCATCAATATAATCATTTGGCTACATAAGCTCTCAATTCTTTGGGACTTCATTGCTTCATCTTCTTTCTTCATTTTACTCATTGGGCAAATTCTATACCCTGATTAAATTGAACTCTCTCTGCCTACCTTCATATTTCCACATGAAGAAAAACCTCCTGGCTGAGAAAAACACACAACTGTGCTGACTAGTCTCACGTTCAGTTGAAGATCACTATCTCAAGTAGGCACATAATGCTGCTTAGCAGTAATACTAACACATTCACAATCATTGCTCATAGAAAACTATTTCATATCTTCTTCGTTCTCTTAAAATCCCCAACACCTCCTCCCCATCCTCATTATCTGCTTATCGTGCTTCCTTCCTTCCCTTGCTTCCTGTTAACTGAGAAAATTAAATAAACTAGAAGAGAATTCCACAAGCTCCCACCAACACAACTTCCTATCTACATCTGAAACCATATACTCTCCAATCTCTCTCCTGTTCCAATACGTGAAATAATGATGTGTAGCTAAGGCCAATCACTCCAACTGGGTGCTGGGTTCATCACTTCTGGCCTATTCTTAGCAATTCTTACCTCACTACCGTGCATCACCATTTTCCACCTCTATTCTGCCCCTTTTCCAAACTCATATAAAAATTCTTGACACACAGTTCTCTGTACAACAGTTAATCTGTGTATCTTTTCACAGAAAAATACCTCAAAATTGTGGTCTGTATTCATTGTCTCCATTCTTCTCCTCCCATTCTCCTTGAATCCACTCTAATCTCTATCCCTTGACCAAAATTGCTTTTATAAAGCTCACCAAACCCCCTAAACAGCTAAACCCAATCTGATTCCTATCTTACTTTAAATTTCAATGGAATTTAACACAATTGATTACTCCCTTATCCTCGATATGCTTTCTTCAGTAGACTTCAAAAAAACTCTCTCTTTCGGTTTACTGTAAAGTCCTTCTTATTATTTTGTACTGCTTCTTCCTCATCTCCCTGATCTTTAAACTTTGGAGTGCTCCAGGACTCAGTCCTCAGATATTTTCTCTTTTCTAGTTATATTCATTCCATTAGTAATCACAGCCAGTAAGATAGCTTTCAGTACCATCTACCCCTGGCATAGATCCTTCTATTGACTCTTGATTCATATACCTAATGGCCCATTCAACGTCCCCACTTGGGTGCAATACTGAAATATATACTTTCTACTAATATGCAAATCTGACCTTTTCTTCTTCCAACAAACTGCTCCTTCAATAGTCATTCTCATCTTCATTAATGGCAACTTTGTATAGTGCTCAAGGACAAACATTATGATATCGTCTGTCACTTCCTTCTTTCTCTCATTCCCTGCCTCCCCCACGTCAGAACGTCTTGTTGGCTCTATCTTCTATTTATTTCCGATCATTTCTAACTACCCACACTAATATCACCCTGGTCAAATACATCATCATCGCTTGCCTGGATGTCTTCTATAGCCTGTATTGTTATATAACCTCTTTCAAAAAGTCTCCCTGTTTCTGCCCTTGCTAAAACAGTATTACAGTCACAAGCAACTTGTAAGAGAACAGACGAAAGAGAGGTTAATTATGACTGACAGAATTAGGAAAGCTTTCAAAGGGGATGTGGCATCCCAGCTGCAACACTTCTTAATTGTGACTTGGAGCAAGTTATTTAATCTCTCAATGTTTTAGTTTCCTCACCTATAAAATATGAATAAAAGTAAGACTGACTTTGTAAGGTCATTCTAAGTATTACATAAGTTAATATATGTAAAGTGGTTACAAGTGTGCCTGACACATAGCACTTGTTATATACCTGTTAGATTTATTATGAGATGAGCAATGAAATACCAGTAGAGTTTCCATAAGTAGTTTATGTATAGGGTTCATTTTCTTTATGCAATAAGGAAATTTTTGAAAATTTTAAATGGATATACAACAAAACCGTGTTATATTTCATCTTTATAATGTTCAATTAATGAGAATTTGATGGAGGCTGTATGCACATTTCTCTTTTGTGATCAGTTAAAAATGTTTCTGACAATATTAAATTACATACTTTAAGGATTATATAGAAGTTATTCTGTTTAATTCATTCAGTTCACTGAATAATTATAATCATATTTCTGTTACCCTAATGAAAATTATATACAATAAATGTTGATGCATAAGCTTTATATAAGAAAGACAAATTTTCTCTAATGTTAATTTTATTGAAGTTTTGGAAAAGCATAAAATTGTTTAGATAGAAAACAGCTGCTAGGGCATCATTTACTCTGTATATTAAGAACAGCTTGAGCACAAGTATGTTTGTCACATCTTGTTTCTTTTCTTCTTACTCATTACCATCCAGAATAATTTTCAGCATATTTACTTACTGATTAATCTATTTTCTGCTCCCCTCTCTCAAGAGAATGTAATCTCCCTGAGGCCAGTGAATACAACCTTCTTGTTCTCCATTTTATGCTCAGCACCTACAACAGTGCCTGGAACTTATTAAAAAGCAATAAACATCTGTTGGAAGATTGTATGAATGGATGCATAGATATGTAGAGGAACTAATAATTGTGAAATTCACAGGAAGCAGGAGGAAAGATTCAGGGCTCTGGTAACAATGAACTTAACGCAGCTCATGAAAGGCAACGGGCCCAAAGAATCCAAATCCAATATTAATATAAAGTTAGCACTCTTTTTCCTGGGATATAGAACTCATTCAGACTCATGTCCCATCTGAGACATGCATCATAGATCAAGGAAGAAGTTTACAATGTGATAGCCATCCTTCCCAAAAGACCTTATGCTTCTGAAACTTTTTTTCATTTGTATCTAGGGCAGGATTATTTCCACAAAACAGCATATCACTGGACCATCTCAATACTGAAAAGTAACATTTCAGAAGAATATTTCATATATCAAATTTTCTAGTAATGGATGTTATAACTTTTCTTATTCTAGATGTGCAGTTTCTGAAAATTAATAATATTTTCAAAAGTTTTGGTCTTTTTTTGAAATGTCTTGATATTCAACTCTTTTACTCAATGCTGCCTTTTACGTATACAAATACACATATATAGTGACAAAAAAATGGTAATAAAAAAGAATTTGTTTGTAGATCAGCTTACACTTCAAGACAAACTGAGAAATTATCCAGTTGTTATTTGAAATTGATTAGGTAATAGAAAAATGGCTAGGAAATAATAAGAGCAAAACAAAAAATTAAAGATACAATGCTTCAGGTTTTAGAATACATTAAAGAAGTTATTTAAAAGAGTGAATTCTGAGAAAGAAGTGCTATTACTTAGAGGGGGCCTTTTGAAAGAGATATTTAGCTCTATGTAGAAAGAGTATATCCTACAATATACATTGGAAGAATCATGCTATTTAATGCCATTAACATTTTCTCAAATATTGGCCCACCTGTCACTGCCATAAATTCATTCCTACTTTTACCATTGGTGAAAAATTTTAATAAGAGAAAACTGTAATGTAAATTTGTTTTCAGTGAAGAGGGTCAGACAAATAGAAAACGAAGTGTGAAACAATAAACATTAATTTACAAAGGCCTTTAATCAACTGAATTCATCAAGAGATAACAAGTAGACGTTTCTCCTTTTTCAAAGTATAATCAGTATATTCTACTCCTATTTGTTATTATATATAAATATGGATATTTCTAGTAATAATTATCAAAATGTTATATTTAAATACCTAGCATACTTATGAATATTGAATATCTTGTTATATATCATTGTTATTCATTATTGATCAAAAAGCCATAAATTTGCATACATCATGTTCTCACTTTACAAAATTAAGTAGAGAACCAGAAAAACTTATCCTCTAAAATCTTCTCCAGAATTAACTAACTCTACATCTTCTCTGAAAATACACTTAAAGATACAAGCACAGGACATTGAAGAGAAACAAGTGGTCAAACCATTTTTGTTTAATGTGTAAGAATATACAACAAAAAATAAAAGTCACTTTTTATTCTTCTAGTAAATTAAAAGGATTTTGAATGAATCAATTGGCAATGGTGCCATATAGACATGGGTAGACCTAAAGTTTAGAGAGTAATATAAAATTCAAAGTGCTATAGATTAATATAAATTGGTTTCAACAAGACATACTAAGTAATAGAAAGCATGGGCATCACACTAACAAAGAGTCATAGGGATTATACAATACTTTGATCTTCCACTGTTGCTAACAAGACTGAGCCAAAAATGGAATACACTGATACAGAAGGAAAAAGTATGTGCAAATGACTAGAATATGTGCTCTAAAGAAGCTAGCATATGCAAACCTATGTAATTACCTACCAGATTCAGTATCAACTTTACAAGTCAATATGAATTTACAGTTAAAGAGAAGTGACTTTTTCTTTAAAATAATCTCCAATATTTATGGCTCCAAAAATACTTGTCTATTTCCTTAAAATATTAAACATATACTTACCATATGATTCAGCAATTCCACTCCTAAGTATATTCTTAAGAGAATTGAAAACAAACATATGTTCACATAGAAACTTATGTACGAATGTTCATAGCAGCATTATACATAATAGCCCCAAAGTTTAAACAACCCAAATATCCATCAATGGATGAAGGGATGAATAAAATGTGGTATATCCATATAACGTAATATTCTTCTGCAGTAAATATGGAATGAAGTACCGATGCATACTATAACATGGATCAATCTGGAAAACATTTACTAGGTGAAATCAGTCAGTCAAAAGGGATCACATTTTCTGTGATTCCATTTATACTGTAGCAGTTGCCTAGGGCTAGGTGAATGAGGAGACTGGGGATAATTGATAATAGGTATAGAGTTTCTTTTTGGGATGACGAAAATGTTCTGCAATTAAACTGTGGCAATGGTTGCAGAACTCTGTAAAATACATTAAAAAACAATGAATTGGACAATTTAAAAGGGTGAATTTATGGTATGTGAAATACATCTCAAGAAGGCTGTTACTAAAAAAATAATAATAGGGAGTGCCATCAGCAAGATGGTGAAATGGCAGGTTACCCCCTCAGATGCCCCCACAGCAACAATAATTTGGCAGACTCCATGGACAAATGTGCCTTTGTGGGAGCTTTGGGTTCCAGGTAGAAGGCTGTAAAGCCTTGGTGAAGTCCAAGGCCAAGGAGAGCCATTTTGAAAGGGCAGGCCCACACTCAGATGGCTGACTTGCCAACCATGGTCCTGGTTACAGACCTGGAAACAGCTCCATAGCCCCTGTGGACTCAGCTACAGCCCCATTTGTCCTTGGTCTTGCTACCAGCACCATACACCAAGGGACGTATGAGCAGACACACCCATTTACGTCTCAGGTAAGAGGCCCACAGACCTTGGTCCTGGATGTGGACATTAAAGTAGCCCATGACCCAGCTCTAGCCCATCTCAGGCATAGTCCGGGAGCCCCTAGAGTTAAGGCCATCAAATTGATCAACTGTAGATTCTGAAACAGCCCCATAACTGGCTCCAGTCCCTCCCAGCCTCAGTCCACAAGCAGTCCTGAGGCCCAGGGTCCTGGCAGGAGATGCTCCTTATCTGTGCGACTGGAGATCCTGAAAGGGCTCTTAACTCAGCTTCAGACTCCCCTAGAAGCAGTCCACAAGCAGTCCTGCCAGCGAAGGCACCTGGTGGGAGACACTTCTATCTATGCCCCTGGAGATCCTGAAATAGCCCCATAACTAGGCCCCAGCCCCTTGCAGCTACAGTCTGAAAGGCGTCCTGCCTGCCTAGGGACATCTCAGTGACCCAACAGGAACCCACATAGGGACCCGGTAGAACCTCTCCCATGTACACAACTGGTAACACGCCAACTGTCTGAGGACCTAACTGTGGACACTGAAGTTGACCCTTGTTTCAGTGCCACCCTACTGAATAAGGTCCTGGAGTCAGTCCCATCCACTCAAAGACCAGATAGGATCCATACCTGCCTGAGCCCCTGGTAACAGGCATGCAAACATTCACTCTACTGTGGACCCAGCAACAGCCTCATGACCTGGCTCCAACCTAGCAAAACTGTGATTCCAGAAGTAATCCTATCAGCATGAGGAAGCAACAGGAGAAATTACATATCTGCCAAAGCCAGTCTGTAAAGACTAAAAGAGGTGATTGCTCCTTCAAATGCACAGGCATCAATGCAAGGCTACCTAAACCATGAACAATCAAAAATATATGACACCACAAAAGAAAACTAATTAAAGTTCCAGTAACCAATCCCAAAGAAATGAAGCAAATATTAATTGGTAAAAGAATAGACAAATAGATCAATGGAATAAAATAGAGAGCCCAGAAATAGACTTATATAAATACAGTCAACCAATCTTTGACAAAAGAGCAAAGGCAAAACAATGGAGCAAAGATAGTCTTTTCAACAAACGGTGCTGAAACAACTAGATATCCACATGCAAAAACATGAATCTAGACAGACCTTATACCCTTTACAAAAATTAACTTAAAATGGATCACAGACCTAAATGTAAAACTAAAAAAGTTTCAAAAAATGACATAGGAGAAAACCTAGATGACCTTGGGTATGGCAGTGACTTTTAGATGTAACATCAAAGGTATAATCAATGAAAGAAAGAATTGATAAGCTAGATTTTACTAAAATTAAAATTTTCACCTCTGTGGAAGGCACTATCAACAGAATTTAAAAAATCACAGACTGGGAGAAAATATTGTCACAAGACATAGCTGATAAAACTTGTTATCTAGGGGCCGGTCCCATCACCAAGTGGTAAAGTTCAAGTGCTCTGCTTTGGCAGCACAGGGTTTCACGAGTTCAGATCCTGGATGCGGACATGGCACCCCTCGTCAGGCCTTGCTGAGGTGGCACCCCAAATAGCACAACCAGAAGGACCTACAACTAGAATATACAACTATGTACTGGGGGGGCCTTTGGGGAGAAGAAGAAAAAAATAAAAGATGGGCAACAGATGTTATCTCAGGTGCCAATCTTTAAAAAAAATCTAAAAAAATAAAGATTGTTATCTAAAATATACAATAAAAATTCAACAATAAGAAAGTAAACAACCCGAGCCAGCCCTGATTGCCTAGTGGTTAAATTTTAGCATGCTCCATTTCGGTGGCCTGGGTTCAGTTCTCCAGTACAGAACCACACCACTCGTCTGTCAGTAGCCATGCTCTGGCAGCGGCTCACATAGAAGAACTAGAAGGACTTACCACTAGAATATACAACTATGTACTAGGACATTGGGGAGGAAAGAAAAAAAGAGGATGATTGGCAACAGATTTTAGCTCAAGATTTATCTTTAAAATAAAAAAAGAGAAAGCAGATAACAAAATTAAAAGAGAGGCCAAAGACCTGAATGGGCACCATACTGAAGGATATATAAATATGCCAAATAAGCACAAGAAAAGCTGCTTCACATTCTATATCATCAGAGATATGCAAATTAAAACAACGATGAGATACCACTGCACACCTATAAAACGGCTAAAATCTGGAACACTGACAACAGAAAATACTGGAGAGGATGTGAAACAGCAGTAATTCTCTTTCTTTCTTTTTTTTTGATATTTATTTATTTTTTTATTGCAGTAACATTGGATTATAACATTATATAGCTTTCAGATGTACATCATAATATATTTTGAATTCTGTGTATATTACATCATGTTCACCACCCAAAAACCAATTATAGTCCATCCCCTCACATGTGAGCCACATCACCCCTTTTGCCCTCCCCCCTCCCCCCTTCCCCTATGGTCACCATCAACCCAGCCTCCGTTGCTATGTGTTTGTCCAGTTTTTATCTTCTACTTATGGGTGAGATCACATGGTATTTGACTTTCTCCCTCTGAATTATTTCACTTAGCATAATACCCTCAAGGTCCACCCATGTTGTCACAAATGGCTGGATTTCATCATTTCTTACAGCTGAGTAGTATTCTACTGTGTATATATACCACATCTTCTTTATCCACTTGTCCCTTGATGGGCACCTAGGTTGCTTCCAAGTCTTGGCTATTGTGAATAATGCTGCAATGAACATAGGAGTGCATGTGTCTTTATGCATATGAAAAGATGCTCAACATCATTAGCTATCAGGGAAATGCAAATCAAAACTACAATGAGATATCACCTCACTCCAGTCAGAATAGCTATAATTAACAAGACAGGAAAAAAGTGTTGGAGAGGATGTCAAGAGAAGAGGACTCTTGTACACTGCTGGTGGGTGTACAAACTGGTACAGCCACTATGGAAAGCAGTATGGAGTATCCTCAGAAAATTAAGAATAGACCTACCATATGATCCAGCTATTCCACTGCTGGGTATTTATCCAAAGTAATTCTCTTTCATTGCTGGTGGGAATGCAAAATGGAACAGCCACTTTGAAAGACAGTTTGGCAGTTTCTTACAGAACTAAACATATTCTTACCATATTATCCAGCAATCATTCTCCTTCGGATTTACCCAAAGGAGTTGAAAACTTATGTCCACACAAAAACCTGCACATGGATAGCAGCTTTGTTCATAATTGCCAACACTTGCAAGCAACCAAGATGTCCTCATAGGTGGATGGATAAATAAACTGTGGTATATCCAGACAATGCAAAATTATTTAGCACTAAAAAGAAATAATCTGTCAAGCTATGAAATGACAAAGAGGAATCTTAAATGCATATTAGTAAGTGAAAGAAGTCCCTATGGAAAGGCTACATACTGTATGACTCCAACTATGTGACATTCTAGAAAAGGCAAAACTAAGGAGACAGTAAAAAGATCAGTGGTTGTGGGTTAGGGAGAAACCTTTACCGAACTAAAAGAATTATTAACCTTTTGTCTTTTGTTCTCCTATGCTACATACAATCAAGAGTTAGGGGTTGCTGACACACGTTCAGTCTTTTAGAAACAGGAACATCAATCAGGGAGGAAGAAAGTTGAGACGTTATTGGGTACTGAGATCACCCACTTGGACATGGATGTATGGAGAAACTGTGTTCCTAGACTAATTTTGTGGAAGAATGCATGTCCACTCCCCTATTTAACTGCTCTGTGATTTTTGTTCTGGGAAGATTGGCTTTGATGATACTAGTTCTCTATCTTCCATCTTTGCTTGCAAAAATGAATAAACCCTTGGGGCTGGCCCCGTGGCCGAGTGGTTAAGCTCGCGCGCTCCGCTGCAGGCGGCCCAGTGTTTCGTCGGTTCGAATCCTGGGCGCGGACATGGCGCTGCTCGTCAGACCACGCTGAGGCAGCGTCCCACATGCCACAACTAGAGGAACCCACAACGAAGAATACACAACTATGTACCGGGGGGCTTTGGGGAGAAAAAGGAAAAAAATAAAATCTTTAAAAAAAAAAATGAATAAACCCTTTCTATTCCACTGACTTGCCTCTGGATTTACTGGCTAGTCTTACAGCAAGCAGAAAGAGCCCATTGCTCAGTAACAATGGTGAACTATCAACCAAGGCAGTAAAGCCTCACTAGCCACCAAAAGACTTTTGCTTCACCAGGTGACTTAGTTAACAACAGTAACAATAATAATAATAATAACAACAGCTAATATTTAGGTAGGACTTACTATGTTTCAGACACTATTTTAATCACTTTACATCGATTAACTCAATCCGTCAGTAACGCAGCTTTAGGGTAGATACTATTTGGCTCAATCATATGAATTTGCTGATAATCATTTTTTGACATAAAAAAATGGCAATTTAGTATTGCTGAACATAATACTTTAGAGATTAAAAAAGAACTGAGCACAGAGTTTAGGTCAAACACCTAGTACATACAAAGCAGAGCCATTACTTTAACATCTGGCTCTAGAGTTCATACTATTTCCATTGTTCTATACCATCTCCTATACTTTACTACCTTTGAGCCCTGAAGTTTCACTGTCTTCTGACCACCCCTCCTCCACATTCATTACAAACATTTATTCCTACAAAGTTTCCTGAATGAGAGTAAATGTCACACTTTCAAGTCATGTTACTGGAGGGAAGCAGAATTTGCCACCCCAAAATATGCCTCTTTGGCATAATGATTATTTTAGGCTATTTTTGAGAAAGAGCAGACACAGGAGAAGCTCTGAAAACTGAGTAGAAGTTACCCTTTGTAAGGGACATTTACATTTGTAATGGAAATCTCCATTTGTAAGGGTGTCTCCCTCTGTCCCAGGAAGAGGAGGGTGACTCTAAATTTCTAGAAACTCTTATCCATGGAGAAGGCCCTTAACTTAAACCTGCATAACAACCTTACCTTTGTTTTCTGTGCTTTGCCTGGTCACCTCCCATATCTGGCTCTCCCCCAGTCCCCAACATCTTCCTTTGTCTTTAGGTGGAGATGGTGTTTAAGGTGGTAGCTTGGACCATTTTAGAGAGTTACTCAGTTTTCCTGGGTCTCTTCCACGTATACAGGAGGCATACATGTTATTAAACTTCTGTTTGTTTTCTCCTGTTAATCTCTCTTTTATTACTGGGGGTGGGTCTCAGTGAAGACCCTAATAGGGTAAATGGAAAATTATTCTTCTTCCCTTACTAAGACAAATGGCTGGTATTTAGTAACAGTTAAAATTTTGAAAGACTTCAGGGAAAAATCCCACATCAAAATCACTGTGAAAATTCTCCTAGGAAAATCTGGCTCCTTAAATGGATTATTTGCCCCCTTGGACGGGAATGCATTATCACTCTTTAATATATCAATTTTTAGTCTGGGAAATATTTCTATTTGATTCATTTTCTAGTCACAATTATGTTTGACTATTTTGTTTCTTGTAACATTTCAATTTCTTTTTCCTGTCTGCACTGTGCAAAATAACTCTGGCATTTAGAACAAAAACTGTGTTCATTTTATTATCCTAGATTGATTTTGCAAACATATGTTTATAGCTAGGTCATGTTTCAATCTGTTTGAAGTCATGTTTGTGTTTCAGGCTCTTTCTATCTCATGGAAACTTTTTTCTAAGCTTTCTATTGACTGCTTGTTTCATCATTGTTCCATAGGAAACAATGAACTCAAGAGAGCTGGCTGACAAATTTCATCCACTCATTAAATCCATTACCTAGGCAGACAGGGTAACTGATTATTGGAGATAACATTTTTAATGCTTCTTAACACTTGTCAGCTTTAAAATTCAGAAGCTAAGAAAGAAAGTTAACTGAAAAGTTAACTAGACATCAAGAGGATAATAAAGCAATAACTCACATTAATTCATTTTAGGAAATATCGACCTCAGATGACTATCACTGAAAGTGATTCATTTTTAATAAAGCTACCATTTATTAATCATTTACTGTGTGACAGGTACTTTACTAACATCCTCTCATTGAATCCTAAAAATAATTCTGCCAGGTAGCCATTAGCCTCTAATCACAAATGAGGAAACTGAGGCTCAGTGAAGTTAATAACTTGCTCAAGAGTATACAGCTAAATAAGAGGGGGTGCACTATCTTCACCTTTCCATGATTGTGATCAGATAACCCCTTCTTAGCATGTGCACCACCATTCTATGTAAATTTGCACCCACCACCCCTCACAACCCCTTTTCCCTTCCCCTGATATATCTTTATCCATAGGACTTACTAGCCTCTAAATTACTATAATTCACTCATTTATTCCATTTATTGCCCATCTCCCTTCTCTATAAGATCTGTTCCATGAGGGCCAGGGTTTGTGTCAATTTTGTTAACTGCTTAGCCCCAGCACCAAGCATAGGGCCTGACACACAGAGGGGTTTCAATAAGTACTTGGTAAATGTGAAACAGGGCTCCACAGGCCAGAAGAGAAATGAGGGGCAGAAGTTAGTGTATGTATTTAATTACTGTCTTCTTATTTGACAATTGGATTTTAAAAGTGGGGAAAGTAGTAGTTATCACCTTGAACACTGGTATATAACCATAAAGAATTATTTTCATTATTCCATCCTCTAAGTACTTTCTCTGCCTATTGAATCAGCTACCATAGCATACTTCCTCACCCTTAATCAGATAGGCTACTTTAAAAAAATTTTTTTGGTAAGGAAGATAGGCCCTGAGCTAACATCTGTTGCCAATCTTCTTCTTTTTGCTTGAGGAAGATTGTTGCTGAGCTAACATCTGTGACCATCTCCCTCTATTTTGTATGTGGGACACTGCCACAGCATGGCTTGATGAGCAGTGAGTACGTCAGTGCCCAGGATCCAAACTTGTGAACCGCAGGCCGCCAAAGCAGAGCACACAAACCCAACTACTACACCACCAGGCTGGCCCCCTGGGTAGCCGACTTTTACAAACACGTTTTAGAGGAGAAGGATGGAAGAAAAACAGTCTATTTTCCTTGGTAACCACTTAGTAGCCTGAGAGTATGGAAATGATCCCTCTTTCCTGAGATACATTGACAGAGACTATTTGCTTCTGAGGAAAATATAGTAAAGGGTCACAAACAGAAAACTACTGTGCTCTGGTCTACCTACAAGGCACAAGCGCTTGCTTCCACAAAGCCTAGAATATTTGGTTAACATATCAGGTAAACCAAACACATGTTCTCAATGACATACTTATAGAGGGAATGAGATCCAGCAAGTGAAATCAAGAGCCTGGCAAAGACAATGTTCCTTTCTTGACACTCCTCTCCCGCATAAGCCTTTGTAGAAAGCACATGACAGGGTTGCCTCACACAGTTGTGGGTATGTACTCTACCAAACTTGGCCTTGATAACAGCCCATGAAGAACCTTTACCAGCAAATTTATCAGAAAGATGCTTTGTCAGAAATAAACCAAAAGAGCAAAATAAAATAGTAGAATTTTACAGTCTACAAAACAGAAGATTTAGGCTTGGTCAGAGGTCTTCCTTCTAAGGTGAGATAGTCAGGAAAAGGAAAATCAACCACAAGTATAGGGGTCATTTTTGGAACAGAAAATGAACTCTTAAAGGACAAGGGACATTTTGATATGTCTCAAATCCCCTTTGAATGTGGCTGACAACTTCATTAGCTGAAAAGGTGAAAGCAGGCTGGGTCTGCCGATTCCCTGTGCCTCTGTTTCCTCAAGTCTAATGTGCAGTTGACAACCTTGCCATACCTCTCTTCCAGGATTTTTATGAGGCTCAAAGAGCGTACTTCCTGAAGACTTTTTTTTAACATGTTCATTTTTATATCACATGAGGATAATGAACAGTCTATTCTTTAGAAGCAGCAAAGGAAATATGGAATTTCCCAAAAGGATAATTCATTATTCAACAATTGTAGATTCCTAATTCAGAGGCAGGCACGTCCAAGTACCCCTGGATCTGTTAGGAACATTATAAAAGAGGATCTAGAGACTTCCAGGGCACCTTTATCATCCCATATCTATGACGTTTTTGGGAGGAGGGTGACTCGATGAGAGGCTTGTGGCTGCTACCTGCTGAGAAACTGTCTTGTCCCTTATGGGTCTGACTGATATTGCTAAAAATGGGGTAGGATATACACAATCTGCAATAGCAGGCAGGGCTGGCAGGCATGAAGTTCTTGTCCTTCACTTACCCAGCACTTTTCTCTCCTGCATCATAAAGGCAGAATGGGGCTTGACAAACAAGAAGAAAGACTGGTAGTTTTGAACTGCAAATAAAATAGCCATTATCTATTTTTAGACCGAAGTTACATTTGAGAAAACACTGACTCCTCTTTTGTTTTTGCAAACAACCTTCTTCATCCTGCCAAGGTTAAAAACTGTGCTTAAGTAATGTAAGAAGAAATAAAAAGGAAATAGATGCTTTGTGTACCATTTTAATTTCCTGAGGAAGGAAGGAGTAGTCTAGTTAGAAACTATTTTAGAGAGAGCAATCATAGGTTAAAATAGGTTCCAGGTCTACTTTTACCTTCTTCCTCCTTATATTTTTGAAGACTATTAAGGGCTTTTGGAGGAGTAACTACACACATTGCAGCGCATTTCCTAATGTGTCATTCCATTTCCTAAACTCTCCAAACTCTGATATAAGATACATATCAGCATTTATTACAGTACACTTCTTACTCTCAGGAGTTTTGTACTTGTTTTTTCCTTTAGACTCACAGTTTCTTGAGGTCAAGGATTATATCGACTAAGTACTTGATGATTCAAATAAAGTTGATGGAGGATCCATTAGACTGACCAGAAGTAAAGGAAAACCAGAAAGTAGTGTCAAGAGTGGATCAGTTAATGACAAAGGGAAGCAGAAGTGAAATGGACCCATGTGAAGGGATCAAATATGAAAAAACAGGAAGAAGAGAAGTCATTTGTTCAGCAGTACTCAGACAGTACATAAAGCAGACACAATTCTTGCTCTGTTGGGTGAGACAGGCATTAAAGGACCCCTTACAAGAAGGATTATTGTAAAAAATAAAAAGAAGAAATTCATGGGGCTATATGAGTTTTAAGCAGAAGGACTTGACCCAATCACAAGAGTGAAGGAAGCCTTCCAGAGAAAGTTTTTCTCAACAGAAAATCGATGGAGTTGTGTTGTAGCTGACCAAGTGAGGAGATCCATGTGACAGGGGATGAGGAACGAAGCAACATTTCCACAAAACTTGAAATCATACTGTGGGAATACATGAAAGGGCTACAAACAAAACTCCAAAAGCAAAAACCTGCGAAGTAGTCTGGTTGATAAAGAAGACCTGCGTAACTGAAAGGACAATGGTATGCACATAGCATCAGATATTTAAAAGCTGTTTGATTGCTGTTTCTAGCTTAATCAAGAGGCAGCATATTGGGTTAAGAGTGTGGACTCTAGAGTCACAATCCTAGCTGTCAGACCTTGGGTAAGGTACTTAAACTCTTCATGTATCAACTTCTTTGTAACCTGAGGGGTGTCAGAGTGGCTTCCTCCTAGGTTGTTACAAGAATTAAATATGTTGTTATAGAAAAAGCACTTAGAACAGTGCCTGGAGCATTCTAAATACTGAATAAATATTAGCTGCTATTATTTTTATTACTATTATTAATTGCAATGTTAAGAGCCAAGAATTACATTAGGATTAAGCTAGTCATAACATTAAGAAAGGTTTACAAATTTGTTCACAGCTAACTCTGTTACATATTGCTTGTATGCAAGAGGAATAAGCTCCATGCCTAGAGGTCCTGATGCAGCACAGTGCAACAGAATCTGCCTGGTAGAGGGGAAACTCATTTTTGCCTGTCGCTCAAAGTACTGCAGGTCCAAGGGCTAGGAAGGAGTGAGGGGGGTATAAACCAAAGGAATATATTTTATATTAGTTTAGATGGAACTGACTGCTGCTTCTCATTTGCTCAGCTATCTGAGGGCAATTTAATATGAAATCTGCTTATTTCAACCTTCAGCTTACCAGAAGTTTCCAGCCTATAAAAAGTTCTCATCCACCATTTTGCTTCCCTGAGCATATCACTCCATACATTTTACCACTCATTCTTGGACTGAGCCATACCCATCCATGTATACATATAGAAGCCCTTTTTATTCTGGCACAGGAAGGAAGAACTGAGAGTCCCTCAGGCTGGGTTTCTTCCCATGCTCAGAAATATGGAATATGAGACAAAATTGCAGGCTTATTTTGTCTTTATTTGTTCAACTATTTCATGCCAAAAGCAAAACTTCAAAATGTTAATAACCTAATTATAGTGCCTTTATTCCATCCCATAAAGCGTTCTGTAACCATCACAGAGATAATTTCATAGTCACTTCTACTATAATACTTTTGATCAGATAATATATCAACATATTGATAGTCACATATTTGCTAACAAAATCTCACCAAACTGCTCTCCTGTGGCATATACCACTATATGAAACTGAATTTTCACTTCACTGAAAGGTACCTATTAAGTAGTTGCTGAATCAGCAATGGCATATTCCTGTCTCTCCTACTAGATAGACTTTCTCTTGATGTAATTTTAAATTTATCTTTGCATAATTAACATAATTCCTGGTACATAGTAGGTACTAAATAAATATACGTGAAATTGAGCTGATGCTTGAGCTCAGTTTCAGTAGTTTACCAAGAAGAATGGGTGTCAGGGGATACATTATGTCCAAATGAGTAGAACCATGAAAGAATATAGCATATTTGGAACCTGCATATGAACTTGAGAAGATCCATGGAACTGTGTCACAGTTACTTACAGTATCCAGTATATGCATTATGTTAAACCAAATATTGAGAACATCTCTTCCAGATTATATAAGAAGAAAAAGGAGTATTAGTCAATACAGATCATGTGACAATAATCAAGTAATTTTATAAACACAATACTTATTCAATATTCTTGAGGTAAATTATTTCTATTTATTTCACTTCAGGCATGCTCACTATATATCCTTTTTCATTCAGTGAATTCTAACAAATATTTAAAGAAGAACCAACACCACCATTTCTCAAACTTTTCCAAAAAACTGAAGTGGTAGGAACACTTCCTAACTCATTCTGTGAGGCGAGCATTACCCTGATTTCAAAGCTAGAAAAGAAAAGAAAACTACAAACCAATATCCTTTTTTAGCATTGGTGGGAAAATTCTCAACAACATACTAGCACACCAAATTCAATAGCATATTAAAAGGATTATACACTATAACAAAGTGGGATTTATTGCTAGAATGCAAGGATGGTTCAATATATAAAAATTAATCCATGTAATATACCACATTAAAGAATGATGGAAAAAAACACATGGTCATCTCAATTGATGCAGATAAGCGTTCAACAAAATTCAACACCCTTTTATAATAACAATACTCGACAAGCTAGGAATAGAAGGAGAAACTACCTCAACATAATAAAAGCCATATATGAAAAACTCACAGCAAACATCATACTTAATTGTGAAAAACTGAAAGCTTTTCCTCTAAAATCAGGAACAAGGCAAAGATGCATGCTTTCACCACTTCTATTCACTATAGTACTGGAAGTCCTAGCTAGAGCAATTAGGCAAGAAAAAGAAATAAAAGGCATCCAGGTTGGAAAGGAAGAAACAAAATTATTTCTGCTCACACATGATAAAAAGGCAACTAAGGAATGGGAGAAAATATTTGCAAATCATATATCTTATAAGTGATTAATATGCAGAATATATATATATCTCTCTCTTAAAACACAACAACAAAGAAAACAAACAATCCAGTTCAAAAGTGGGCAAAGGACTTGAATAGACATTCCTCCAAAGAGGTTATATAGATGGTCAATAAGCACACAAAAAGATGCTCAAGCATTACTAAGTAGCAGAGGAACGCTAAGACTAAGGTGAAGGGAGAATGGGGAGTTATTATTTATTGGGTACAGAGTTTCATATTTGCAAGCTGCAAAGAGTTCTGGAGATGGATGGTAGTGATGGTTGCACAACAATATGAATGTACGTAATACCACTGAACTGTAATTAAAATAGTTAAGATGATAAATTTTGTGGTATGTGTATTTTACCCACAATAAATTTTTTTAAATTCAGTTTATGAGTATGCAAACAACAGTATGGGATATTCAGCCACTGAATGATTTAATTTCCTAATTATTTCGGCTCACTCTAATTTTTAAAAGTCCAGTGCATTATCGAGCAAAGTATAATTTTTAAAATAACCTGTATTCCCTAAGCCTACAAAATCTCAATATGAGGGTCAGCAAACAGGAAATGTCCAAGGTGTCAAGTACTGTGGTAAAAGGTGTGCCTCCAATAACAGACATAGTGATAACAAATGAAAGAAAAATAGAATGAGTAGCTTTGAGGACTCTCTAGAGACGTGGGAAAATGTTTGAGAATATGAAATATTTGTGCACAATCGGAGGTTAGGATGAAAGGAAAGATCTAGTGAGAAGGCATTCAAGGAGATTGTGGGGGCAAGTTTCAAGAGGCCTGTTAGTGCTTGCCCTTCTTCTCAAGCCTAGAAATTCATGTGTCCCTAGCAGTTTGCAGGACACAATCAATTGATATTTCACACTTTCAAGGAAATTGAATGTACAAGAAATGGATGTCTAACTGCTTTGAAGGCGTAGTGAAAGAGAAGCTAGGCAGTAAACTTGGTGACCTGAATGCCAGATTTTGTCCAGGCAAAGGGTGTTTGAATGTTTCTGGATGTGGGCTACCCATAGGAAAAATCCAGAAAGGGGAAGTTGAAGGTAATGTAGGTTGCCTAAAGTACTGAGAGTGGAATAAGGGAGCAGGCAGAAACTTTACCTTGTCAAGTGGACTTCACATATGAGAAGCGTAATGGAGCGGAAGGGGTAACTCAGAAGAACCCGTGAAGTACGCAGGAGGCAAAAAGTCAGTTTTAAAATAATGCCAAACACAGAAAGCACAAATATCTGACCACCACGACAGTACCAGTAAAAGCAGAATTCTTATGCTTCCTTTACTTCTCACTCCACGCACTCCAACTCTGGAACAGGCAGAAACATGGTTGGTGAGATAGAAGAAAAAGAATAGAAGCTGAAGACGGGAAAAGCCACAAGAAGGCTGCCACTTCGTCTCCCCTAACTTCAGATTTCCTCTTGGAGCATGGCAGAACTTGGGGAAGAGAAAAAGTCTGATTTAAAAGAGGATTCAAATAATGGCAATTATCCTGCTCAGGGCATTGTCATTTTTAGATTGAGAGTGGTGCTGTTGGTTTTAATAGCTTATAGTGAAGTGATCAAAAAACTGTATTATGTAGGAATAACTAGAAAAATCCTGCCACAGTGAATGTGGGGGAGGGAAAGCACCAAGGCCACAGAAAAGATTTAATGAAACAGGGAAAAAATAACGTTTCTATATGAGTATATCCCATGAATTTTCCTTTCTTAGTGTAATAGCTACACATACATCCTCTATACTTTTTGGGGAGAGTTACTAAAATATTAAGAAATATAAGTAATTATAAAAGGTAACCATATCGTATGCTGGCAGAAAATTCAGCCTAAGTTTTGCAAATGAGTACAAATATGTGAAGGTCTAGTAACAAATATATTTTTTAAACATCATTGAAATTGCCGCTGCTGCAAGGAACAACTTAGGTGAGACATTTTTATGAAGCTAATATGTCAGGACATTCTGGAATTTTCTGAATATTTTCCTTCAGATCCATTAACTTGTTTTCTTAATCTACATTGTTTTCCAAAGACTCATTGTCCCTAACCTTAATTCCGTAACTGGCTAAGAGGAAAAATAAAATGACAATTGCAAAATTAGATAACATCAGCTTCCTGTAACATAGCTAGACGTTTGAGCACTTGCAGACTAGACATTCTTAACTCCTTTTGGAAAACTGAAATTTGGTGCAAACACAAACAAATGTTTCACACCTAACATAATTTAGGGGTAGCACACGGTGAGCATGAAAGTTTGGAATGACTCTTGCCTTTGTGGTGTTGAGAAAAAACACAGGACTCTTTCAAACAAAGCAAGGAAAGAAGAGTAGAGGACACACCGAGAAGCCCTCTGAAGTTTTTAATACACCAGTTAATCTATCATGCATTGCAGTACATAATGCCCCTGGTAAAAAGACTCCTATGACAAATTTCTCTACGAAATAAGAACCAAAAGATAAGTCCATTTAGGGAAAAAACTTAACATCACTTCTGCTAACAACAATGAAAGCTCTGAGACCCATCACATTACCACCTTAGCCCTGGCCTCTAGAGAGCACAGAGCCAAAATCTGTGAACAATTGGTATGGTTTCCTCATTCAGGAGTTTTGGGCCTTGTTTTTGTCCTCTCCTCTAACTACTTGGTTTCTGTCTCTCTCCTTGTGTTAAGTATTTCTGATTGTACTCTCTTTGTATCATCATTGTACGAGTCCTCTGAAGTCCTAATTTAAAAATAGGCAAGACATACATAAATCAATCAACAAAGCATGAAGTAATAACTATAGGTGTGGTTTGGGGTACATAGAGCAATTAATTTAGTGTGCAAAAATATATTAGGAAGTCTTCTGTAAAGTTATCCTCTACAAATATTTTGTCTTCCTGTTGTCAGATATTTCATAATCTCTCTTCAATGAACTATTTATTTGGACTATCAGATAATCAATATTAATATGTTGCTCATTTATAAAGCATAATCCCTCTTAAACATATATGAAAACTAAAGCCTCAAAAAATAACTAGTGTTTCCTGGAAACCCCTGTATCAGCCCTCAGGAGCCTCCCGCACCAGCCCAGCACTGCACCCTGGGCCAGACAACACCGGATATTCACATACAAAAGAATGAATCTGGATTCCTATCTTATACTACTTACAAAAATTTCCTCAATATAGACTGAAGACTTAAATGTGAGATCTGAAACTGTAAAACTGCTAGAAGAAAATACAGGGCAAAAGCTCCTTGAAATTGGTCTTGGCAAAGATTTTTTTGGATATACCAAAAGCACAGGCAACAAAAGCAAAAGTAAACAAGTGGGACTACATCAAGCTACAACACTTCTACACAGCAAAAGAAGCAATCAACAAAATGAAAAGGCAACCTACAGAATGGGAGAAAATATTTGCAATTCATATATCTGATGAGGGGTTAATATCCAAAATATATAATGAACTCACGCAACTCAATAGCAAAAAAACAGACAATCCAATTAAAAAATGGGCAAAGGACCTGATTAGACATTTTTCCAAAGGAAACATACAGATGGCCAACAGGTACATGCAAAGGGACTCAACATCACTAATCATCAGTAAAATGCAAATCAAAACCACACTGAGATATCACCTCATACTTGTTAGAATGGTTATTATTAAAAAGACAAGAGATAACAAGTGTTGGTGAGGATGTGGAGAAAAGGGAACCCTTATGAACTATTGGTGAGAATATAAATTGGTGCAGCAACTATGGCAAACAATATGGAGGTTCCTCAATAAATTAAAAATAGAACTACCATAGGACCCAGTAACCCTACTTTGGAGTATATATATGAGGAAAAGAAATCACTATCTTGAAGAGATACCTGCACCTCCATGTTTATGGCGGCATTATTCACAAAAGTGAAGAATTGAAAACAACCTAAGTGTCTGTTGACGGATGACCGGATAAAGAGGATGTGGCATATATATATATATATATATATACATATATACACAATGGAATATTATTCAGGCATAAAAAGAGAGAAATTCTTTCACTTGGGACAACATGGATGAAACTTGAGGGCATTATGCTAAGTGAAATAAGTCAGACAGAGAAAGACAAATACTGTATGATCTCATATGTGGAATCTACAAAAGTTGAACCCATAGAAAGAGTAGAATGGTGGTTGCCATGGGCTGTGTGGTGGGGGAAATGGGGAGATGTTAGGCAAAGTGTGCAACTTTTCAGTTATAAGATGAATAAGTTCTGGGGATCTAATGTGCAGCATGGTGACTATAGTTAACAATACTGTATTGGTTACTTGATTTTTTTTTTGAGGAAGATTAGCCCTGAGCTAATATCTGCTGCCAGTCTTCTTCTTTTTGCTGAGGAAGACTGGCCCTGAGCTAACATCCATGCCCATCTTCCTCTACTTTATATATGGGACGCCTACCACAGCATGGCTTTTGCCAAGCGGTGCCATGTCCACACCTGGGATCCAAACCGGCGAACCCTAGACTGCAGAAGCAGAATGTGCGAACTTAACCACTGCACCACGCGGCTGGCCCCACATATTGTATACTTGAAATTTGCTAATAGAGTAGATCTTAAATGTTCTCACCACAAAAGATAAAAGGATAATTATGTGAGGTGATGGATGTGTTAACTAACCTTATTGTGGTAATCATTTCACAATATATACATACGTCAAATATATACATTGTACACCTTATTCTTCCACAATGTTATTTGTAAACTATAGGTCATAAAGCTGGAAATTAAAAATATTTATGTCTTTGTGTAAAAAGAAACATTTAGGCATATAAATTTTAAGTATAAAAAAGTATTTTACATTTCTAAATAAAATTAAAATATGAAGCTGAGGAGTAAACTTCTTGGTAAAATAAATGTTTATTCAAATTGGCAACAAATCAATAGTCATTTACCAAGGATATGAGCTGTATTTCATTTCTCTTTATGTACATATGTATGTATATGTGTATGAACAGAAGCATTATTAAAACCTAAAGAAAAAAGGATCCTGACATTGTTGAAAAAGTTTACTCACTTTGAATAACAATGTAGCCATTCAGCTAACCAAGCCATAATTTGTTAATCGGGTAGTATTTTAAATGTTGAAATGCGATCAACAATATTAGCCACAGTATTAAAGGCAAAGCTTTAAATGCACTCAATAACCTAAGTATGGATGTTAAAAATCAAAGCAAGTTAAAGGTATGCATCAAGTCTGTGAGCATTTTTTTCTGTGGTTCCCTCAAGTCCACTGTGCAGATGGTCAGACTGGGATTGTTAGCAAACACGACTGTTACTAATGACCAAATGCTTAACATTTCTATGACAGACGTTTTCAATGTGTTACTTGTGGGAAATGGAAACACTAAAGTTCAAGTTTTGAAACTCCTTTTGAATGTGCCTGGAATTTCAGCCATAGCAGATGGACTACTTGGTACCCGAGTGGATTCATCATTCCTTTCCCTTCACTATGGCCACCTAGCAAAGGGGATTCTTCTTTGAGTGCTTACATTGTTTCAGAAAATAAATTACTGCCTCAAAATCCAAGGCCATTTAGCTTCTCAGCCTACTTTTCACTAAAGGTTCACTGTTTTTCCTGTTCTGTGGAGAAGAATGTGCCCAGAAAATGAGAGCTTTAGTTTATCATCATGATGTGGATGTGAAGGAAAAAGTTGTAATAATAATAACAAAATCCTGATTAGTCATATGTTTCCAAAGAGTAATGCAGTCTGAAAGTAATGCACATTATATATTTCTTATTCTCCATCTTCTTTGTAAAGGAAATTTTTCAGCTGCTGAATTTAAACAGTAAATCTCATGTTTCATCAATACAGTCTTAGTCTTGCCATGGTCTTCAAGTTTTAGACCACTTTATTGATAACAAATGAATATTAGAACTTGTACTAAAAATATTCACTTATTTTTATTTTGCTGACTATATTGAGATATTTTGGTTATTTTTTCTACATGAAGTGACAGTGACCTTTTTATATGTAAGCTACCCTTTTACCATTTGAAGTGATCTGAGGCCATATTAGCATATCATTAATTCATTGTTTTAGAACCATCAGAGGAATGGCACCACTCTTTTAGTAATGTTGAGATCCTGAGTGCTCAAGTTCAACTGCCAACTCAGACATAGAATATTCAAAAATCTAACCATTTGTACTTCTAGTCAATGCAAAATGTAAACCTTAGGAGATGTTCCCTAGTACTTACCACTGCCATACAATGTGCCAATATGTAAAGATATTATGAATACAGTACCAGGATTTATCAGAATGTCCATCCATAGCCAGTTGAGTAAATCGATTACCAAGTCTTTAAAAAGGTGAAGCAGGTTTGGATGTACTAGTGTGGAAAGATATCCATGAAATATGATTTTTAAAAAAAGACATGCATAGAAGAATATGTATAATATGATCCTATTTATATTCTTAAATGACAAATACTTATACTTACATATACATTAACACTTTTGGAAGGATAAACTATAATCAGACTGGAGAGTGGGGAAATGACTTTTTTATGTATACCTCTTTTACTGTTAGAATTTTTACTATGAGCATAAATTTTATAATTTTTTTAATAAAAGGGTTTTTAAAAAAACTAGTATTTCTAGACTCACTTAGATAATAAATAGCAGACGCAGTATATGGGTCTGTGTGTTCATAATCTGCATACCCTGGTCTTTCCGCCATTGGACAGGTGTGTAAGTAAATTAAGCATTACCAATAAGTAAAATGACCTTCTCAGTTGGCATTCATTCAGAAAATGTTGTAATGGACAATTTCAGTTTTCAAATGAATATGTACTAAATTTCCTGTTCTCCAGGCTAGCCTTAACTAATTACATACATTGCGAGATAAATAATAAAACAGCGACTAATACAACAGGCTCATACACTTAGAGAACGTCAATGTTGTTAACGTTTATAAGAAATGTTTACAAAATGAAGCTATTTTTCTATTATATATTTTTTCAGCTTGAATTCCAAAGACTCCTGATATTTTTCACCAGTATTTTACTTAAAGATTAGTATGCCTGTGACACCCTCTTTACTTCTACCTCTTTAGCTTTATTTTTAGAGTATTCAAACAGCTATAAAAATGTGATCCTTGAAAGGATTTGGCTCCAACAAGAAATTCTCTGAATATTTTTCTTCAACCAAACAATACTCACCCATTGGAGAAGGATGACTATTGAGCATAATGGCTGATGGAAGGTAATTCAACATTTAATTCCTAACATGAAAACATGACGAATGCAAGCAAAAGTGCTGTGTTTGAGATCATCTCCACTTACTTGCTGTCGCCGCATATAAAATAAAAAGAGGTTTGGTTTAAACCAATGGATGCTGCCAGGTTTCCTTTCCACACTTTATCATCTTAAACAGCAGTTGACTTTTTGATGTTTGTAAGAGAAGAGAAGAAAAAAGCATACGAAATGGCTGAAATTGCTTTCAGGCTTCCTTTTGTTTTGACCTTTATTTGCTTTCTATCCCTCTTCCAAGGAGAGCATACTGCTTCCTAATGTGAAAGCTAGAGAGATAACACCTAAACAGTAAATGTCAGCCAGTAGCGTTCAAAAGAATGGGCTAATTTCATATCTGGAGAGTTTATCTTTAACTTGGAGTGGGAATGGGGAAATTATAGGATTCTTTTTTCCATTTTTGCAGGGAGAGGGCATAATTAGTTGGCTTTTATCAAATAAATTGCTAGTGTTTGCAAAATAAAAACTTCAATACACAGTAACGAAAAGCTATAAAATTGCCTCCATTTCTATGCATTCTGAATGCTTTCATTTTCAATTAATCTCATTTTTTCCTATTAAGAAATATCGTACATGAGGATTTCTTACAATTAGATTTTCTGAGAAAATGTTGTAGCAATGAAATCATTTCAAACTTTGATCCTCCCTCAACTATAATAATTTTGTCTTATTTTCCTCTTGATTGAAAAACCAGTAGGTCCAAATTAAACATTTATTATAGTCCATTCAAATTAATTCATATATCTCAGAAATTGCTCCATTAATATCTCATTTAAGGAAATATATAGAAAACAATTGCCTTCGCATTAGGATGCTGTCATCCATCACATTGGCTGAAACATCCAAATATGCTCCATTAGACCAGAGTTCCTTTAATCATGGTAGATCCTATGGGACCCACTTATAAAGTTTTCAAACCATTCATTCCTTCATATCCAGAATCTAAATATCTCTACATGTGCAAAACATTTTTAAGGAACTCTATGTGCTCATGAGATTATTTCCATCTCTTTTAGTACTCTCAACACAGTACTGGCAATGTACAAATGCAATATGCCTAAACATTCAGCCACGAGAGCAAGAATATTCTTTGAACCACAAGTCAGTAATTCAATTATTCTATTCCCATTATTTTCATGACACCTCCTTGCAAAAGGCTGAAGGCCTGAATAAAAAAACCCTACATAGACATTAAAACATATCTTAAAGAAATACTCAAGTTAAAACTGAAGAAGCTTTAGTTCAATTAGAGCTCAAAGTTTGGCATCACTTATTCTTCCTCTCACTCTATCATTCTTTGTGCATTATCATTAGTTCAATCACGTAGAGTCACCTTAAATGGATATTTTGCATCTCCTCCCTCCTTTCCCTTCCTAGTACTACTCCTACTGTACCCTCTTAATTTCCTCTCTCTTCAGGAAGACAGCAATTTTTTTAATTCAGAATTTCCCAAGTTTGCCTCTGTGGAACACGGGGTTCCATGAAATAGGTGACACTCAAAAGGAGTTCCACTTGAGAAACATGGGGTTAAACGTGTTTCTTTACTGCAGTGATTCTCAGAGCCTTAATTTAAAATACTAATTTTATTGACCAGATAACCTATGTGCCAGGCATTGTGCTAAATCTTATATTATTTCTCTTCTTACATTACGTTTTGTTATTATCTGTTTTATAGATCACACAGCGAATAAGCAGTGAAGCCAGGATTTAATTTCAGTTCTTTCTCACTCCAAACTCCCTGCTCATTCCATATTTCCCTCCTCAGACTGAAACATCATATCATTTCCTTAAAGATCATAATGGACTCAGGAGTTACGTGCTTCTTTCTCTTAATGAAAAATGATGGGACCAGCCTGGTGGCACAGTGGTTAAGTTTGCATGTTCTGCTTTGGCAGCCCGGGGTTCGCTGGTTCAGATCCTGGGTGCAGACCCACGCACTGCTTGTCAAGCCATGCTGTGGCAGGCGTCCCACATATAAAGTAGAGGAAGATGGGCACGGACGTTAGCTCAGGGCCAGGCTTCCTCAGCAAAAAGAGGAGGATTGGTGGCAGATGTTAGCTCAGGGCTAATCTTCCTCCAAAAATGACAGCAACAACAAAAAATGAAAGTTGATATTCTTGATAGAGAGAAAACTAATTTTGCCTTATTATGGAGGTGATACTGTAGAGGTTAGTGGCATACATCTTTGTGTCACACAATATGATTCAAATTTTATTTCTGCAAATTACCAGCTGTGTGACAAAGGATAAGACCTTTAGTCACTTAAAACCTTTTTCCTCATTTGTACAATGCACAAAATATTTATTTCAGGGAGATATTTGTGAGTATTAAATATGATTATGTAATTAAAGTGCTTGGAATAATTTGACACATAGTATTGATTATAATATTATTATTGATAATTATAACATCATGATGTTCCTAAGACACACTTGCTTGAGTTTCTTAATCAAAACTGGATTGCCTATTCTAATTCAGTTTGATTTTATTTGAAATTTTTATAGTAAATCGATAAATTATTTATGACTATTAAAAGAGAAAAAAATAAATACATCACACACTAAATGATAGATTTCTCATATTCAACTATGCTCCTAAATTTAGAATGTGAATTTTCCCAGCCTATCCATCAGGTTTCTGAACTGAAAGCTGGTTTAGTATCGTAAATAGGTAGCCCCTAGAGAGTAAGATTTAACTTTCAATGTGGATCTTAATACTTGAGATGATCTAGCATAGGGTACCAGCTAACCTCCTACCAAATTAAGAGGCTCAGGATGTTGACTTTCCTTTCTGTAAACATTTTAATATGAAAACTGCAAGACGTTCTTATTTTCCATTATCAATTTCAAAGGGAATTTGGAAAAAACTACAATTTTGAAAATTAGAGTTTATAAAATTATTAAATACATTGATTGAAAGAAGAAAATGCCATTGACTTTTTTGACTTCTATTTAATAACCAATTTTAACAAAACCCCATCAGATTGAGATTTACTTATTTGGAATTTATAATTCTCTGATACAAAGACCAAGATAAAATTATAAAATAAATTCATGAGGATACACTGTTATCTGGTGTATTCTTTTCAATGTGGTAATAGTCATGATAGGAGGGCTTAGGGTATAAGCCAGGAACTACTCTAACTGCTGTGTATATATTAAACAATTGAATGTTCAAAAAGATCCCATGAAGCAGATACTATTATTACCCCCATTTTACATATGAACAAATTGAAGCAAAGAAAGGTTGTCACTTACTCAAGGACCTACAACTAGTAATAACAGAATGAGGGTCTTTTAATCCAGACAGGTTAGCTCCAGTATCTGTACTCTTGTCCACTGTACATTGATTACCTTTATTCTCTTAGTTTAGTAGGAATTAAACTTACTTAAAGTATTTTGTACCATGATATTGGTCTAATTCAGAATGCCACTTTCCAGTTGGTCTCAATATTTTACTACTCAAAGTTCATTGGTTTTTATTTTAAGAAGATGTTCCTTTGGTTTACATTGTGGGGGATCAGAATTGGCCACCCCAAAATGTCTTTTTGGCATGAGGATTATTTTGGGCTGGTTACTTTTAAGAAACTTCAGACAGGGGAGAAGCTCTGAAAAGTAGAAGTTACCCTATTGTAAGAGACCTTTACATTTATAAGCGAAACCTCCGTTTGTAAAGGTATCTCCCTCTCTGTGCCAGGAAGAAGGGGGGATGACATTATCTCTAGAAACTCTTATCACTGCAGAAGGCATGGACTTAAATCTGCGTAATAACCTTACTCTTGCTCACTGCGCTTTTCTGGTAATCTCCCATAACTGACTCTCTCTACCCTCAACAACCTTCTTTGTCTTTAGCTGAAGATGGTATTTAAGATGACAACCTCAGCCATTTTGGCAAGTTGCTCAGTTTTCCTGAGTTTCTCCCATGTATACATTTATAAAGCTTTGTTTGATTTTCTCCTGTTATTCTGTCTCATGTCAACTTAATGCATAGCCCAGCCAGAAGGACTCAGAGGGTAGAGGATTCATCTGCCTCTCCTACAACATTCTGGAAAGCCTCATCGGAAATACTGCTGACGCTATTATTGACACAAGCCTCAATATTCAGGTCATCTCAATTCCCATTTTTATCAAGAATCTTCTGGTGACAAGCATAAAAGAGTATGTGACCAATGTCAATACATGTTTCAAGATTAAAGTGATCTATTTTCTCGAAAAAACACCAGTAAAGATACAGACTTTCTTCTCATGAGAAAAGGAGCCTGTTGTTTGTTTGCTAATACTCAAAGTAATATCAAACAGTCAAGAAGCTGAGAGTTGAAATAAACAAGGAAAAATATTAGCAACCAAGAGTTTTTATCTGTAAGTTCTGCATTGAACATTTTATTTACATAGCATATTTTAGATAGAGCACAGACATACATAACTTGATATTACTAGCTTTTGCAGAAATGTCCACATCACATTTCCCAAAGCACAATCATACTTTATTCTCCTCCTCCTGGAATTAAAAAATCTTGATCTATCTTTCACTGGATCCTATGGAAGTATTTATCAAAGTGTATTCTATGGGATATTGGTAACTGTTAAGGATAGAAAATTGTTTTGTAGTCAAATAAATTTTGGAGAAACTAGGTTAAAGAAAGTTAACAAGGCTTACGTACTGCATGATTTTCAGAGCCTTTATATATTAATATCCATCATTTATCTCCAAGAGCAGAAATAAGTATGAATAAAGCTTCAAAAATTTTTGATCATACATTTTTTCTTTGTAGCATGTCAAGGTGGGAAAATTACTTCACAAAAGGTTTTAGGAGTCAATGGTGTGACATTGTAAATCATTAAAACTGGAAGACGCTAAAAAAACGCATCAATGCTGGCTTATAGACTTGCAGTATTAGAAGCTCATTTTGAGAGTGAGATATGGGAAGAAGGTTTCTTGGAAATACATTTTCCTGGATTCTACACCCAGAAATCTGGGATAAAGTCCAGGATCCTATATTTGGTTGGGGTCGGGGGGGGGGGGGGGGGCCTCTTTCCTTTTGCCTGTGAAGCAAAGCTAGGTTTTAGAACCATGCATAATGGAATACCATTGCTTCGTAGCCTAGGGCATATTTACAATTTTATACATACTGTGATAAGCACAATAATGCCCCCTCAAAGATGCCTATGTCTTAATCCCCAAAACCTTTGAATATGTTAATTTACATAACAAAAGGAACTTTGCAGATGTGGTTAAGTTAAGGATCTTGAGATGACAAGATTATCCTGGAGTATCAGGGTGCACCCAAGGTAATCATAAAATCCTTAGAAGTAGAAGCAGGAGCATCAGAGCCAGAGAGAGAGATTTAAAGATGCCACACTGCTGCCTTTCATGATGGAGGAAGGGGCCATGAGCCAAGGAATGCAGGCAGCCTCCAGAACCTGGAAAATGCACCAGAACCTGGAAAATGCAAGAAAATTGATTTCTTCCTAGAGACTCCAGAAGGATCATATCTTGCTGACACCTTTATTTTAGCCCAGTAAGATACATTTTGGACTTCTGACCTCCAGAACTGTAGGATAATAAATGTTTATTGTTTTAAGCCACTAAATTTGTGGTAATATGTTACAGCAGCAATAGGAAACTATTATATATACACTCGTGAAATTGAATTTAACACCTTTTAGCCATGGGAAACAAAGTTATTATTTTGATATAAGTTCTGCCAATTTACAATCAATAGGTCTAGCTCTCTGCTGCACTTAATATTAAGGACACGGAAGGGAGAGATTAACCATGTTAGTGACACAGAAGCTAGAATATTTAAGCTACTTGGCAAGGTTCCCAAAGCTAGTAAGTGGGTGAATGCAGTTTGAATGCAGGTCTGCCTGACTCCAAAATTCAGGCTTTTTATTCACATCAGTTACCTTTGAGCATGCCGCATAAAGATCACCATGCTTAGTTTTCTGCTTTATATTAGAATTACCATATAGGGGAAAAAAGTGGAAATGGTTCAGTCTGGAAAAGTATTATCACCAAGAATAAAACAAAATAGTACTGCAGCTTGAAGGAAGGGAACAGAAAAACAAATACTATTCCTGAGAGAAGGACATGAATGGCTGTTAGAAACAGCATTACGTCAGATGGATGCACAGAAACGCTTATGCAGGTCACACATGTGACACAGACTTACACAGTGCCTAAGACTAAGGTTTAATCAGAACTGCAGAGTACACCTCTTCACCTACTCTACTGTAATGCTAAGAAGCAGAAAGCAATAAAAACATTGAAACACAGCTGGTAGAACTACGAGAGCAAGATACTCTCTGGGGAGCAAGGGCAGAAACAGAATATTCAAACCCAGGCAGCAAGCAAATGTGCAACCCACCTAATCTTTGACTAGATTAACACAAACTACACTAAAGTCATGACACAGGAAAGGCATGCTCACATAGGCCAGCCTGGTGGTGCAGTGGTTAAGTGCGCACGTTCCGCTTTGGTGGCCGGGGTTTGCTGGTTTGGATCCCGGGTGGGGACATGGTACCGCTTGGCAAGCCATGCTGTGGTAGCCATCCCACATATAAAGTAGAGGAAGATGGGCACAGATGTTAGCTCAGGGCCAGTCTTCCTCAGCAAAATAGTGGGATTGGTGGCAGATGTTAGCTCAGGGCTAATCATCCTTAAAAAAAAAAAAAAAAGAAAACAAATCTAAATGGAAAAAATCAACCTCAGTATATATTGTCCTATAGAACATATCCAGATTTCAACAAAAAATTACAAAGCACATCAAAAAGCAGGAAAAAAACATAAACTGAAGAGAAAAGAAATCATCAAAATACAACTTGGATATGACACAGATATTGGAATTATCAGTGAGTTTTAAATAACCGTGATCAATATATTAAAAGATCCAATAGAAGTGAGAAAACATGAATTATCAGATAGGTAATTTCAGCAAAGAGATGGAAACCATAAGCAAATGGAAGTACTGAAAAAGAAAAACCCAGTAACACAGATGATGGACTCATCAGTAAACTGGACACAAGCAAGGAAAGATTCAGGAGTTGTAGGGTGATATTGAATGGTCTAACATATTCATAACTGGAATTTCAGTAGGAGAAGAAGGAGAGAACAAGACAGAAGAAATATTTGAAGAAATAAAGGTGGAGAATTTCCCAAAATTATTAATAGATAATAAATTAAAGACTTCGAAAACTTGGAGAACAGCAAGCAGAATAAATATGAAAACATTCAAGCATATAATATTCAAACTACAGAATACTAAAGACAAAGTCTTGAAGGCAGCCAGAGAAAAAGGCAAATTAACTACTGAAGAATAAGGATGATAATTACAGCAGCCACCCCATCAGAAACCATATTAGGAAAAAAGAAATGAAGACACATTTTTAAAATACTTAAAGAAAAACCATACTCACAACGCAGAATTCTATACCCAGAAAAAATTATCTTCAAAAATTAAGGCCAAATTCAGTATTTTCTCAGCCAAGCAAAAACTAATGGAACTCGTTGTTAATCTACTCAATAAGAAGTGTTAAAATACATTTTTGAGGTAGAAGGAATATGATATAATAAAAACTTAGATGTACATATAGAAATTCAGAGTGTCATAAATAAAATATGTTAAATACGTTTTCTTATTAATTGGTCTAAAAGACAACTGACTATAAAGCAAATATTGTAACAATGTATTGTGTTTAAAACATAGTAAAAGTGAAATGCTAAAACAACAAAGTCACAGGAAATGGAAGGGTGGGATTAAAAATATTATAAGTTTCTATCACTATACAATAAGCTGTATAGTATTATTTATAGGTAGACTCAACTATATAAAAATTATATTATAAACTCTAGGTCAACAATTGTACAAGTTTTTAAACAAAGATGTGTTAATAATAAATCAATAGAGAAGATAAAATAGAACCATCAAAATACTCATTTAAAACTGAAAAGGAAAAATAAATAGAAGACAGCAAGCAATATAGTAGATTTTAATTCAATCACATAATCTTTTTAGATGTGAATGTCTAACCACTTTAAATAACAATAGACTGTTAGATTGGACTTCAAAAAAAAAAGCAAAGCCCAGCTATTTGCTGTGTCCAAGAAATTGACTTAAAGATGAAGACACAGATAGACTAAAAGTAACAGGATGGAGGAAGATATAACATGCAAACACTGACCAAAAGTCAGCAGGGGAAGCTGCGTTAACTTCAGAGAAAGTAGACTTCAGAAAAAGAAATATTTTTAGGGATAAAGAGAAACATTACATAATGATAAAGTGTCAATTATTCACAAAAACATAATAAAATTAAGATTTATGCACCTAACACCAGAGCTTCAAAACAGATGACAAAAACTGATAGATCTGAAAGGAGAAATGACAAATCCACAGTTATATTTGGAGCTATCAACAGTGCTTTCTCAGTAAATCACAGAACAGGTAGGCAGAAAATCATAAGGACACAGATGGTCTGAATGACACCAATAAGGAACATGGCCTATCTGATATTTATAGAAGACCCCCCAACTACAACAGAATATGCATTCTTCTCAAGTGCACATGGAACATCCACCAAGATAGACCATATTCTTAGCTATGAAGCAAATCTAAACAGAGTTACAGGAAGACAAATCATAAAAAGTATTCTCAAAACCGTAACTGAATTAAATTAGATTAATAACAGAAAAATACCTGGAAAGTGTATGAAAATTAAAAAACACACCAATATACTTTTAAATAACCCAGGAGTCAAATAGAAAGTCTCAAGGAATATTCTCAAAGAATATTCAAATAAATTAAAACATCCACAAAGTATATCAAAATTTGTAGTATAGAGCTAAAGCAATGCTATGAAGCATTAAACATGTTTATTAGACAAGAAGAAAGATCTCAAATCAATAACCTAAGCTACCACCTGAAGAAACAAGAGAAAGAAGAGCAAATTCAACCCAAAGCAAGTAGAAAGAAGGAAATAATCAAGATTAGAGTAAAATTTAATGAATTTTAAAACAGAAAAATAATAGAGAAAATAAAAGCCAAAGCTGGTTCTTTGAAAACATCCCTAAAACAAAATTGATAAAATACTAGCCAGGATAACGAAGTAAAAAGAAAGAGTAGACAAATGATGAATATGAGGAATGAAAGAAGAGACTGCACTACTAATGCAACAGACAGTTAAAGGACAACAACAAAATAACTCTGCCCATAAATGCTAAAATTTAGATGAAATGGATCAATTCCTTGAAAGACACACACTATCGTGACTCATTCAAGAAGAATTAGAGCATCTGAATTGTCCTATACCTATAACACACTTCCAAAAAGAAAACTCCAGGCCCGGGGTCAGCCCCGTGGCTGAGTGGTTAAGTTCCTGTGCTCTGCTTCTGCAGCCCGGGGTTTCACTGGTTCAGATCCTTGGCACAGACATGGCACCGCTTATCAGGCCATCCTGAGGCAGTGTCCCACATAGCAGAGCCAGAAGGCCCCACAACTAGAATATACAACTATTTACTCAGGGGTTTTGGTGAGAAGAAGGAAAAAAAGAAGATTGGCAACAGATGTTTGCTCAGGTGCCAATCTTTAAAAAAACAAAGAAAAGAAAAGAAAAACCCTCCAGGCCCAAATGATTGCTAGAACATGAGCACCAAAGTGAATATCCATAGACTCATTAACAATATAATTGTGGTGGTTCTCTGTTAACCATAAGCACACACGTTATTAACACATTTGTGAAAAAAATGAAAGAGTTAATAGTTTAAAAAAATCAGAAGTTCACAGTAGTGTGGCCTGTTGCTCAGAATTTTTAAAAATACACTAATGGAGAAGAAGTTATAGATTTATCAGAGTAGAATCACTCATTGTCCCCCAAACTCTATTTCAGTCAACGTGTAAGAAAAGCATATTATAACATGGGATATAAATGTAACTAAGTGAAGAACTATCTGCTCAAGGCTGGTAGGTTGGTTTTCTGTACCTCAAGTGCATTGGTGATATTTGGCATCACTCCACAGCAACCAGAGACATACTCTATTTAGCAATCTGTATGAAAGGGAGAGTTACACGATGAGAGCTGACAACAGAAAGTCAGCTTCTCTTAATTTTGGCATGGAGATAATCCAACCTGCCTGTCAGCTCCACATCTCAGCAGTTGTATTAGTCAGAGTTCTCTGCAGAAACATACCAAACAGAATACATAGAGAAACATATAACAGGAGATTTATTACAGGAATTGAGTCAGGCAGTTATGGAGGCTGAGAAACCACAAGATCAGTGGTCTGTCTGCAAGCTGGAGACCCAGGAAAGCCAGTGGTAAAATTCAGTGAGAACAAAGGCCTACAAACCAGGCGAAGCAATGATGGAATTTGCAGACGGAGGCCGAACACCTAAGAGGAGGGATGGGGGGTGGATTGAAGAGGGGCTTGCTGCAAATCCCATGGTCCAAGGGCCAGAGAACCAGTAGAAGATGATGGACATCCCACCTCAAGAAGAGAGGGAAGGAGAATTGACCCTTCCTCCTCCTTTTTGTTCTGTATGGGCCCTCAATGGATTGGATGCTGCCCACCCACATTGCTGAGGGCAGATCTTGTTTACTCAGTCTACTGATTCAAATGCAAATCTCTTGTGGAAACAACCTCACAGATATACCCAGAAATCACGTCTTACAATTTGTCTATGCATCCCTTAGCCCAGTCAAGTTGACACATAAAATAACCATCACAGCACTCAAAATAGAAGCCTACTAATCAACATACCCTGCACACACTTCACTTTTACTCTGGCTTCTAATTTAGGGGAGAAGCTTCTAGGACAGAGCGAATCCACATAATGAACAACATCAATCAGCATAATCCTTTGTTCCTAAATAGAAATGAATAATCAAGAAGAATTTGATCTTTGAGGAAAATCAGCAAAACTTAGAAGAATAAAGATGAATAAACATAACAACTGACCTCAGAAGAAAGAGAGAGAATCCAGGCAACTGAAGACAACATTATATGAATCCTAATGTGTATCCTCAAAGAGATGTGAGTAGATAGCATACACATAAACAGAAGATCACACTTCACTGGGAAAAGGAGCACCTGGAAGAACCAAGAAAATGTTGTTGGAAATTGAATATATATATGAAGTTATACATATAAAGTTCAGTGTGTGTATATATATATATATATGTTTAAAATAAAATTTTAATAGAAAGCTTAGTAGAAAAATATGAAAAAGCTCTCATAAAACAGATAAAACATATGACCAAAAGTTGAAAGTCATAGCAGATCAATAGAGAAGGGCCAATGTTTTTTAACAGGAATTCATCAGGTATTGAATCCCAACTATGCACAGGGGTTTTGCTAGGCAATGGGAAACAATGGCTAACATTGTAACACTTGCGTAACAGTTAAATGTCTAATAGGAGTTAAAGAAAGAGAAAACAGAGAAAGGAGAGGGGAGGAAATGGCTAAAAATAAAAATACATAACTGGAAAAAAATTCCCAGCACCAAAAGGAAACACAAGTTTTCGGAGTAATTGTCACGGTGGATGGATGAACAGACACCCTCATCTAAGCTATCCTTGTGAAAATTCAGAACACTAAGCAAAAAATTGAAATAATATTTTCAGAGTGAGGGTAAGGCGACAAGGCTACCTCCGAGTACATAAGAGTAATAATGTTATCAGATTTGTCTTCAACGCTGGATGCAAAGAGAAAATGGAGTGGTATGCTAGCTGTGCAGCAGGCCATGGATGTGATGCAATGCTGATCATGCGTAGTTGCTGGGCATGGGCTGCATTCCCTTGATCTGGAGAGCACAGCGAAAGCAGGTGATGCTAAACGTGAGGAGTAACTGGGAGCTTTGAGCCTGGGGTGGGTTGAGGGAGAGGGCCAGGCTCAGGGGTCAGACTGTGAATCATTCTCCCTGGTTGAAGGAAATGCGTGAGCACTACCCAGGGCACACAAGACCAGGCAGCCAGAAGCCAACAGCTGCTGCTGACCATGCTGTAGGAGGCAGCGGCCGTGATGGAGAAAGTTGCCTGGAAGAAGAAATAGGTGGTGATGGTGGCAGTGGCAGGATGTCAGTGTGAGCCATGGCCTGCTCCTGTGGGTGCTCAGACCTCTGTTTGGGCACAGGAGTTCAAAGTGGCCTTTCTTCTCTGTGGGCCAGGAAGGAAGCCCGGATCCAGACCTTTCTGGATATTGTTGATTTTCCAGTGTGAGGGCAAATAACTAGTGGGAGTTAGGGAGAAGGGGTATACTGAAAAGAGTGGAGAATTTAAGTTAACAATAGTAAAAACAATGGATTCAGAGTGTATCAGAGTGAAGACAGTACTGCAGTTTGAGACCAAAAGGAATCTGGGTTTTAAATTTTACCTATGGCTGACAAATCTTGGACCAATCAGTGGTCCTTTCATTGACTCTGACCAATGTGGCCTTTTCAAACCATAAGTAGGCATCTCCAGACCAGTAATAAGAAGGATATTGAATCAGTAATCAAAAACCTCCCAACAAAGAAACGCACAGTCTTCATTGATAAATTCTAAGAAACATTCAAAGAAAAATTAACACCAATCCTTCCCAAACTCTTCTGAAAAAGTAGAATAAATATAGCTTACTAAACTGACTCAGGAAGAAATAAAAAAAACTTCAACAGGCCTAAAGTTACTAAGGAAATTGAAGCAGTATTTTAAAATCTTTATGGGAGTTCCAGTTTCTGCTTGAGTATATGCACATCTGCAAAGCACACAGCTCCTATCCTTACAACAAGAAAGAAGGATAGACATATTGCTAATTCGTGACTTTTCTTGAATGCGTCATAGAGCTGAGGCTGCAGGAAAACCAAATAACCGAAAATTTGCAGAGGGACACGCACCTGCAGGGATAGACTGAGTGTGAGTGCTGGCTTACCTGAGAGAGAAGCTACTGAATACCAGTAAGAAGAATTTAGCTAAAACAGTTGACAGAAAGGTAGATTCAGGCAGGCAAGAGCATATGAATCTCCTGGAGACTGCAGATAGGAGCCAGGGAGTCCTCACACTATTGAAGCATTAGTGTTCCTGAATTCTAACAGGTGCTTTTAGTGAAGACTTAGGAGAGTCCTGCAGGAGCTTGCCTTGTGGAGAGAGCAGGAGGAGAGAGCAGCAGCAGCTGCTGCAGCAGGGGCATGAAATCCTCCAGGCCTCTTCCTCCTAATTCTACATGACAAAATCCTCAATCTGTGGGAGGAAGAACAAAATCTGTTGACATTGGGGCTTGGTCAAAACCTATTGCAGTTTGGGGAAGGGAACAAATGAAAAAACGCTCAACATAGGGGAGGAACGGGCATACTTGCTGGACCCAAAACTCAGCTGGAGGAGGGGCACTTGTGATGGCCTGAAAGCCACACCCCAGAGACACAGGGACCCATGCCTGCCTAAGCCTGAGCCTTAATCTGAACATTAGAGAATGCTCCCACACCTGCCCCTACCATCAGGCTAACGTGCATCAATTAGAAGTAACAATGGCATTCTGAGGGGGAACTGCAAGAAACAGATGTTCTCTGAGCCACAGTGCAAAGGAGAGACAAAAGCTGATGGTGAGCAAACATTAAAACAACGTCCTCTTGGTGCACGAGCCCCTACCCTAAACACAAGGTATTACCAGAGGAAATTGAAGCCTGTAGCGCACTGATGGTAACAATAACAACAAACCACAAGTGCAGCCAAATTCCTAAATAGATTAACTCAAATTACCCTAGAAAAGGAAAGCAACACCCATTTCCAAATGTAAAAACTATTTACCTTAGTCTCTACTAAGGTTGTACACATACTTTCCAGCTTTCAAAAAACATTCTATAAAGCACAAGAAAAGGTAAGGAGAAAGAAAATACTCCTGAGAGACAAAACAATCATCTGAGTCAAACTCAGGACTCAATAGAGATGTTGGAACTGACACCAACATCCAAGAGCTATGGGACTAGACAGAGAGAGACACATACAAAGGTGGCAGAAGAAAGATTGGCTGAGAATTTTAAAAAATTAATGACAAGACACCAAACCACAGATCAAAGAAGCTCAGAGAACACTAATTAAGATAAATACCACAAGAAAAAAAATTGTCAGATATACGCATGATTTACAAATTTTTTTTCTCTAGTTTACCTTTTTATTTTCTCAATGTGTCTCATGCAGAACAAAATTTTTAGTTTTGCTGAAGTCTAATTTATTTTTTTCTTTTAGGTAAAGATTGAAATTTTCCTCTATGCTTGTAAAGGCTTTATGGTTTTCATTTTACACTTAGATTTACGGTTAATTTTGAGTTCATATTTGTACATGATATGAGAGATGGATCAAAGTTCTTATTTTTGCATATGGATTCCAAATGTTCCAACACCACATTTAAAAGACTGTTTCTCCAATGCATTGCCTTTGAATTTGGCCTCACACTCAACTGTCCATATATCTATGAGTCAATTTTGTGACTCATCAGGCTGTTTCATTGGTCTGTGTTCCTATACCTTCACCACAAGCACACAAACTTGAAGAATCCAGCTTTATATTGTCTTAAAATCAGGTAGTTGATTTCCCCAAATTTATTCTTCATTAAAAACAAGTCTTAGTTATTCTAATCCCTTTGTCTTTCCATATAAATTTTAAGATCAGCTTGCCAATTTCTACAAAAAACATAGTGCTGGAATTTTTATTATAATTATGTTAGATCTGTAGATCAATTTGGTGACAACTGACATCTTTACTATGTTGAGTCTTCTAATCCATAAACATGGTATGTCTCTTCATTTATTTGTCATCTTTAATTTCTTTCTTCAGCGTCTTGTAATTTTCATTATACAGGTCCTATGTATGTTCTATTGGATTTGTAAATAGTATTTATCTGATTTCTCATTAATGATTGCTGGAATATAGAAATAATTTTGATTTTTATGTGTTGACTTTGTATCTTACAGCACTTCTAAACACACATTAGTTCTAGGGGTTCTTTTTGTTGTTGTAGGTTCCCTGAGATTTTCTGTATAGAATTCATGCCATCTACAACTAGAGACGGTTTTATTTCTTCCTGATAAGTGTATACGCCTTTTATTTATTTTCTTGCCTATTACACTGGGAAGAACTCCAACATGACATTGAATTGGACTGCTGAATGTGGATACTCATGCGTTGTTCCTGATATTAGGGAGAAAGCATCCTATCTTTCACAACAGAATGCAAAGCTAACAGTAGGTTTTTGTAGATGCTCTTTTTCATTCAATTTTATAGATACTCTTTATCATGTTGAGAGGGTTACATTCAATTTATGGTTTGCTGATGACTATTAGGGATATTTCTTTCACATTAGGAGAGTTCTAGTAGTTTGTGATTTTTAAGAGATTGGTCCATTTCATCTAAGACGTCAAATTTATGTGTGTGGTGCTGCTAATAACATTCCCTTATTATCATTTTAATTTATGTAGGATCCATAGTGTTATCTTTTATTTTGTTCCTGATATTGATTGTTTATGTCTTCTCCCATTTTTTTCTTTTTAGGTCTTGCCAGCTGTTTATCAGTTTCTTTGATATTTAAAAAAATCTTTGCACTTCATGTTTGCTCTATACTTTGTTTTAAATTTAATGGATTTATTCTTATCTTTATTATTTTCTTCCTTATACTGCTTTGGGTTGATTTTGCTCTTCTTTTGCTAGTTTCTTAAAACAGAAGCTTAGCGTAATGTTTTGAAACCTTTCTCCTTTTCAAATATTAGCAATTAATTCCGTAAATTTCCCTCTAAGCACTGCTTTACCCGTAATGCACAAACTTGGTATGTTGTATGTTATTTTCATTTAATGCATAATATTTTCTGACTTTACTTGAGAGTTTCTCTTTGATACATGTATTTCTTATGACTTTCAATTAAATTTCCATGTGTTTGGACATTTTCTGATTATTTTTTTTGGTTAAGGTTTAAGATAGAGTGGGGGGCCGGCCCAGTGGCATAGTGGTTAGGCTCTACTTTGGCACACTCTGCTTTAGTGGCCCGAAGTTCATGGGTTCGGATCCCAGGAGCAGATATACACACTGCTCACCAAGGCATGCTGTGGCAGCATCCCACATACAAAATAAAGGAAGATGGGCACAGATGTTAGATCAGGGCCAATCTTCCTCACCAAAAAAAAAAAAAAAGGAAGAGAGAGAGAGAGAGAGACCAGGATCTGGTCTGTTTTGGCAAATGCCATATGTGAACTTGAAAAGAAAGTGCATTCTGCTGTTGTTGGGTGGAATGTTCTATAAATGTCAATCAGACCCAATCACTTGCTAGTATTTTTCAGTTCTTTGGTATATTTCTGTTTTTTTCCTTTACTATTTCTATCAGTGAGAGAGGAGTGTTAGAGTCTCCAAATGTAACTGTGAATTTGTCTACCTCTCAGATTTTACTTCATGAATTTCAATCTCTTTTGTTATTTACATATACATTTAGGATTGTTTTCCCTTCTTTGTTAATTGAAACTTTTATTACTGTGTAGCATCCCTCCTTATTCCTAGTAATTTTCTTTGCTCTGAAGGCTACTCTGTCTGAAGTTAATATAGGCACTCTAGCTTTCTTTTGATTAGTATGCCTTTTCCAACCTTTTATATATATATAATATATATACCATAAATTTGCCATTTTGCCTATATTAAGTATACAATTCAGTAGCATTAGTTGTATTTACACTGTTGTGCAACCATCCTGTTCCTAAAACTTTTTTGTCACCCCAAATGGGAACTTTTTAACTATTAAAGAATAACTCCTATTCCTTCCTCCCTCCATCCCCTGATAACCTCTAATCTACTTTCTGTCTCTATGAATTTGCCTATTTTAGATATTTCATGTAAGTGGAATCATACAGTATCTGTGTTTTTTTAATTGGCTTATTTTACTTAACATAAAGTTTTCAAGGTTCATCTATACTGTAGCATGTATCAGAACATCATTCGTTTTTGTGTCTGAATAAAACTCCATTGTTTGTATATACAACATTTTGTTTATCCATTCTTCTGTTCATGCAAACTTGCGTTGTTTTTACCTTTTAGCTCTTGTGAAAAATGCTGCAATGAACATTGGCATACAAATATCTGTTGGAGTCCCTGTTTTCAATTCTTTTTGGTATATATTTATGTGTGGAATTTCTGGGTCATATGGGAATTCTGCGTTAAATTTTGAGGAAATGTCAGTGTTTTCTGCAGTGCCTGTACCATTTTACAATCCCTTCAACAATGTACACGGGTTCTAATTTTTCCACATCCTTGATGACACTTGGTATTTTCCCTTTTTTTTTTGTTATAGCCACCCTTGTAGGTATGACGTGGTATCTATCATGATTTTGATTTGCATTTCTCCAATTACTAAGGATTATCTTTTCATGTGTTTATTGGCCATTTGTATATCTTCTTTCTAAAAATGTCGAGTCCTTTGCCCACTTTTTAATTGTGGTGTTTGGTTTTTTGTTGTTGAGTTTAGTTCTTTATATATTCCTGATATTAAACTGTTATCAGATATTTCATTTGCAAATATACTTGCAAAAATTCTCCCATTCTGTAGGTTGTCTTTTCACTTTCTTGATAGTGTCCTTGAATGTACAAATTTTTTTGATGTTGATGAAGGCAAATTTATCTGTTTTTTCTTTTGTTGCTTGTGCTCTTTGTATCATATCTAAGTCTATTGCCAAATAGAAGCTCATGAATATTTACCACTATGTTTTATTCTAAGACTTTCATGGTTTTAGCTCTCATATTTAGATTTTGATCAATTTTGAGTTAATTTTTGTGTATGGGATGACATAGTTGTCTAACTTCATTCTTTTGCATGTGGAAATCCAGTTGTTGCAGCACCATTTGTTGAAAAAATTGTTCTTTCTACACGAAATGGACATGGCACTCTTGTAAAAAGTAAATTCATCATAGATTGTTCTCTTTGTTTCTCATATCCATATCATTTCCTGCCTTCTTTTATGTTATTTTTGAACATATTTTAATATTTCATTTTGCATGCTCCACTGTTTTTGGCTGTATCCTTATGTTTTTCAGTAGATGTACTCAGGATTACCATATACATAATTAACTTTTCACAGTCTACTTACAATCAACATTTTATCATTTCACATAGAATATAGAATCTTTGCCACCATATAGCTACCTTTGCTACTCCCCCTTTACGTTGTATTTATCTTCTATATTACACCTACATACATTGAAAAAACCCATTAGACAATGTTATCATCTGTGCTGTCAAATATCAAATAGTTTTAAAGAACTCAAGAGGAAAAAATAGTTTCTTATATTTACCCAGATATTTACTAATTATGTTGCTATTTCTCCATTCCTAATATTTCAAGTTGCCTTTTGGTATCATCTTCCTTTGTTCTGAACTTTTCTCTTTAGTAATTATATTAAATCAGTTCTGCTGGTAATGAATTCTCTTAGTTCCCTTCACCTGAGAATGTTTTGATTTTCCCTTCATTCCTGAAGGATATTGTCACTGAGCATAAAATTCTAGGTCAACAGTTCTTTTCTTTCAGCGTTATAAAATAATGTGTCACTTCCTTTTCCCTCCATGGTTTCTTATAAGTCAGCCATCTGAATTATTGGTCTCCTATTAATAATTCATTTTTTTCTCTGAATGCTTTCAAGCTTTTTCCTTTCTTTAGTACTAGCAGTTTGATTATGATGGGTCTGGCTATGGATTTCTTTGGATTTATCAGATCTGTTTAAGGTTCACTGAACTTCTTGAGTGTGAAGGTTTACCTCTTTCACCAGATTTGGAAAGTTTTCATCAGCGATTTTTTTTTTCTGTGCTGCATGTTCTCTCATTCTGGGAATCTGATGACACTCATGCTTGAACTTTTGTTATTATCTCAATGTCCCTGAGGCTCTGTGGACTTATTTTCCATTATTTCCTCTTTTTTTAGGATTGGATAGTTTATATTGATTTATCTCCAAAGTTAACTGAGTCTTCTATCATTTCTATTCTGCTATTGAACTCATTCAGTGATTTTATTTCAATTATTGTATTTTCCCATTCTATTATTTCCATTTGTTTATTCTTTATAAATTCTACTTATTTGCTTAGTCTTTCTGTCTTTCCATTCCTTTCCATAGTGTTCGCCTTTAGTTTATGGAGCATTTGTAACAGACGCTTTGAAGTTTTTGTCCAGTAATTCCAACTTTTGAGTCATCTGATATGTGTTAATTATCCGTGGCCATGCAAGTGTAAGTGTATCTGGTTCTTTAGTATGCAATTTCAAATTGTATCCTAGACATTTTGTTTTGTTTTTTTTTTTTTGAGGAAGATTAGCCCTGAGCTAACATCTTTTGCCAATCCTCTTCTTTTTACTGAGGAAGACTGACCCTGAGCTAACATCCATGCCCATCTTCCTCTACTTTATATGTGGGACATCTGCCACAGCATGGCTTGATAAGCAGTGCGAAAGTCCACAACCGGGATCCGAACCGGAGAACCCTGGACCGCCAAAGTGGAACGTGCGAACTTAAGCACTGTGCCACTGGGCTCGACCCTGTATCCTAGACATTTTGATCACTGTTTAATTAAATTCTCGTCCTTATTTAAATCCTCTGGAGAACATTGATAGTTTTGCTTTAGCAGATAATCAACTCAGTTTGGTTCAGGTCTCAAGTTTTAAGCAGGCATCTTTGGGATATAATTTCAATGCTATTTGATTTTGTCTCATGTGTGTAATATGTAGTGGCCAGTGTGAGAAGTAGGCGGTGGTGTAGCTTTTAGCTCTAGAATCCAAGTCTTTGATACGCTGTTTAGGAGCAGACGCATGTGTGCATAGCTTTGGAGTGAGCCCAGGAGTCCATTCACTTACTAGGATTGCTTTATTAAGCTCCTCCTTCTCTGCAATCTCCACGGTAGTTTTGGATTCTCTCTACAGTCCTTCCGCTAGAAAGCTGGGACTTTATTTACCCTTATATGCTATACTCTTCCCACAGTATTACCAACATCTGAGACAGAGCATGGGAATGAGAGTAAGAGGAAATATTAATAGAATTTTGCCCCACACTTTTGGAAGCACAGCTCTTCTGATTAGAGAGGACGATTCCTCTCTCTTAGGCTGTTAGATGCCTACTTAACTGACTGTGTGATGTATTCAAACATAGGAAAACTTTTCACCAATATAATGGAATTAGCTACTATATTAGCAAGTATATAGATAAATTTCAAAAGCGTAATCCTTAGCAAAAGTATTCAGACACATAAGTTTACTTAATTTATGGTTCCATGTATAGAAAAATCTAGAAAGGACATAATGATCTATGGTAATAGTGACAGAAAGCAGATCAATGTTTGCCTGAGGTCAAGGATTATAGGGATTGACTATAAAGAGACATAAAGGATAATTTTGAGGTGATGTAAATATTTTATATTTTATTATGATGGTAGTTACTGACAAAGATTTGCTTCTTGACCAAACTGTAATCAGGTTCCCTTGAGATCTTTTTCAACTCGCCCTCTATTTTTGGACTTCTATATTCATCTCTGCATTGTCCAATTTTAGCAAGAAACCTGCTAAGTCAGTTTAGCCAGAATCCCTCATTCCCCATATCTGATCACTCTTGATATCTAATAAGGCTCCTCATGCTCCACCTATCCCCCAGGTGATTTGTGATCACCCTGGTTGGTCTTCAGCAAGAATCCAGTTAGGTTGGTTTAGCCAGAATCCCTCTTTACCTCTGATGTTTTGTTCTAGTAATTTTCTATCCACTGACTGCCACCCTGCTCCATGGCTATAAATTCCCACTTTTCCTTGTATTCAGAATTGAGCCCAATCTCTCTCCCCTACTGCAAGACCCCATTGTAGTGGTCCCTACACCTATCATGATAGTCCTGAATAAAGTCTGCTTTATCTTTCTTTAACAAAAGTCACAAATAATTTTTTCCTTTAACATTACACTGTTATATAAATTTGTCATAATTGATCAAAATGTATACTTAAGACAGGAACATTTTAAGCAAATTATTCTTCACTAAAGTTAATTTTTTAAATGAGAGCAAAAAACACACAATGAAATAAGGCTGTTGAAGGACAAAAAAGAGTTTTTCCTTAGGCCCTGAGCTCCAAACACTTACAGGAACCCATTTTAATTCTAGGTACAAAATACTAGACATTATCATGCATTCTGTGAAATGATAAAAACTAAGGATGTTGTAGAGCGAAAAGGTCTTATTCAGCAAGTATGGATAGAGTTTAACAGCAATGGCGAAATATAAACTTAGCTATATTCCTAGAAAATGAGGTGGTTTTTCTTGCAAAATTAAGCTGGTAATCTAAAAATGAATCTGTATTTTTGTGTATCCACAAAATGGAAAATAAATAGATCATTATAAGGCAATTAATAATGTATGTTAGTATTGCATTTGCAATGATAAATACAAACCCAATGAAGGAAATTTCATAAAATACATTACTGAATTATATATAAAGGAAATAAACTCCATAATTGAATCACAGTATTCTTATTGACATTCATAAACTTAAAACAGAATTCTTCTTTTAAAGTTAGTTGCTTGTTATTATAATTGATTTATACAGAAACTAGAAGTTCTTTTTTTGAGCACTGGATAGAGCTTTGATATTAATGTTGTAAATAAGATCCACTGAACCTTCTGAAAACTTGATAGTTATCTTGTATACATGCATTGCTTTGCCTCTAGACATTTTGTTTTCAGATCTGTTTAAGTAGGTTCTGAAAAGACATTTAATTTTCTCCTCTGTCAGACAAAGCATGAATTAGGGATTCCCTTACCTCAAGGCATGCCACTTAGTGTTTGGGCCATAGCTCATTGAGGGGATATGATGAGAATCAAGTGGTTCTCCTCTAAGAAGCTCTAAAGTCAAACTAACTTGAGACTAATTTATAGAATAATAATTCTTAATTATTTGTGTCATTAGTGGCCAGTTTTATTAGACTGGTTGATATGAAACTGTTTTCACTAAATTATCATCTTTGAGAAAATTCATTTGGAACATTACTAGCATTGACTTTAAGCATCTTCAGCAGCTCCCTGAGTAGTAGCACGTGGTCTTCACGAAAGGAACCAACAACTTTATATGTTTATTGATCCCCTGTGCAGGAACTAAGGAAAAAGACCTAAATGTCTCATCTCATAAAGGAATTGATAAACTCTCTTGGCTCAGAACCTCTAGGTCTGAAATGACCTCAGCACGGAGCTGGAAAGTCCAAGTAAACACTCGCACACGGCATAATCATTCTTCCTGGCTGGAGGGAATGTACATAGTTTCTACTGTTCAAAATATAAAGACTGAAAAATATGGAAAAAATTATTTCCTATATTTAACAAAAATTAAGGTAAAGTGTACATGTATAGTTATCTCTTCAAAGTTATATTCCAAAATTGACGAGAAGTATGACTGAATAATTGAAGTACCTGAAAATTGTGGCAAGATGCCAAATTTTATGTAAGGTTGATCACACATATATTTCAACATAAAGAAAAATGTGCATATCAAATTAATTGGGTTGTCTTTGCATGGTGGGGCTATGGGTTTGTCTATTTTCACTTTCTATTCTTTTTGTCTTTTAAAATATGAATTTATAATTTTAAATTGGGACAAATATACTTTAAAAAATAAACAAAGGAAAATGGAACAAGAGGAAATCTATATATGTAAAAATTAGCCACATTATTAAAGCATTAATCTTCCTTATTTTAAGGACGGATAGTATTGTTAAACATTACAAAACAAAAACAAGATGTATTCTTCGCCCTTGGAGGTACTATAATTTTCAAACAGGAGGAAAAGTGTTAGTGTCTGTTTGCTGGTGGGCTCCCTCATTGATTTTCATCTAGAGACTAATGGATAAGCTCTTGTCTACTCTATCAGTACTTATGTAGCTGGACGTAGACTGAACACTGGTGTGGGGCATGAAGAAAACATTCATCTAGTCCTATGGGCAGACATGTATATGCATGTACACACCAAAGCATGCACACACACACAGAAGCTAAAGGGCATGCCGATTCAAGTAACAACGGCCAGTGTCATTTATGAGCATGAGCATAATCACACAACTCCCTACTCCCAAATTATCACTAATCAACTAAGTAAATATACAAATGGGAAAAACAACTTTTATAAGCAATGAAAACAGAGTAGGTATTCCACACCAGAAAGTTCTATTAGAGAGCCAGGTGCTATATTGAAGGAACCCAGAGAAGGAACCCATTTTGACAGAAAGTGATGTTTCCCGGAAGTAAGCTGTAGGAGCCCCTTTCAGAACTGACACTGACGTTCTGTAACTTACAGTAATGGCTGACATTATATGTGACTGAATGAAAAGGCAGACTAAGGAGCTGTTAAGAGATGCAACAATTGGCTTTCTTCTCACCCTGGAGATCTGTATCTTTGAGATTCCATACTGATGTAAGGTAGCCCTTAGGTGTTCTAACTGTAAGAAGCTCTAAAGTCAAAGTAACTTTGGACTAAATGGAGAACAAGACATAGTTGTAGAGGAACTGGGGAGAGTCTTGCCCTACATCTCCTAATCCTGTTGGGGCTCAGGGCAGAAGCTCTTAGGTAGCAATGTTCAAAATGTGCACCCATCATTAATCTTACCTTCAAATTATATGTTCAAATTGTATTCAAATAACATTTGACTTTGGTAAGGAAACATTAAACCCTAGGGCAACAACTCAATAGTACACGGGTTGGCAAACTGTCTTTAAAGGACCAGATAGTAAATATTTTAAACTTCCGGGCCATATGATTTCTGTTTAACTACTTAACTCTGCTTTTGTAGTATTGCATATGTAAAGGAATGGGCTTCGCTGTGCTCCTATAAAACCTTATTTGTGCAGAAACAGGAGGCTGGCCCATGGGCCATAGCATATTGACCCCTGCTTAATGGTGGAGATTAAATGGAATAAAATTACTCAATTCAAAAGAAAGAATGAAAGAGGAAAAATACACATAGAGCAGATGTAATGAATAGACAACTGCCAGCAAGATGGTACATTTTAATCGAACCATAATTATAATTTCATTAAATATAAAGTTTCTAAAACACAAAGTAAAATACAGGTTGAATTTAAAAAGACGAGACAAAAATATAGGCTATAGATAAGAAATTCTCAAATGAAAAGAAATTGATACATTCAAAGCAAAAGAATGAAAAAATATATAGCATGAAAACAAAAATCTAAAGATAGGTGGAGTAGCTATGTTAATATCAGACAAAGTAGACTTCAGAACGAGGAATATTACCAGAGATAGAGAGGGACATTAGCTATTTATAAAGGAGTCAGATGTCCAAGAGAACATAACAATTCTAAGTGTGTATGCGCCTAACAAAAGAATTTCAAATAGTAGACCTGAAAGAAGAAATAGATAAATTCACAATTATATTTGGAGACTTAAACACTCCTCTCTTAGTTATGGATGCAATAATTAGAAAAAATATCAGTAAGGATATAGAAGACCTGAACAATGCTCAATCTAGTTGACAGTTTTGGAACACTCCACCTAGCAACATCAGAATATATATTTATTCAAGTGTGCATAGGATATTTACCAATATAGACGATATTCTGGGCCATAAGAAAAACTCAATGAATTAAAAAAATTCAAATCCTGCAAAATATTATTTCTGACAACAAAGGAATGAAATTAGAATTCCAAAATGAATAAAAATCCAGAAAACACCCAAATACGTGAAAACTAAATGACACACCTCAAAATAACCCATGAGTCGAAGATGAAACCAAAAGGAAAATTAGAAAGAATTTTGAAATGAATGAAAATGAAAACATAGCACACCAATATTTCTGAGATGTGGCCAAGGCAGTGGTCAAGTAAAACTTTAGAGCACTGAAGTCCTACATAAAAAATGTCTAAAAACTTGATCAAAATTTCCACCTTAAGAAACTACAAAAATAAGAACAAATTAAACACAGGCAAGCAGAGGGAGGGAAATAATAAAGATAGGAACATAAATCAACAAAATTGCAAAATTTGCAACTCAGAATATTAACTCCATATAACAAAATAATTTACATGGTGCATATTTAATTGTACTTATTTGTATGCCAAATGACTGCAATGATTTCAGTTAGACTACTGCTTCTCCAAAACCATTCTTCTGTCATCTGAGAAGAGGTAACTATAGCTGTCTGAAGTCAACCTAGCTAAATGATGTTCACAAAAGGTATGCAAATTCATTTAATCACCATGCTTCACTCCAAGTTCTCACACACAGGTACATTTAAATTCTGCCTTCCGTATTCATAAGAGAAAGAACATGTTCCATCACTAACAACTGACCTCTGCAGCACTTAACTTCTGAATTCATAGTAGAGTTATTTGCCAGACTGCAGTTATTGCCTTGTCAAGACAATACTATAAATTGTTAAAAAGTGGATTAATTATTTAAACATATGTTTGGGGACAAAGTATTGGAACATTGTTTGTCTTCTCAGATTTAGAATATGGCCTGAAGCATAATTAACAGAACGCCATTTCCTACGAATGATTCTCCCCAGGAGCACTTTCTCATGGATTTGCACTGAAAGGATATTTGTGGTTACATATGGTAAAAAAAAAAAAATTAAAAATATATTATTAAACCAAATCTAAATATTATGGAAATTGCCAAACTTTCTAAGGTATTGAATTCTATAAATGCACCCATGAAATCAGAACAAATTATTTTAGAATTTCAGATGTATGTTTGATTTTCAGTGAGACAACTAAAGCCCCTAAAACTCTAATAAATTGAAAAATGCTATTACCTCCCTTTTAATTAATGTTTTAATTTGCACTACTGTCAGTGAAGGAAAAAATAGAACATGCTAATGAAAGCAAATGAGTATATTCCAATAATAAAAGAGAAAACATTAATATTTGCGACTTTAATATATTGCAAACTGTAGTTAGTTGATTCTCCTCTAAACTCTGCTGAATATTGCATACAAACTAAACCATGCACAGCCTATGCCTACAACAAGTATGCATGCTTGCGTTAACAGAATGTTGTTTGATAAATTTTCTCAACTATAACAGCTAGGTTTTAGAATTGTTTTATATAATTTTTAAAAGAGTTTGCCCTCATACGCTGCTGGTGGGAGTGCACACTGGTGCAGCCACTATGGAAAACAGTATGGAGATTCCTCAAAAAATTAAAAATAGAAATACCATATCATCCAGGTATTCCACTGCTGAGTATTTATCCAAAGAACATGAAAACACGAATGCATAAAGATACATGCACCCCTATGTTCATCGCAGCATTATTCACAATAGCCAAGACTTGGAAGCAACCTAGGTGCCCATCAAGGGACAAATGGATAAAGAAGATGTGGTATATGTACACAGTGGAATACTCTTCAGCCATAAGAAATGATGAAATCCGGTCATTTGTGAAAACCTGGATGGAACTCGAGGATATTATGCTAAATGAAATAAGTCAGAGGGATAATGTCAAATACCATATGATCTCACTCATAAGTAGAAGATAAAGACAACGACAAACAAACACATAGAAACAGAGATTGGAAGAGGGGAAGCGGGGAGGGAAGAGGGCGAAAGGGGAGATTAGGCACAGGTGTGTGGTGATGGATGGTGATTAGTCTTTGGGTGGTGAACACGATGTAATCTACACAGAAATAGAAATATAATGATGTACACCTGAAATTTATATAATGTTATAAACCAATGTTACCACAATAGAAAAAAGAGTTTGCAAGCCACAATATGTAACATTTGCTAGCATAAAAATAAAGCTTGTATTAATTGGCAATGAAAAATAAGACATTAATTAAGTGAAAGTAAACTTGCAAAGCTTTGTCTTGAAATTATGAAGGGAGGATTATTATTACGGGCATATATGCATTTGCTTTGGCTCCTTCTGATTGCTTATAGCAAGATTTGAGAAGAGAGAAATGACTTAAAGGTAGAATTGTTAAGCAAAAAGGAAGCAAAATTTAAAGATTTGGAAAATTCTCAGCCTATCCATATTGCAAAAAACACTAACGGTGTGGCCAAGTGACAATTTAATAGGGAAATTAGTATTAGTGCGAACCAAGTACTTTATCAGCTACCCCAGGGGGAAAACTGCCATTTTGAATTGAAAGGGAAGAAGATAAGGAATGAACACAGTTGAACTTGGATTTTACAGGATGGGACAATAGAGCTATATGACTGAGAACGTGCCCTATTCTTCAAAAAAGGAGAAGAATGACCCTGAAGGTGATTCAGAGATTGTCAGGCCTGCCTCCTCAGTTTCAAAAGGCGTCCCATTGCTTTGCTTTCAATAGGTCAGACAGCCTCCCAGAGCTATGAGGGCTGGACTGCCCAAAGCTGTGCGGGTGGGGCCACAAGGTAGAGTCTTTGGGGTGCAATCCATTCCCAGTAGAGCTTAGGGGGCAGTACTTCTGCCCAAGTGGGTTCAGAAGGTGAGACCTCCCCCTCAGTGGGTCTGGAAGGTTGCATCACTGCTCCATTGGGTCCAGAAGGCAAGACCACTGCCCCAGTGCGTCTGGAAGGTGGGATTGATGCCCCAGTGGGCCTGAAGGATAGAGCATGGAGCCAAAGGGAATTGTTCTAAAGCCTTAAGATCTCCTGGAGTTTGCCTTGCTAGATTTTGGACTTTCTTGGGACCCATCACTCCTTTCTTCTTTCCTATTTCTCCCTTTTGGAGTGGAACTGTCTATCTTATACCTGTCTCACCATTGTATTTTGGAAGCACACAACTTGTTTGGTTTCACATATTCACAGGTGGAGAAGAATTTTGTCTCAGGATGAATCTTACCTTGAATCTCAAGCATATCTGATTTAGATGACATTTAGGTGAGACTTTGAACTTTAGACGTTAGATTTGATACTGGAATGAGTTAAGACTTTGAGGGTTTGGGGGATGGAATTAATGTATTTTGCACACCAGTGGACATGAATTTGGGGAGGCCAAGGGCAAAATGTTACAAAGTGAATGTTTGTATCTTCCCCAAATTAATATATTAAAACCCTACACTCCGATGTGATGACATTAGGAGGTGAGGCCTTTGGGAGGTAATTAGTATTAGTTGAGAGTAGAGCCTTCATTAATGAGATTAGTGCCCTTAAAAACGTTACAGGAGAGTTTGCTTCCCCTCTCTGCTCTCCACCATGTGATGGTATAATAAGTCAGGAGTCTGCAACCTGGAAGAGGACATTCACTAGAACCTGATCATGCTGGTACCCTGACCTTGGACTTTCAGGTTCCGGAAGTATAAGAAATAATTTCCTGTTGTTTATAAACCACCAAGTCTATGGTGTTTTGGTTATAGCAGCCCAAGTGGACCAAGACAGAAGCCATCATTTCTATATTTACAACAAGAAAAAAATTAGACAAATTGAAAATCAATGACTTTTCTTGGACCCATCAGAGGACTCATGTGACAGCCATGCAGAAATCTGGAAAGACAGGTGAATCTAGAGAGTCACAGCCAACATTGACTCACCTAGACTAGAAGCAACATTGACCATAAACTGGTAGGAACACTAAAATGGTAATTTTGATGAATATCTTCAGACTAAGTGTGAACAAGCATAGAGTGAGAAATTCCTGGGGCCCACAGCCTTGGTGGATGGAGAGGGGCACACTTTCATGGGATTTACTGGCAGGAATTCCACCAGATTATCACTGTGAAAATCCAAGAAAGATACTCTCCTGGCTCTGGCAGAGAGAGGGGAAGAGTAACGACTATGAAATATACCCAGATTTTCTCCATAACAACCCCCTCTAGCATTCCTATCTCACTTACGGGTGTTGGGGAGGATATCCTTACACCACTGGAAAAACACTTGTGAAGAACAAAGCCAAGAAACACAGGATTATTAAAGACTGAGATTTACTAATAAGATTATAGAACACTTCCACTCCCCAACGTAGCAGCACATCAACAAGTCTCCAGTATAATAACAGTGGGTTACAGCTGAAAATGCTGCACCATGCAGACTCTTTTGAGGAGTAGTACTTAGAGAAGCAAAAGGTCAAGAAGAGGGAAATAAACAAAGAACCTAGAGGAATTTGAAATCTCAAACACCTATAGCTACACCCAATGTCTCACTAGATTGTCATAAATCCTCTCACTAAAGTCCTGTTTAACTCAGCTCTGCTTAGCTGATACACAAGTCTGGCTTTCAACAAAAACAAAATACAAGGCATGTCAAAGGATAAGAAAAACACAGTCTCAAGAGACAAAGCAAGAAACTGAACCAGATGTTGGAATTATCCGACGAGGAATTTTAATTCATCATGGTTAATATGTTAAAAGCTCTAAGGGAAAAAGTAGAAAACTTGCAATAGCAGATAGGTAATGTAAGCAGAAAAATAGGAATTCTAAGAAAGAGTCAAAGAGAAGTGCTAGGACTCAAAAACACTGCATCAGAAACAAAGAATGCCTTTGATGGGCTCAGTATTATACTCTACACAGCTAAGAATCAGTAAGCCTGAAGAAGTCAACAAAAACTTTACAAACTGAAATACAAAAAGAAAAATAAAAAGAACAGAACATCCCACAACTATGCGACAATTTCAAAAGGTATAATATTTGCATGATTGGAATGACGGAAAAAAAAAGAAAAAGAGAATAGTGCAGAACAAATATGTGAGTTAGCAATGACTGAGAGTCTCTAAATTAATAGTATTACCACAGCTCCAGGAAGCTCAAAGAACACCAAGCCAAAACAAAACAAAACAAATCAAAACAACCACACCCAGTCATGTCACATTGGGAGTGCGGAAAACCAAAGGCCAACATAAAATCTTCAAACTTCAGGTTAGGCAAAGATTTCTTGGGTGTAACACCAAAGTCATGGTCCATAAAAGAACAAAATGATACACTGAACTTCATCAAAGTTCAAAACTTATTCCCCTCAAAAGATAGTGTTAAGAGAATAAAAAGCAATCCATAGACTGGGAGAAAATATTTGTAAATCATTTCTGATAAACTTGTTTCACAGTGTATATGAAAAAATTTCAAAACTCAATAAAAAGAAAGCTTTATAAACAATTAAAATTGGTGAAAGATTTTAACTAACATCACTAGAGATTTTTGGATGGTAAGTAAATCTCGACATCATTAATCACTAGGTAAATGGAAAATAAAATCACAATGAGGAACCATTAAACACCTATTGAAATGGCTAATATTAGAAAGACTAACCATATCAAGTGGTGTCAAGGATGAGGAACAAATGAAACTCTCATACACTGCTGGTGGAAATGCAAAATGGTACAACGTCTTTGAAAAACAGCTTTGCAGTTCTTTAAATACGTGAATATATATCCGTGACACGACCCAGTCATTTCATTCATTGGTATTCACCCAAGTGAAATGCATACATATGTCCACATAAAGATTTGCACAGGAATGTTAGTAGTTTTATTTATAATAGCACCAAACTGGAAACAGTTCAAATGTGCTACAACAATTGAGTGAATAGTGTTATATCTATACCATAGAATACTATTAAGAATAAACTATTGATATTCATTACAATATCAATTGATATTGTACAATGAGATTGTTCAGTGAATCTCAAAATAATTATGCTGAGTACAGAAGCCAGCCAAAAAAGTGCACATACTCTATGATTCTGTTATTATATAAAATTCCAGAAAATGCCAACAAATACATTGTGACAGAAAACAGATTCATGGCTGCAAGGGAATGGGAATCAGAGGAGGCACAGGAAGGAGGAATTACAAAAAGATAAGAAAATCTTGTGTGGTGATGGATGTATTCACTCTCTTGATTGTGGTGACGCCTGTATAGTTTTAAATATATATCAAAACTTAACAAATTGTACAATTTTTCAAATGTGCAGTTTATAATATGTTAATTATACCTCAATGAAGTCGCTGTTGTTTTTTTTAATAGTGTAGGGTTTAAAATAATCTTTTAGTCAAGCCTTTCTTATGCCACTTAACTATCTGCATGACTATCTGCAAGTGAATATCTCGAATCCTCTGGTTCTTGGTTTATAAAATGAAGGTGATAACCTTACTCACAAGGCTTGTTAGATTTTTAACTGAAATAATATATATAAATCACATATCACAGTACTTGGCATATAAATGATCAATTAATGGAAACTAAATTTGGTGTCTACATTGTCTTTTTTTAGTGCTGTATACAATCAAATTGTAGATATGGATAGATATGTTTAACCAGTCTCAATTCTTTAATTCAAATTTTTCACTATTGAAGAAATACTGCATCGACCACCCCTGCATATAATTTTGGACACATACATAATTATCTCGTTTAAAAACCTCTGGAAGTGAATATTTAATTCAAAGAGTATGCTTTGTTTTTGGTGAAGAAGATATTCCCTGAGCTAATATCCATTGCCAATCTTCCTCTTTTTGCTTGATGAAGATTCGCCCTGAGCCAACATCTGTGCCAATCTTCCATTTTGTATGCGGGTTGCTGCCACAGCATGGCTGACAAGTGGTGTAGGTCCATTCCTGGGATCCGAACCTATGAACCTGGGCCAAAGTGGAGCACGCCAAACTTAACCACTATACCACAGGGCCGGCCCCAAAGAGTATGCATTTTTTGATTAACATATAGTTCACATGATCATAAAATTCTTCCTTTTACAATGTATAGTTCAGTAGATTTTTGTATGTTCCTATGGTTGTGCTGCCATCACCACTATTTAATTTCAGAACATTTTCATCACTACAAAAAGAAACTTCATGCCCACTAGCAGTCACTATTTATGATGGCCAAATATTCATATTCTTATCTTCTTTTGGCCAAAAAATGGAAACAAATCAAATATTCATTAACAAGTCATCATAAATCCCTACAGTGGAATTCTTCTCAGCAGTTAAATGGAATGAACTGTTGATACACAAAACAACATGTATGAATCTCAAAATAATTATGTCGAGTGAGTTAATTATGTTGAAGCCAGACAAAAATAGTGAACACTGTATGATTCTGTTTATATAAAAGTATATAAAATAAAACAATTATATGAAGACTGAAGACAGGAAGCAGATCAACAGCTGCTTACAGCTGGAGTTGCAGGGAGAGGTGGGAGAGAAGGATCACCAAGAGGCATGAGGAAACTTCTGAGGTTGTTTTTCCTGAGCAAAACAAAATCACATTTAATGGTCTTAAAAGCAAAAGTAAAAACAAACAAAAAACACAAAAAAGCAAGAGAAAATTAACATAACAGAACAACCTGAAATGTCAAGGCAGTTATGCAAAGAGCATTAAGGGTTAACCTTTAAAACTACAATTCAAAGTTTTTTTGTTAATATATAACTGATGAGAAGTAAGTACTTTTCTGCTAGGTGTTCATACAAAAGCAAAATTTCAAAACAAAATCCAACTAAACTATAAAAAATATATAGCACTCACAAGAAGGGATGTGAGAAATACAAGGCTCAAATATTTATATGCTATTTAAACAATAGAGCTGTCTTACACATTTAAGCTATGTCAAATGCTCTTGGAAACTGGAGAAATTATTGTGAACAACAGTATTTTATGTGTATAGCACCGTGCATACAATGTGTGGACAGAAATTCAGGATGTCAGAGTAGCAACACGTCTTCAGGCATGCCTGGAGCTTAGATCTGACTCTTGAATATACTGGAGTTTCCCTGAAACTCCTTGCTCCTTTCCCGTTGGCTCCTGGGCTTGAAAACACATTTGTGTCCTTCTCTGGAGGGCCCAGGCATGTTCACTATCTGGATTTTGGTGATGGTTTCACAGGTGAATACATAGGTTACAACTAACCAAATTGTACACTTTGTGCAGTTTATTATATGCCATTTATTAAGACATACTATATCTTAATAAAGCTGTTTTTAAAAAATATCTTCTATGAGAAATACAAAACAACTTTGGAAGAAAATTTTTGGAGGAGGAGATTATTTGATCACTGGCATTATTTAGAAATGCTGCAGTATGGTGATGATACAGAAAAAGACTGGCTAATCCATGCTGGGTTTGTGGCATCTCTAATAGTTTCCTATGCAAAGGAAAGGATATGCATCAACTTTATTAGAATGGTTGCCTAGGAGGAGAATGGGGCTGGGGAGTAGAAATAAAGGAGAACAGATGAGTAAATAAACTGCAAAGGGTCCTGAGCAATCAATTCAAGGAACATGATTAATACACTTGATGTCACACCCCTTCACTGCTATCCCCCCAAAATAAAGAATTTGGAGAGGTAGAGTACTTAATAACTGACGTTATTTATAAATGTTATAGTATGGGGGTGGTGATAAAAATAGGACCAGCTTTTCCTCAGTTTTATTCTTGTTATGAAAATTCTTTGCAGACTGTTCCTCTGCTCCAGGGACAAAGCACTCCCACTGCCTTGTCCTTGGTAGGCTACTGCTCACCCAAGTTTCTTAGCAAGAAAGTGGCCTAATCAGTGTTGGTTTTATGGCCTCCAAACATCTTTAGTCAGTGAGGATGCTGTGCTGTCTGCTGTCAGTAACTTTTAGTAAGATGAGTTTTTGGTCCTTGCTTATAGCATACGGTGGGGAGCAGAAAACACCATTGTGAGGCAGGTTCCCTAGAGGCAATTTGACTTTTGTGTGTGGTAATGCCACCCCACACAAATCACACCCTTCTTTAACCTCCATCCCATTCCCCATCTGCACCTCCCCCCACAAATACCCACACTCATGTAAACACCAAGTTCCTTCCCTCCTGCCAGTCAAATAAAGAGTTTAAGAAGGAAATTTGTCTTCAGTTTTCAGTCTTGACCCAGTCCTTATCTCCCACTGTCTGGCTAACTGTGGACCTGCTGGTCCAGCCCCTGACCCTGCAGGACTCTATCTCCCACCCCTCTGACACACCTGCCTCTCCCTTCCATCCCTACCATCAGAGAACTCACAGCGACACACACATCTTTTCATATCTTGTTGATCTTATGTTAATAATAATTGCAATCTGTGTAGCCTATTGGTGTAACATTTGGTCTCTACGTGGTTGGCCATCTCTCCACAGGCTCCTCTGGAGATGCAGCAGATAGTTATAGGCTCTCCAGGGCTCTCTATACACAGTGCATTACTTGGATCGGTGGAGGTCTCTGAGGTCTCTTGGTTCTGCTCCAGCTAATTCCATCTGGTATTTTGATTCACTTCTCTTGTGCTTTGTTGAACTAGTGATGGATGCTTCAGAAGATCTTGTGGCTGCATGTGCTTGCAGGGACATCTCTATTTGCTTGGCTGTCTTCTGCACTTGGAAAGGCAACAAGGTGAGCACAGAAGGGCATCAGTTTGGGGGAAGAGAATGGAGACTGGATGGGAAGGGGATGTAGTAAGAAGGAGTAGCCTGAGGAGGGAGTTTGTGCCAGGCAAGGACAGGGTAGGGGTCTTGGTTGGGGGATCAATGAGAAAAAAGAGGAGTATGGGTACGGTTATCTGACCTTGCCAGTGTCTCTGCACTTGTATTGACAGGTGATCATCCTCTCCTTCCTGTCCTGAGTGCTTGTGGATAGTGGTTCTGCCTTTGTGGATGGTTGTTCTCCACTTGTTATCAGCGGTTCCCACTTGTGGTTGGTTGTTCTGTGCTTATGGTTGGTTGTTCCCTGCTTGTGATTGGTTGTTCTCTGCTTGTGTTTGGTTGTTCCACATTTACGGTTGGTTGTTCTGTGCTTCAGGTTGGTAGGTTCCTCCTTGTAATTGGTTGTTCCCCGCTCATGGCTGGTTGTTCCATGATTGTGGTTAGTTATTCCCTGCTTGTGAGTGGTTGTTCCTCACTTGTGGTTGGTTGTTCTGCACTTGTGGTTTGTTTTTCCATGCTTGTAGTTGGCTATTTCATACTTGTGATTGGTTGTTACCAACTTGTGGTTGGTTATTCTGTGCTTGTCATTGGTTGTTTCCTGCTTGTAGTTGGTTGATCCCACTTGTGGTTGGTTCTTCCATGTTTGTGTTTCATCCTTCCCTGCTTTTGGTTGATTGTTCCATGCTTGTGGTTGATTGTTCTGCACTTATGGTTGATTGTTCCCCATTTGTGGTGGGTTGTTCCATGCTTGTGGTTAGTTGTTTTGCACTTGTGATTGGTTGTTCCCTGCTTGTGGTTGGTTGTTATGCTCCTGTTTTTGTTGTTCTATGCTTGGAATTGGTTGTTCTGTGCTTATGACTGGCTGTTCCCCACTTGTGATTGGTTGCCCTGGGATAGGAGCTGTTTATTCTGTGCTTGTGGTTGGTTGTTTCATACTTGTGGTTGGTTGTTCCACACTTGTGGTTTGTTGTTCTGCACTTCTGGTTGGTTGTTCCATGCTTGTGATTACTTGTTTCCTGCTTGTGCTTTGTTCTTCTCTGCTAAGGGCTGGTTGTTCTGTGCTTCTTGTTGGTTGTTCTGCACTTCTGGCTGCTTGGTCCTTATCTGTCCTAAACTCCTGTGGTTTGCTGGTTATTTCAGCCATGCTGAAGCCTCCCATTTGTCTGCCCCATGGATCCTGATATTCCTATATACACCCTCTCCTAGGCAATGAGGAGCCACACCCTTCAGCTTTATTTGGTCATTAAGTTACAGCTCCAGCCAATGGTAGCCCTGGAATGGTTTTGCACCAAAAAGCACTGCTCCTGATTCTTTAGGGGGATGAGAAGGGGAAGGGGATGCACAAGGAAATTTCTGTGGTTGATGGATATATTCACTATCTTTATTGTCTGGATGTATACACAGGTATATATATATATATTATATAGGTTCAAAACTAGTCCAATTTACAATTTAAAAATGTACAGGTTATTGTAATTCAATTATGGCTCAGTAGAGTTACTTATAATTATGTTCTCTGCAGGAAAACAAACAACTTTTGATAGAAAACAATTTTTGAGGGGGAGAGTAATGTATCACTGACATTACTTAGAAATACTGGAGTATGGTGATAATAAAAACAAGCCTGGTTTTACTCAGATTCATTATTGTTTTAAAATTCTTTGTTTTCTTTTATTGCCTACATAGGAAATGAAATACCCCTACTGCCCAGCCCTAGGTAGGCCACGGCACCACACCCAAAATCACTTAGCAAGAAAATGTTCTAATCACTTTTGGATTTGTGGTCTTCAAACACTGTTATTGGGGGTGGTGTTGGTGATTTTCTGTAGGATAAGTTTTTTGGCCCTTCTGAGGGTCTTTAGTTGCTTACATCGTAGGACCACTAAGAAGTAGATGTGCCTTTTTAGGGGGTGTACTGCCACCCCATACACATCATGCCTCTCATCTGGGTGCCCCCCTCCTCACTTCAAGCAGTAATACCAAGACATTTTTCATCCTTATCTCTGGGATAGAGTATTAAGGAGGGAAATTTGTCTTCAGTGCTCATTCCCAATGTCTAGTTACCTGTGGACCTGCCAGTCTGGCCCCTGAACTTAAAGGACCCCACCTCCATCCCTCCTCACACACCTACCACTTCCCTTCCTTCCATCACATCATCATCAGAGAAGTTTCAGAGGCATACACTCATCCCCTGAAGAGGGAGCTTTTCACAAAATATTGATTTGATTGTAACTATTCCTGTTCATGTATGATTTGGTCTCTATGTGATTGCCCATAACTTATTAGCTGGGCCACTGGAGACCAGTATATTTGTAAGCTTCCTGGCTTTGCTCTGTAGTTATTATCCGTACCAGTCTTTACTTGCAGTGGTGGATTTCTCCAGGGTCTCTTGGTCCTGCTCTGGCTGATTTTGATTCATTTTCTTATTCAGTCTGTGGTACCAGACTAATATTATTGGTGTTTTGCTCTCTTAGGTTTTCCCAAACACCCTTGTGGGGTTTTTTTTACCTTTGTGGTTTTCTTCTTCACCTGGAAGGGCAATAGGGTGGGCACAGAAGGGCATTGGTTTGGGGGAAGAGGAAGATGACTGAATGGGAATGGAGTCTTTATAAGAAGGGGTGTGAGTTGAGAAGGGGATTTATGCCAGGCAAGGACAGGGTAGGACTCTTGGCGGGGGGATCTTTAGGAAAAAGAGGAGCATGAGTAGGGCCATCTGACATTACCATTGTCTCTGATCTTGAGTTGACAGAGGCTCTTCCTTTTCTTCCTTTCTTTGGTGCTTAGAGTTAGTTGTTGTATATGATGTTGTATAAGTGTGTATATTCTGAGTTATCAGACTTCCACACATAAATTGAGGTATGCGTAATGACTGAGACAAAAAAATAAAAGATTTTTCCTTTAAAAAAAGGAATTTGCTTGTGCTACTTTTGAGGCTAAATAAATAAAATTAGGTATGACCTTATTATAAAATTACTTTTACAATTTATCTTAAAGATGATGTCCATTGAGGAAAAAATCAAATCCATAATATTTTAATCTATTGCTATTGGTGTGCATAAGTCACATATTTCTATATCGAATGTTTGCATATTGATCATAGCTTGACCTTAACAATTTATCATTTAGTCTCATACCATCACCCTCTGTGATAGATGTTATAGCTAAAGGTCTAGCAGCAGTTTCATTATAGACCCCACGTTTCAGGGTTTCATAAATAAGCAGTCAAAATCTACTGTAGGCTATGAGATGTTTTAGTTTGCATATCCATATTATCATTTCAGTTCTGTATTGTGGCTTCCATCCATCATCTATAGAATCATTTTTCATTTTCAGAGGCAGTTCCTATAGGAAACCATTTTAATGATCATCAAGTGAGGAGAAAACGTGCAAAGAGAAGGAAGAGGTATTAAATCCCATTCCTCTCCACTAACATAAATAAATTGAATGAATTAATTAATGAATAATGCAGATTCTGCTCTATGATATACACAGATGAGATTTACAATGCTTGTAGAAGTAAGCAATATGCATGTAAACTGACTGTTCATTAATGCCCCAGCACAGTAAGTATATGCTTAATGAATAAATAACAAGTAGGTTAAATGTTGTGGAAGATATAAATTTTAAAACTATACCCATGCCCTCAATCAGTTTACAATCTAAAAGGGGAGATAAGATATAGAGAAAAATAATTCTGGAAAAAATAATTCTGGAATGGGATTTAATACCTTTCCTTTCTCTTTCCATGCTAAATGTCAAATGAGTAGTACTACAAGAAATGAAGAGAAAGAAAATGTATTTGTCAGTGCCTATACAAATATCCAGCTAGACAAACGGTTAGCCCAAAGAAGGGTAGGGTGGTCTCAGGCCATCTTTAGATTTCTCTCTGCCTTGATATACACAGGCCCTGGGCCTATCTGAAGCATGGGATACTTCTGGCCCTGCCTGGCTCTTTTAACATGCCTTTCACACTGAACTCTCACAACTCACTCATATCCACTACATTTCTGCTCATATTAACCCTTTCTCCTATCCCTCTTGGATTAAAGTCTCTTTCCCTGAATTTACCACACTTTGAAATTTTAGCAGATCTTTTTACTTCCCTTCATTTCAGGATTTTCATCTACACAATGTGTAATAATAATAAATTCCCTATCTATTGATAGGGTTTTAGGAGAATGAGGTGATATAATGTGTATGAAAGTTTTTCTGTGTACTTTAAAATAAAAATACACATACACAGAAATGAAAGGTGATATATTACAGGTAGTAACAGAGGTGAACAATAACAGACTGTTGATGTGGTTAATGTTACAATGCTTCTACTGATAGGTATAGTGGGTTGAATAGTGTCCCCTCTAAAATTCATGTATCCTGAACTTCAGAATGTGATCTGATTTGGAAATAGGGTCTTTGCAGATGTAAGTATTTAAGAATCTTGCAATGAAATCATCCTGGATTTAGGGTGGGCTCTCTTGAAACAAAAAAGCCAACAGGGAGTAAATTTGAAGATGTACTTGACTTTATTAAATGATTCATGAATAGGGCAGCATCCCCTCTAGCAACTAGCAGCATGCTTCAAGGGGTTGTACAAACTGGAAAGTTTTCATAGGAAGAAGGGTGGGACAAGGAAGCTATTAGTAAAAGAAAAGAAAGGAGTATTTGTAGGCCAGGCCATCTCTTCTTGTGCGAATGGAATGGCAGAGGTCTTTATCATGCAGATTACCTCTTCTTCTAGGGGGATGGAGAGGGCCCACAGGACCAGAAAATTATAGACTGGTCCGTTAAGATTACATTTCTTGAAGAAGTTGGAACTGCAATTAGATCAGGCATTAAATCTAGGTTTGTATTATGCGCTTTAGCATGAGTGATGCCATTTGGGGCCCGCGGTTTTCTTTTTAGCAGCCCTAAAATCCAATGGCTGGTGTTTTTATAAAGAGAGGGAGATTTGAATACAGAGACACAGAGAAAGAGGTTGTGTAAAGATAGAGGCAGAAACCAGGGTGATGAAGCTCTAAGCCCAGGAATTTGGGTGGCACCAAAAGCTAGGAAGAGACAAGGAAGGATTCTCCCCTAGAGCCTTCAGAGGGAGCATGACCCTGCCTGCATCTTAATTTTGCACTTCTAGCATCCAGAATTGTGAGACAATTAATTTCTGTTGTTATAAGCCACCCAGTTGTGATAATTTGATACAACAACCCTAGGAAACTGATACAATAGATTTACTTATTTTCAGCAAATATGCATTGTTTAGTGGATAATGTTGTGGGGGACTGGAATTGGCCACCCCAAGACATGTCTCTTTGGCAAGAGTATCATTTTGGGCTGGTTACTTTTAAAAACTGCAGACATGAGAGAAACTCTGAAAAGTAGAAGTTTCCCTTTGTTAAGAGACATTTATGTTTGTAAGGGAAACCTCCATCTGTAAAGCTGTCTCCCTCTCTGTACCAGGGAAAAGAGGGGATGACCTTATCTCTAGAAACTCTTATCAATATGGAAGGCAAGTACTAAAATCTGCATAATAACCTTACTCTTGTTTACTGTGCTTTTCTGGTAATCTCCCATAACTGACTCCCCCCACCCCCAACATCCTCCTTTGTCTTTAGCTGGAGATGCTATTTAAGGTGAGAGCTTCTGCCATTTTGGTGAATTGCTCAGTTATCCTGAGTCTCTCTTATGTACACATGTTATAAAGCTTTGTTTAATTTTCTCCTATTATTCTGTCTCATGTGAATTTAATTCATAGTCTGACCAGAAGGACCTAGAGTGGGAAGAGGAAATGTCTTCCTCCCCAACAATGTCTTGAGATACCTAAATTGGTGGATCTTGTCGAATTATCTGAGGCTCAGGCCTGGCCTCTGACTTCAAATGTGCAGACTGTACTATAAGTATTACCAACCACCCTAATCCCTTCCCACTTAATAAAGTTGGTTGCTGAACTACATATACTTGGTACAACATACTGTGTGTCTGCACTGAGACTAGTGTTGGGTAGAATGGGGGACAGATATGTGTTCAGGGAAAAAAACCTGAATTCTGAGTCAGAAATAGAGAGAATATGCAGCCTATTAAAATTGTAAACTGAAGTATGATACTGTGGGGACCTGGAATTGGCCACCCCAAGATATGTCTCTTTGGCATCAGGATTATTTGGGGCTGATTGTTTTTGATAAACTGGGACAGGGAAGGAGGCTCTGAGGAATGGAATGTGCCCTTTTTTAGGACACCTTTACATTTGTAAGGTAAATCTCTATCTGTAAAAGGTGCCGCCCTCTCTGTACCAGGAAGAAGAAAGGAGATGACCTTCTCTCCAAAAACTCTTAATCAATACCAAAGGCAAGGACTTAAATTTGCATTTTATTGTGGTAGTCTGGTAACCTCCTGTAACTGACTTCCCTCCCCCTCCCAACTTTGGCATTTCTTTAAGGATTAAGCATCTTTCTTTAGGCTAGGAACTGATTGCTGCGCTCACCTGTGACCGCCCAGCTCCAGACATAGACTTGCCTCCTGCTACACCCACCGAGATAGCAGACCACTACCTGCTGTGTCCATCAAGCACTGTGCTGACAGGGCAATCTTGTGACTATCGTGGGAGGGACATTTCAATCACATGTGAAACACCCTGTTTGGGGGTATATAACCACTATGTGTACCCCACTTCTTCGGTGCCCTTTCTTCCTTCGGGAAGAAAGGCCCCGGGCCATGGTTCCTCATAGAGCTTTATTTAATTTTCTCTTGCTATTCTGTCTCATGTGAATTTAATTCGTTCTCCAGCCAGACGAACCCACATATGGGGAGAGGAAATGTCTTCCTCCCCTACAATACTTACATTATTTTGGCCTTGTTTTAATCATCTGTAAAACAAGAGTAATTGTTGATTCATAAGATTGCTATGGAAAGCAAAGGATAAAACATACGTGAAAGCACAAAGCACAATTCTTGACCTTGTATAGTTTGTAAATATTCCCCTTGTCACCCAGGGAAGTCCCTAAAATGTTTTCCATGTCTAATGCTTTGCTTTTAAGTTGTGCTTGCTCACAGGAACCAAGGCAGAACATTGCCAGATGGCTAAACTGCAGAACTGGTCCAAAACAGACAGGTCCAAGATGGCGATGGGTGTGCCATGCACAGAAGGAAATGTGTGCAAAAGGTGCCAAATGCAAGAAGGGAAGATTTATGCATGCCTTAAATGTCACCTCCCCCCGACCAGTGATGACGCAGAGACCCCTCCCTCTTCACATCCCATAAAAACCCTGCTCACCTTCCCGGTGGGGACATGATGTTTTAGAGCATGAGCTCTCTTTTTCTCTATTCCTTGATCAATGAGTAAAGTTTGTGCTCTGCTATTCTGTACCCAGCCTTGTTCTACTGGCGTGAGCAACCCCGGGCAAAAGGACCCACTTGTGGGTCACCAGTCCCTTAGGGCTGGTGACACAATTACTCCCAATATGCCTCTCATTTCCTCTTCTTCTGTCTTTTTTTACACACCTCCACTTTTTTACAATGGGAATACTGAACACATAGTTTCAAAAATATGCAGTATTAATTGACTCAGTGAGAATTACGGGGAACTCAGTTCTGCCAAAAAGCAATAAAACACATACAATGTCCAAAGGACCATCATTTGTGAACTATCATTTTAAATTTAAAGTATATGCCAGTGAGAAATAAAACACAGCTGCTCCTAACCCCCAACCACCATATTTTAAGAAATGTTGCCCCAGAATGGATTCTAATACCATTAATGTGCGGTACCTAACATATTTACGAGGTATCTAAAAAATACTATGTATGGCTTGAGGCAAAAACAAATTGCTTTCAGAATGAGAAAATGAGCCATGAATCTCTACTGAGTAGATAAATAGAAGAAGTAATTAAGGAACATTATAAGACAATAGTAACTAGTCTGCACCGATCTTTTACAAAAACACAGAGGACTTGTTAGAAATATTTGCTGTACTTTTTGTAATAGAAGTTTAAATCTTATTTTCAGAAACGTGTTTCTAGATTATTCTCTTCTCTGGCTCATATTGTGATTCCCCACAACCATCCCCAACTTGATAAATATAACAGGTAAATCACTGAAACAGAGGACTTTTGGGAAGGTATGAACTTACCTCAACAGGACTAAAAAAAGGTAGACTCACTCTGCTTTCTTTGCTTCTGAATCTATATGTGTCACAATTAACTTTTGGACATTTGAGGCATCACTCAGACTCATTTTCTTGAATTTTTAGCAATGGTAACAGACCCTCTGTCATTTTTCTGTGGAGGAAGGCAGAAGGTAAAAAACAGAAGTGTCCTTTAATTCTTTTTTATGTTTGTTTTTCCAGATGTATAGCACAAATTTATGTTACTGAATTTGTGATTTGAGAAGGATAAATATGAGGAAGATCTCACTGATTGTCTCCTAAACATATACTTGAGGGAAGCGGATAATCCTTCTGCTGAAAAACGCCCAGAAACAGAGAAAAAATCTTGTTAAAGGTACAGTTGAGCTTGGAAAAAACTAACGGACATCCCTAGAGGCCTTTGCCCAGTATCCTTAAATAAGAGGCTTGGCTTTTAACGGTCTCACATGAGCCCTCATGAGTCTTTGAGCTGGAAATTTGGCCTCTGTGTAAGGAAATAGAGGAACAGCAAAAATCCACTGGCAAAAGCACAGAGAGATTAAAAAGAAGTTTGTCAGTCTCTCCTAGGCTTTGTAGGGGGAGGGAGCGTCCCCAGATGTGTTGTAAGCAGAGGCCTAGCCTCGCCCCTGGTTACACGTATTCAGGGAAACTCTTCAGGTTAAACTGACACTATCTGCAAAGCAGGGACACTCTCAAGATGAAAAATCAATATAAAAAACTGTCAACTGCTGGTATGTGCAGAAGCAAACACAAAATCTCTTTGGAGGGGCATGCTATGAGCTCATGAACATCACAACTTCACAACTGTTGAGCATACAGCTGAGGATGAATTGACAACCCAAATTTCCAAAATGGCAAAAAACAATTCAACGTGAGAGTAAACTGGTAAGAGAAACAGCAGGATTATATTTCCAAGAACTTCAGACAATAAAACACTCATATAAAAGACCATAAAATGGATACGTTAAAAAAAATAAAGGTATCCACTTAAATTATGAGAAAAGGATGAGATATTGTTAAAAATGGGTCAATCATACTGAAAAAAGATCAACAGAACTTCTGGAAATGAAAAATACAACCATTTCAGTTAAACCTCAATGGCTGTCTTAGGAAAATGTCATAGAGAAACTCTTGCACATGTGTACCAGCATTAGTTTTATCAACACTTCTCCCAAAGACACAAGGAAAAATTTCCAATCTCACACAAACCCCTCTGTTATGAAGAAAAACTCCTCACCTCATTTAATGAAACTAGCAAAACTTTAAAACCAAGATTGTGCAAGGACAGTATAATAAGGAAAAATAGAGGACAACATTCTCATGAACATAGATGCAATGATCATTAACAAAATAGTAACAAAACAAATTTGGTAGTATTTTAAAATGACAGAGTTACATTTACCTCAGGAATGTAAGGATAGTCTTATATTCCAAAATCAATTAATTCACCATGTTTACTTATTAAAGGGGAAAATAATATGACCATCTTTATATGTGCAGAAAAAAAATTTGATAAAATTCAACATCTACCTTTTTTAAAAAAGAAAAAAGAACGTTCAGCAAAGCAAGAATAGAAGAAATCTTTATTAGCCTGATATAGGGTACCAATGAAAACATCACAGAAGCATCATACTTAATGAGGAAGTAATGAAAACTTTCCACTTAAAATCTGGAATGACAGAAGTTTTCCCACTGTCACTACTTCTATTCAACACTGCTTCCTATCTGAGTCAGTGCAGTAAGGCAAGAAGAAAAAAAGATGTAAGGATTAGAAAAATGCTACTCATTATTTGCATATGATGATCATTTATATGCAAAATCCAAAATATACACAGGTAAATTATTAGAATTAATAACATGATGTTGCAAAGTGTTGAGATGAATGATTAACATACATAAAATGTATTTCTGCCCTCCAGCTATGCAGTTAGAAAATATAATAAAAATAGCACCACTTGTAAAAGCGTCAACAATTATAAATTGCTCAGGAATAAATTTCACCTAAAAATATGCAAGACCTTTGAAGATAAAATTGTATAATTTCACTGAAAGGCATGAAAGAAATCTAAATAAATGGAGACAAACATCACATTCATGGATTAGAAGGCTCTGTGTTATAAAGATATGTCATCCCCAAATTGATTTATAAAGATAACAAAATTCCAGTCAAAATCCACACATTTTGTTGTAGAACTTGGGAAGCTGGTTCCTAAAAATTTGTTTGGAAAATCGAAAGTCTTAGAATAGTCCTGAAGTAGACACCAATATGTGGGGAGGTGTTACCTTACCAGGTTTCAAGAATTTTTATGAAGCTATGGGATGTTGCCACGGACAGAGACAAATAGATGAGGAGTATAGAAAAGAGAGATCAGAGATGGAGTCACATATTTTGGAAACTGGAATTATGACAGATGGAGCAGTGCAAATCACCTGGGAAAGGAGGATTCTTCAATAAATACTTATGGGGCAAATGTTTAGTCATACAAAAAAATGAAATAGGATCTCTACTTCCCACCAGAAACAAAAACCAATTTCAGGTAAGTTAAAGAGTTAAAGGTGACTAGGAAAGCTATTAAACTATTAGGGGGAAAGGTAATAACGTTAGGTCCTTGGGATAGGAAATGCTCTCTTAATATACAGAAGGCAAAAACTACAAAGAAAATGTTTTAAATTCAACCACATTGAGATTAAGAACATTGTTCTTTAAAAGACCCATAAATAAAGCTAAAAGACAAGACATAAAGTAGGAGTAAAATATTGCAACACATGTAACTGACAACAAACTAGTAGCCACAATATATGAAGAAGATATTAAAAAAATGCACAAACAATTCAATAGAAAAATGGGCAAAATGATTCACAAGCGCTTTACAGAAGAAGTGCAAATGTTAAATAAATATCTGAAAAGATGTACAGCCTCATTAATAATCAGGAAAATGCACATCACAATCATTGAACATCACTTTGTACCCATAAGCTTATCAACAATATAAAAATCTAAGGATATCAAATGTTAGGATGTGGGCCAACCCAAACTTGTCACCACTGTACACAGGACAGTGAACTGGTTCAAAACCTTTGAAAAATAATTTGCCATTATCTCAAAGAATCGAGAGTGCTCATCTCCTAAGACCCAGCAAGTCCCCTTTCAGATTATTATCCCAATCTCTTGTGCTGGTGAGCAAGATGTATATAAGGATTTTCATAATTTCATTGTTTCTAATTGCAAAAACCTAGAAACAACCAAAGAATCTGTCGAATAAATGTATTCTGGTATAGTCACACAATGAAATGTTAAATGGTAACGAAAAATTAATAAATTACAGCCATGAAACTACATGGTTGCATATCAGGAAGATAAGTATGAGTTAAAAGAAAAAAAGAACACATTCAGCATGTTTCCATTTATAAAACACTCAAACCAGACAAAATTAAACAATATAATGTTTAAGGATAGAAATACATGTAATAAAACCATATGAAGAAAAATAAAATAAAGGGTTGATAAATGCAAAATTCCTTTACTTGGATGGCTGGAGAGATGGGGAGGAGATGAGACAGGAAATCACACAGGGAGTGTGCATTGATAGTTATTGGATTATTATTTCTCATATTCTACACTTTTTATAAATATCCCTTTTCATCTACTCCTTAGTAGGAAAAATAAGAAAAAAAAAAACAAAAAAACAGAACATGTAGCACTCAAAGATGTGTGCCAGCATCATCACTGGGAGAAGCCAGAATGGGATGATTTTTCTCCGGGATTCCTCAGAGAGTAAGGGGCAGCCTGCATAGTTGAGAAAATCCAGGGTTGGATGTACAGACAAGTGACGGGCTGGGGAAGGGGAAGATAAGCAGGAGGGAGTTCTGCCAGCTGATGCTAAGAACGTCCTAAGACCTAAGAAAGCCATATTTTAATTACAAGCTGACTTTTTGGCATAAAATCTGTCCCTTAAAAGTCAATAAAGTGTTTTTACATATTAGCAAGGGGTATGTTGGGGTGAGGATGGCGAACTGATGAGAAAGGTTGACTATTCAATGACTATTTTAGCATTTTACTTCAACGCTTTTATGATTGCAAAAGCCCTATAAATTGCATTACGTATCCACAACCAACTTTCTCAGCACATTTTTATTTTTAGCTGAGGAGTGAAAGAACTTTGACTAAATGGATATTGTTACTGTCTGCTGGCATTCACGCTAAGCCTGCTGCCCCAAATCCAATAAGAAGAAACTGTGTAACAGCTTGTTCACCATTTTATAGCTGGGCTTAGTGAAATCTTGATCTAGAATATTCCTAAGGTCTTTTTTTTTTTTAACAACTGTTGCCAATCTTTTTTTTTTTTTTCTGCTTTATCTTCCCAAACCCTCCCTGTACACAGTTGTATATCTTAGTTGCAGGTCCTTTTAGTTGTGGGATGTGGGACGCCGCTTTAACGTGGCCTGATAAGCGGTGCCATGTCCGCGCCCAGGATCCGAACCCTGGGCTGCTGCAGCGGAGCGCTCGAACTTAACCACTCGGTCACGGAGCCGGCCCCTCCTAAGGTCTTTTATCATTCTAAACCTCTTTAACTCTCTGTTTAACAGCACCTAGTAGAAAACAGTCCATTTTACCCCAGTCCTGGCTTAGAAGAGATGCTGCTTCTGAGATCTATTTGGGTCAGATCACAATCGGTTTCTGCAGGCCACTTGAAGAATCTGGGCTCTGAAACGACAAAAACACATGTATGTCAGAATTAGGATGTTCTCCCTCTCCATCCTAGACCACGCCTGATATGACACTGATGCTGCAAACTCAGAGGTGGGCCTCTGAGATCTGGCTCAGAAAGAGGGCAGACTTGTTACTCCTTCAGACGATGTCTTCAAACCCTCAAACCTTAAAACTTTCTGATTGTCACCACACTGATCTGGTTGTCAGGAGATATGCCTTCTGGTCCTGCCTCTGACTTTGACATACCAGTGCCTTTGGGCATGTGATTTCCGGACCTCAGTTTCCCCATCGACAACATGAAAGCTATGGACCACGTGATCTCTAAAGCCTCCTAAGAAGGCAGACATGCTAAGCTTCTGGGATTCCAGCTAATTCTTTCTACTTACTTTCATGGTACCTTCTGAGGTATGTTGGTGAAGGACCCCTCCTCAAGCTTAGTAAATGAATGAATAAATAAAACAAAATGAAAATAAAAAACACAGGCATGTGGAAGCTGTGGCTTTCAAAACTCCAAGAAAAAGCAAATAACATGGACGTGTAGCTGACTTTACCACTCTACCCGAGTCATTTATTGTTTTCTCATTTTTACCAATAGTATAGGATAAACATTTTAGAATGAAATCTGAAAGAGTTTGGTGAACATATTGTGATGATACAGCTTAATAGTATTGATAGTAATAATTCTGGTAAATTTAAACTGGTAAAATTAAGATGCAGAGCAAGATTTCTAGGATGGGGTTTTTTAAAAAAAAAAAAAACTATTGTTCGTCTGCCCCCTTGTGGAAAATTTGGTGTATTACAGCAGTCTAGGTCATGCATCCCTCACAAAACAGGTTCAGTCAGTCCTGAAGAGGTTCAGAGTTTTTCTGTGTATGACCCCAAAGCCCATTCTGTATGTTTGCAAAATATTTTGTTATAATTTTTAATTTTATTACTCCAATTGAAACAAATGTTTTTTCTGCACAACTTCTACTGAGAATTTTCAGGGATTTCTAAAATTTTTTTCTAAGAGAGATCCAGTCTGAAAGACTGACTGCTATAAATGTTTATATTCCCCAAGCCTGCCAAGGCTTATTTAGATTGTATATAATTTAAAAATCAGTAATAGAAAAACTATTCACTGTCATTTTTCTTGAAGAAATAAGTACATTCTAACTCTGAAATACATGTCGATTAGAGAAGAATTTAAAAACGTAGAGGGGTAAAAAGAAAAAAGATCACCAATATTTCCAATAACCACTATTGGTTCTTTCCATTATTTTATTCAGGTTATTTTCTAAACATATTTACCATTGTTGCACACTGTAGGTGATCAGCAAACAATTGTTGAATATATAGGGATATACATATATACAAGCATTTTCTCTTTTCATTAAATATCCTTTGTAAACATAACTTTAACTTCTTAAAATAGTCATTCAAATTAATGTGTAATTTTGTCTCATGTTTTTATAGTACATGGTGCATCTTCATAAGATGTTTTCCAGAAGGTTCATACTATTTTATATCCCTACTAGTAGCACATGCAGTTCTCCATCTTACTGAACCCTCGCCAAAATTGAATATTCTTGTTTGTTTTTAATAAACTGAAGGATGGAAATGTATCTCATGTAAATTTCCATGCTTTCATTCATTCATATATGTGTTTACACAGTCATGCATCACTTAACGACAGGGATATATTTCTGAGAACTGCGCTGTTAGGCAATGTCATCATTGTGCGAACATCGTGGAGTGTACAAACCTAGATGCTATAGCCTACTACACACTTAGGCTATATGATACTCATCTTATGGGACCACAGTCATGTATGCAGTCCATTGTTGACCAAAATGTCATTATGTGACACACGACTGTGTATACATGCACACACATGCGTGTGACATGTATTTACATATATATGTAATATATAGGGAGAGAGATGTGATTGGCATTTTAGTTATGCTTTTATTCTGCTCAAGTTTTAATTTTTTATGTAAATGAACATCCATATTTTCATTTGCAGTTTCTTCCATTGCTATCAAACTTTAAAAGCATCACCATCAGTAATTTGATTATCACTTGCATTTTTTATGGTTTGATTTTGTAAAATTACTCTTACATAGTATGAGCTATACTAGAAACTTCAGATGAAGTATCCTTTAGATATATGGTAAATATTCATTTAAATTTAACATGTTTCAGGGAAAATCCAATTTTTTCATAGAGTCAAATGTTACCACAGAGTATTTTAGGAATCAGGTTATTAAAAATACATATTTTTCTTAGAAAACATCAAGATGCTTAGGCTAATTGTTCAAAAGTTGTACAGCGTGATTAGCATTTCTTAAACATAGCTGGTGTTATCTGGACTCTTCCTAAACTTGCACGAAATATGAAACTACAAGTAGAACTTGGAACCCGCGTCCATTCAACTTTGCTGATGAACAAAACAAGTGAGCCTCGAGAAACTTTTAAGACTCTTCACCTCCTATTCTTCTAAAGTGTATGAGAACGTAAACAATGAACTCTAAGTGAAATAAAGAAAATATTTCAGATTTATTCATATTGACTCTTATTTTCATTAAAATGCAAGATAGAGTCTAGTGGATAAGTTAATCAACAAGGAGAAAGTGCCTATGGTATACTTTGCTGGGCATAGAAGAGATACAAAATTTGCTCAAGTAGAATACAATCATATTGAGTGCTTATTATGTCCCAAGGTCTATGGTAAATTTATATGTCAGTTTTTAATCCTTATATAGCCACTCTATGAGATAGTTACTATTATCTGTTTAACAGATGGGGCAAATGATGCTTAAGGTTGTTAATTACCTTGTTGGAGTTTACACAGTTGATAAAAGCCAGAGCCAATGTTGAATGTTTTAAGCCCTTACGTCTGTGCTATATTGCTGGGGGTAAACCTCTGTGAGCCATGTTAGATCTGCTATAGGGCAGAGAAAGTTTTCATAAAGGTCTTGGAGGTAGAACGTGGATAGATAAAGAAAAAAGAAGAGAGTAGTTTTTTAGGGCCGACTGTGACAGCAAAAGCGGGGAGGTATGAATAAGCACATCGGGGAAGTGAAAAAAACGTCAAAGAACTTTTTTACTTTGTCAATTATTTTACTGTTTGCAAAGCAATCCTGTGATTTTAATAAAACAATTTTTAAAATATACAAAAGCACAAAAGGAAATTAAAATCACCTATAACCCCACTTCTCAGAAATATATAAACATGGATTTTAATAGTATCAGATTGCATATAGAAGTTTATGTTTTTAACTTAATATATCATTTGTATTTTTCATCCCTATTGTATTAATTATATAGTTACTTTTGTTCTTAATCTAATTGACCTGTTATAGATTTTTAACGAAAGCCACCAAATTTGGTTTATTTTTATTTTTCCTTGTAATGTTAACAAATGATTAAGTTACTCATCATGAACTTTTGCCTTTTGTCAATATAACGAGTCCCTGAAAAACTTTGAGTCACTGAAAGCATTTCCTTTTGCTTATGGTATTGTGTCTGGCATTCCTTTGTTAATTTTCTTATTTTTAACCCTTTGCCTTAATTTTGTTTTAGGTAGATTTGGTTTGTTAGCTCATTCTCTTGTTATTTTTCTTTTAATAGATAAGTATCACACAGTTTCATTATTATCTTGCTTCTATGATCTTGTTTTAAGCTTGCTAATTTTAATGTTTCTTACTATTTCTTTTCTCTCCTGATTCCTTTTGTTGTCCTGATTGTTCTTTCTTCCTCACCCTCTTATTCTGCAGGGTTTTTTTTAAGATTGGCACCTGAGCTAACATCTGTTGCCAATCTTCTTTTTTCCTTCTTCTTCTTCCCAAAGTCCCCCCAGTACATAGTTGTACATTCTAGTTGTAGGTCCTTCTAGTTCTGCTGTGTGGGACACCCGTGTGTCAGCATGGCTTGATGAGCACTGCTGGGTCCGTGCCCAGGATCTGAACCAGCAAAATGCTGGGCCACCGAAGCAGAGCACGCGAACATAACCACTCCTCCACGGGGCTGGCCCCTATTCTGCTGGTTTTGATTCTTTCGCTGCTAAAAAGCCAGTAATCCAAGTAAAGATCATCATAAAATTAAACAACAATAATTCTTACGGCAAATTTATAGCAAAACAAAACTTGGAGAATTTGTTTGTCTGTGAAAGCCCAAAGAAATAGATCTATTTTCAGAAATTGTCTTATTGTTTCATAAAGTCCAAATCAATATAATATTAGTTAAATCAAATTAGGGGGAATAGATGCCGAATCTGTGAAACATTACTATATATATAAACTAGGAAAAATTATCAACCTGAATATTTTCCAAATGTAAAATCAGAATAATTTACAAGTTCTAGAGAGTTCATAAGCATGTAAATTAATTTTGTAAAAATTATGTAAGGATCTACACTCCACTGGTAAATTGGGGGTGGGGAGGGTCAGAAAATATGTTATCTCTTTTGTTTGACATTTTTATAATTATATCGTAATGTACTACGAAGCTTAAAGATTGCAAATAAGAGTACAGAAGGTTATAACTAATCTATCTGAAAGAAGCTTTATCATTTTCAGTGACCAGGTCATGGAAAAATCCTCCAATAATTTTTCATGTGAAAAACAAAGTTCTCAAAGCATTTTGCAGTAGACATTAATTAGGCCGAGTTCTAATCCTCTGATTTTCTCTAGGAAACAGCATGATATCATTTACTATGCATTTAACCATCATGTGCCCAGTAAGAAATACAGGCGGAGCAAGATAACACTTCCAATTTTTGGATGGAAGTAGTGAGGAGTCATAAAATGACTTGCTTAGGTCCATGACAGTATTTCCTCAAAGAAATTATGTAGCTAAATCCTAGGACAGGTGAGTTCTTAAACCCGATGCATGCAGAATTCACTAGTTTAGCCAAAGAACAATGTGTCTCTTCTTTTCTCCATGACATTGAGTTATTAGCTCTGTTGCTTAGATATTAAAGCCACAAATGTTTGAATGTAATTTTTTTTTTTTTTTAAAGATTTTATTTTTTCCTTTTTCTCCCCAAAGCCCCCCGGTACATAGTTGTGTATTCTTCGTTGTGGGTTCCTCTAGTTGTGGCATGTGGGATGCTGCCTCAGCGTGGTCTGACGAGCAGTGCCATGTCCGCACCCAGGATTCGAACCGACGAAACACTGGGCCGCCTGCAGCGGAGCGCGCGAACTTAACCACTCGGCCACGGGGCCAGCCCCCTGTTTGAATGTAATTTTTAAAGTGAGGTTAATGAAAAGTCTTTATATATATTGAATTCCCTTAGATCTATGGAGAAAAGGCAATATTTTAAGTGGTCTAGTAAATGTTTTTTACTAAAAATAGGAAGAATTTAATTACAAGGAAAAAGAGATTTCCGAGGCTAGGATGATGTCAGGCAGTTACAGCATCACGACACAAATCCTTTGAAGGATGTGTTTAAGAATGCAACCTGACAAGGCTTTGTACTTCTCTCTTACTGTTCTATTTCCGAAAAAGGAAAAGATGCTAAGAAATAATACAGTGGATTCTCCACAAAACATTTCAAATGCTCTACTTCGGCTCTGTCATTGTTAAACCCAGCATGCTTATGCAAACTAAATAAATACCAACGTGAACCACAGATCTCTGTGAATTGTCACTTTAACTTTGGGGTTTGATATTCTAAAACATATACTTTTTTATTCTAGGATCCCAGCTATGTATTTATGACATTTTCGATACTGAAGCTGTTGGCAAGTTGCTTCTGTCATCACGTTTCCTACGAAGCAACTGGAAAACTAGCAATCCTTGAAAAATTCTAGCCCACGGAAGGAAGTCCTTTCATTTTGTGGGAGGACCCCTGTGCCTCCTGCCCTTTGAAAGTTCCTGGGAGACCCCACCTGGCTCCTTGTGCCCGAAGCCATCAGAGGAGGTACACGCTGGGCATTCTGGATTAGTGGCTTCTGTCTTTTCTTTTCCCTGAGAATATTTTCACGTTTTCCCTGATCGACAGATAATTATTAGAATCATATATTTATGTAATCTAGGGTTGTGCAAACTTTTTCTGTAAAAGGCCAGATATCAAATATTGTACTATGAATTTATTGTAAATAAATACTGTACAGCCTTGTGGGCCATACAGAATGTTACAACCACAGGCAATAAGTAAATGAATGGGTGTAGCTGTGTCCCAATAAATCTTTATTTACAGAAATAGGCAAATTAGGAAGCCATTGAGGATGAGATTTAAAGCATCTGTGATGTCTCCTTTTCCTATTCTTAAACTTCAGTGGGTTGAGATCAAGCAAAAAAAACACCAGGTAAATAAAATAGACTTAAAAAGGAATTAGAGGTGAAGCCTGGGATTCATAAATTGGAGGCCACGCTCACTGCTCTTTGCAGGGCTGTTTACTAGTGCGATGATCTATGATCCAAATGCTGAAGACCCAGTCCTTGTCTCCTATAACTTACCCTCATAAACGTTGATACAGTTTTGTCTGCAGCTATCACCCTCCTTCCAGCTTAGGTATTTATGTTCCTGCTAAAATACATAGAAAACAAGGGAATCTCTCTCCATTGAGTCTGTGTCATTTGTATCTCTACCAGATGACTTTTCACTTACTTATCTGGCTTTTGCGCCAAATGCTAATGGCATTTGGGCACATGACCATTGCCATATTAAACTTAGAGACATAAACTAATGCTTTTTGCATGTTTATTGCTTCTCTTTGCCTACAATTTCCTGTCCACCGCAGAACATAAATAATAAGGCATATTTCAGGAGGGTCCTTTCCCCATCACTTAATCCTTTCTCCTTTAATGGCCCATAAATTTGACTACCATTTGCTTTGTTCTTTGCTTTTATAAGACAATGTTCTCATTTTCAAAAATGTTTTGAATAATTTAAAAGTTGTTTCAAAAGTATAACATTTTTCCAAGTGGCATCCAAAAAAATGGGGTTGGTTTTATAACTTTTACTACTAATAGATCTAATGCCTTAATCGACTTCCTTCAATAGATATATTTGGAGTATTTATTCTGGGCAAGGCATTATATTAAGCTCTGTACCAAAGTGATATCTGCCATTCAACTGGAACAAGTAGATAGAAATTTGAGACAAATATCAAAGGCACATTTTTTTTAAAGATTTTATTTCTTTTTCCTTTTTCTCCCCAAAGCACCAAAGCCCCCTGGTACATAGTTGTATATTCTTCGTTGTGGGTCCTTCCAGTTGTGGCATGTGGGACGCTGCCTCAGCGTGGTTTGATGATCAGTGCCATGTCTGCGCCCAGGATTCGAACCAACGAAACACTGGGCCGCCTGCAGTGGAGCGCGCGAACTTAACCACTCGGCCACGGGGCCAGCCCCTCAAAGGCTCATTTTAAAGCTACCACCAAAATCAGTTCAACATAAGATATTGTTCACAATTATCTGCATACCACACTCTATTCTATGCTTTACTTTCCTAATGGAGATCTAGATTTAATGTTCTCAATACCAAAACACTTGAGAAAAACATCCAAACTAGTTATTCATGTAGTGAAGATAGAAATATGAGCTTCTTTGGTACAGCATGACACGTTCAGATCCTATTATTCCCTTAGCCCAGCATTGTGCCTACGTAGAAAATCATGTATTTGGTTGATATCACAGAGAATACATAACTTTTTACTCTTGATTGTTTTTACTTTAACACTATAAAATTAATATTTCCCTGTCTGATTATAAAATGGTTTTGAATCATCTTTTTAATCACTGCCTGATATCTCAATGATAAAAGAGATCCAATTCTCCTATTTTTTAAAGTTTTAAGTGTATCTATTTCTTTTAAAGCAGTTTTAGGTTCATAGAAAAATTGAGAGGAAGGGATAGAGATTTCACATATACCCCTGCCCCCACACAGGCATAGCCTCCCCCATTTTAAACACTCGCCTGAGTGGGACATTTGTTACAATTGATGACACTACACTGACACATCATGATGGTTCTAAGTCCATCATTTACATTAGGGTTCACTCGATATTCTGCATTCTGTGGGTTTGGACAAATGTATAATGACATGTATCCATCATAACGGTATCATACAGAATATTTTCACTGCCCTGAAAATCCTCTGTGCTCCACTTACTCATCCCTCCCCCTCAACCCCTGGCAACCACTGATCTTTTTATTGTTTCATAGTTTTGCCTTTTCCAGCCTGTCTTATACTTGGAATCATACAATATTGTGTGTCTTTTTCGCTGTGTAAATTATGATGCTATAAAATATCTTCCCATATCAAGATTGTCCCACACTTAGAATTATTTTCTTAAGGTAGATTCACACACAGACTGGATGAAAGGGACATCATTAGATATTTCACTTTAAAAACTGACTATTTTATAAAATAGAAAGTGGAACCACATATTGTTACTCTGATGAGAGAAATGTGACTTTATTTTTACATTTTTATTTCTTTGATTTCTACTATGGTGAACTTTTTTTCCCCCAAACTTATTAGCAATTTGTTTTTCATCATTTGTGAATTATCTGTGTTATGTCAGTTGCTCAATTTTATATAAAGATGTTTAATGCCTTAAACATTTATATCGAAGTTTTAAAATGAGTTGTGGGGCCGGCCCCTTGGCCAAGTGGTTAAGTTCGTGCACTCCGCTTCGGTGGCCTAGGGTTTCGCATCCTGGGCACAGACATGGCACCGCTCATCAAGCCATACTGAGGCAGCATCCCACATGCCACAACCAGAGGCACTCACACCTGGAATATACAAATATGAACTGGGGGGCTTTGGGGAGAAGAAGAAGGAAAAAAAAAAAAGATTGGCAACAGATGTTAGCTCAGGTGCCAATCTTTAAAAAAATAAAAATAAATAAAGAAAAGAAAATAAATTGCCATATTCATTACATTTCTCAGTTTATTGTTTGTCTTTTAATTTTCAAATTATATTTTGAAATTCAGAAGTTTTCTGATTTATTCCAGTCATTTATATCAATATTTCTTCATGATTTCTTTCTGCTTTGAAACTGAGGAAGTCTCCTTTGCACATACTTGAAAAAATATTCATCTCTGTGTTCTTCTAGAATTTTATTGATTAATTTTACATTTATTTCTGTAATCCAGCTGGAATTTATTTTGCTGCATGAAATAAGATAAACACATAAATTCATTTCCCCAGTGGCTGAAAAATACTACCAGCATCATTTATCCCTTCCCCATAGCTTGATGATGTTCTTCATCATGTGTTACATTTTATACATGACAACATCTTTTTCCGAATTATCTAGTAGAGAGGTCTCCAAACCTTTTTGATTGCACATGCGCAACACTAAATATTTGTACATGCACCATTAACATATGCATATTTATTTTTATTACGTGCTTGTACTACTGTTAATCCATATGTTAACACTAATATATCTTGAGATCAAACAGAAATATAGTTTGTAATATTTTTCGTCCCACCCCTGGTGAATTTTTTTGCGTGTTACACACTGCTTATTACATGATTTCTATTATTTTAGCTTTTATAACATTCTGTCATTTCCCTTATAGCTAGTTTTTCCTTCCGGATTATTCTTTCTTCAGACATTTATTTGACATTAACTTCTATATAAACATATGCATCATTTCATAAAGTTTCCTGAAAAATCCCACTTGGACTGTCATTGTAGTTTCATTCAATTTGTATTTATTCTTTTGCCATCTTTAGATGGTCTTCTAATTCTGGGTCGTTGTATAGTTTTTGTCGTCTTTATGTCTCTTAGCAGAATTTTGAAAATGACTCAAAAAAGATTAATGTTACTTAACCCTAGGCACCATATATATGTATTTGTTGCTGTAAGAATTTGATATTTTGTTTTTTTCCAAATTGTTTTTAACAGGTTACTGCAGGTATAGGGTGACTATATAATTTTATCATCTAAATCATTTTATTTTTGAGAGAGAAAGGGGGCACAATTAATTATAACACTGAGGCAGAAGGCCTACATGGAATTCTCCTAGGGAAACCAGACCACCTGTTAACTCTAGGAACCTAGAAAGATTTTCTTGTTGGAAAATGCAAACATAGACAATTCTCGAAATACGTTTTTCTGCGAAGGGGAGGAATAACAGAGAGTGGTGGATGTAGGGCAACACAGGATTGAGTAATGCTGTTTACTTTTAATTGAATCTGTTTAAACGTTGATAGGAAAGACATCAGTAAAATTAGAGACGTTCAAACGATATTAGAAAGTTGAGTAATTAATGAAGAGATGTTTGTGAAGAGGTCACAGGGCAAAGGATTCTGACCACAGGAGGAGGAGTAAGCATTGTGCTTGGAAGGAAAAAGGGAAAGACGGCTTTGTATGTGAATAAAGTAGCAGCTAGAGGCTGGGTAACTGATGTTACTCCCATCACCTGTCAGAACATATAACACTGAAAATACTCCAGAAAATTACCAAAACATTGTATGGCACCTGTAATGAAAATAGGATTTAATATTCTTGTTTTTCTTTCAGTCACAATTTCAGTGAAAATTATTGCTCATTAAAATAACCCTGCAAACGTATATGCATGTTTTTGTATTCTCCACTTATACTTACTGTTATATTGTCATTTTACCCTTTTTAACTTTAAATTTTTGGCCCCTATAAGTCTTCTAAAGATACACTCCCAAGAGAGAGTTTCCACATAATTAAGAGGCAGTGCATTCTGGTTTTTATTTCATCTATATCTCTTTTAAGCCTATGGCACTCCATTAGTTCCATTTCTTAGAACAGGTGTGTGTAGTTTTTGCTACATTAAGTTGTGTTATTTGTGCATTCTATATAGCACCTCTGTTTGACAGCGTGCGTTGTGTTCAGCCTAGGATTCAGACAGAACTGAGCACGTTTGGAGGACCTGTCAGGCAGAGCCTCCGGGGATCCATTTTTCATGAGGGTCTATGGAGTCTTCTTGGAAAGAATTCAACCTGAGGCAAGGCAGATTTCAGATACACAATTGTTTCAAGGACCCTAGGTCAGTGGACACTCTGAGTGATAGAAAATACCCTGCACTCAGCTTCAGCCTTTCGCCTTGGGGCTGGCAAATCCTGTCACCTAGAGCCTCTTCCGCCTCTAATGGCCCACTCCTTTGGCCCAGGAGCACTCACCCTTCATTCCAAACCTTGAACAGAGCCCCGTGCTCCAGGCCTTCCTTTCCTTTCTCTCTCCTGCTCTCTCCCTTCCACCAGTCCAGCAGTTCCTGCCCTAGGCCATGTTCCTCTAGGGCTTTGGTTAGACAGAAGTGACAGGAGATGCTAAAAGCTTTACGCTAGTCATCACCCTTGTCCCTTTAGAACTTACTTACCTTCCAAAAGGGATGACCACAAGGCCAAGTTTGCCCTAATGCCAGGCATTTGCTTACCATCTTCACATTTTTGCCCCTACCTGTTGTATCACCTGTACTATCCTTTACTTAACATTTTTCTTTGAATCAACTCATGACTAACATCTCCACTTACTTTTATTTTGTTCTAGGCAATAATACCCATGAAATCACAGGTTTTATGTGCTAGCTATAGTTTTAGAATATGTATACATATTATATATAATATAGACTAAGGCATATAACTATAAAACAGTAGCATAACAAACCAACAGAGACATATTTGGGACAGGAATGTTTTTCCTTTCAAGTGAACTGGAGGGTGTGGCAGCCTATTTCGTTTACTAATGCGAGCAAAGATTTCTCTTTCCTTACTTGTTCCACCATCTGCCTTAATTCATAAACGACTAGATTTGATGCAGAATGTTTGTATTGTGAAGTGAGCAATTTTAAGCCTTTCTTAGCACTAACAAATAGGCATTCTTATAAAGAAGAGGGCAGTTAGCACTAGTTCATTTTATCTAAAAGTTGAAATGATGTGCTATAAAACAGAATCCCTGCAGTAGTCTTGGAGGATTATTTGCCAGAGATAATTGATTTTGAAGCATTTAAAAGAAAAGCATCAGATATAAAATTTTTTAAGGTTTTAAAAACAAGTAAAATTGAGGGCCAGCCCTGGTGGCCCAGGGGTAGGGTTTGGTGCTCTCCACTTTGGCAGCCTGGGTTTGTTTCCTGGGTCCGGACCTATACCGCTCTTCTGTCAGTGGTCCTGCTATGGCAGTGGCTCACATACAAAAAGAAGATTGGCAACAGATGTTAGCTCAGGGTGAATCTTCCTCAGTGAAAAGGGAAAAAGAAGCAAAATTGATATTTGGAGTTGGAAAAAGAAAGTGGTATTATGGAGTAGATATTCTTGGGCAACTGATAATAACTATAAGGATACAGACTTCTAAGTACAAAAGAAAATTATTTGGCCATAAAAAGCCTTCAACAAAATCCCTCTGTAGATCATACTGCAGACTTTTCCAGAGTGTCACCAAACATGTAATGGCCATTTCTAACCATCTTATCCAAAATATTGAATTGTATTAATAGAGATGTGGTATTAAAATATGTTAGCCATTGGAGTTTACACTGTGGCCCCCTAAATTTCAGAACAAAGATGAAGATACATTGAGTCACTCTCCTTGCTAGGGAGGTTCCTCCTCCTTGCTAGGGAGGCAGCATGCTGTAGTATAACAAGTCTTGAATCTCAAACTTAGTAACCGTGTTATCTCAAATCACTTCAGCATTGTATACCTTAGTTTTGTTGGTTATAAAATGGGAACAATAATGATTCTTCTGTAGGTATTTTGTTACATAAATGATAAGGTGTGTATGTAATATTCGGTGAAGTGCTTCACATCTATAAGTTTACAATGTTCTGGTATTAGTATTTAGCCTTTCTCTGGATATTGTTATAAACTTTCAAATTTGGAGAAGATACATTTGCCTCCATGTTCCTGATGAAGGCATTTATACATCTTTACATTTTTTATGAGGAAAGATGTCACATTGATATATTCCATTTTTTAATTTTGTTCTGATTTTCTTTTTTGTAAATTGAATTTTATTTACATTATTTTTGGCAGTGGTTTCATTCCTTGGGAACCTCAGGTTGACTTAGGAACTTGAAAAATGTGTTAGAGTTACATAACTACCTTGGTGAAAAAGACATTACAAACTGGTTATTTATGGAAGCTAAATGACGTGGTTTTCTATCATATAATCTCATCTGCCATCTCCTCAACTCTAAACATCAGAGACTTTTCCAAGGACTAGCTTTGCTAACTTCCCACAGCTATGCACTCCGACCTACTGATATGTTTTCACCAACTCTCATTGCTATCTAACTTTTAAAGACTACTACTTTTGTTATGGAGCAAAGCCTACATAATTTCATTCATTGAATAAAGCTTTATTGCTCACTTATCTCAAGAAGGGATTGTGCCAGGTGCTAAAGTTTCAAGGCTAAATATAATGAAATACTTCCCTTCAAAAAGGTCAGGACATAGTAATGGAGATAAAGTCATAAACAATTGTAGTACATTGTGTTCAGGGAAATGAAAGTGAACTATGTTGCTGTGGCAGGAAAACAAAGACCTAGGGCCCTTATCCTAAGCCTGTTCAGGAAGGCTTCCTAGAAGAAGTATGATCTGAACTTCATCATTCATTCATTTAGCAAACGTTCATTGATCATCTATGTATGTGCCAAACATTATTCTAGGCACTTCAGATATATGGTGAGAAAACTTGGGGATAATTCTTGCTCCCTTAGCACTTAGATTCTACTAGCAGAGACAGTCAAATAATTGCTCAAATAAATATAAAATTACAACCATGCTAATTGATGCAAAGGAGAGGTACCTAGTACTAGGAGAACTCATAATAGGTGTATTTATTCTAGTTTCCAGTTAGGTCGAGGGAAGGCTTCCCTCGGAAAGTAACCAAGATTTGAAGGATGAACACGAGGTGATTGGTTTAGGTTCGGTCATAGACTGAGTCCAGGCAGAAGGAATAGCGTATTTCAGAGGGAATGCAGCCATTGGGGTCTCTGAGAAGCACCCAATAAATAGCAACCTTTTTCACTGTCTGGGTTTTGAGTAAATTCAGGGGAAAAAAAGGACAAAGGAGCAGGAATAAAGGGATCAAAGTATCATCTTTTATTAATGACAAAGTTGTTGGAGACTGTTACTTAGGTATAAGAACAAAATTCACTTCCTATTATTGAATATCAGAATTAGTCACGTTTACCTGCCTAGTTACAAAAGATCTCAGACCACTTATGGTCCCCATGGAAGAGAGAAACCTTTGGGGACATTTACAACATGAACAAACGGAGCATGACTTGAACACTGTGTAGAGTGAGTGGAAAGATTACGTAGAAGGGAGAGGTTGGAGATAAAGGAAGTGGGGATGAATGATGAATCAAGGTTCTGGAGGAGGCAGGAGGGCAGGGACTGACTAGGGTGAAGCAAGTGAAGGACCCAGGGCACAGAGTTTAAGGAGACACTTACTCTCAGGGTTGTGCAAGTGCAGGGTCAGCACTTGAAAGTGAGTTATCTTTAAATCTTGTGCAGTGGATACCTCTCTTGCCTTACCTTAGTCCTAGTCCTGCTGAAGGGCATGAGATTGAAGGCACGGGGAAGGTGCTGGTCCTGAGAAAGAGGCAGGGATATTTCATCCTCTGAGACTGGAAGAACGAGGTGGGAATAAAGATGTATGTAGATAATTGAATAGTGTACAGGAAGTTAAGGGAGGACACATCAGATGGTCTTGTGTTTCTTCATGAACTAGGAAACGAAGTCAACAGTTTAAAATGGGTATGGAGTTTGAGAGTAGTGATTAAAACATGCTGACAGAGGAGGAGGGGTACTCACAAGGAGTACTGGGGGCCTTATTAAGACTGAAGATCATTCTGTGTCATTTGATCATCTCCACTTGTGTGCAGCTGCCTGGGGTTCACGAATAGCAGAGGCATGACATAGCATCAGCCAAGGGTGAAGGTTTTACAAGGTATGACAGTGGGTAGGAGTAAAATGTATAGGTGAGAAAGGAGTCTAGGTGACAAACCATAGGAGCTGGGCAGGGTATAGAGACAGGAGAGGCCAGTAGGGTGAAAATTGACTGCGACTGTAATGGTCTCAGTGAAGCTGAAGAAGAAGGGTGGTCAGAGTCAGGTTGGGTTTGTAAGAACTGGGAAGAGAACAAGTGATTTATTTGCGTTCTTTTCAGCAGATGAATCTGTTCCAGAATGTTTCTGAGTGAGGTCGTAGATGCATCAAAGCTTTTTTTGTCCATGAATGTAAAAATATGTGGTGTGTTGGACAATAAACAGGCTCTGATTAAGCAAGCTTCAGAGGAATGTTGTCCTCAGAGCAATATCAGGTTTCAGTTGACTTTAGTAAAGAATTTGAGTACGTGGGGGATGTCGGAGCTTACCACTGAATGAGGCTCATGGAGGACCCAGTGGAAAGATTGGTTTTTTGAGGAGGGAGTTGTTCTTGTATTATTCAGAGAAGTACAGAGAAGTATGGAGAGAAGAGTAATAGGGGCATTTGTAGACTCTGGTATCGTGTTGACTTGGCTTAAATCCTAGCTCCATCAGTTAAAAACCCAGTATTCATGAATAAGTTATTTACTTGAGTTCTTTGGTTGTAAAATGGAGCCATAATATATGCAGCTCAGGGGCCAGCCCAGTACCCAAGTGGGAAAGTCTGCTTTGGCTGCCCAGGGTTTCGCCAGTTCAGATCCTTGATGCAGACATAGCACCGCTCGTCAGGTCATGCTGAGGTGGCATGCCACATAGAAGAGCTAGAAGGACCTACAACTAGAATATACAAATATGTACTGGGGGACTTTTGGAAGAAGAAGAAAAAAGAAAAAAAACAGGCAGATTGGCAATAGATGTTAGCTCAGGTGCCAATCCTTGAAAAGAAAAAAAAAAATATATGCAGCTCATTGGATTATTGTAAAAAGTAATAAATCAATGAATATTTACTGCTTAGCACATACTAAGTGCTAAATAAAACTTATTATTATTATTATAAGGATCAATTACAGTAAGGAGATGACCAAAGATAATAGAGACATGAGGCCTAGTGGCATTAACTGACTTTATCTCTAAGTTAGAATTAAAAACCTGGATATGTTTGCATCTGTGGTCTAATATGAGATACTTAGGCCAACAGAATGACAGGGCATTAGTGGGCAAGGCAGTGCTATCGATCTGGTTCATTGGCGTTTCTCCTGGTTTTGGGGTGTCATAGCTCAGGCTTTCAATAGTGGCAAGTGTAAAAGTGGGAGTTGAAAGTGGGGAAGTAATGGAAAAAGTTAGGGTAATTCTTCTACCCATTACTTACTACTTTGCTACAGAGAGAAAAGTCATATCTAGGTGAAGAGTTAGGGATGGTGAAGAAAGATGAATTAGTTGCCAGTTAAAATATGTTCTATCATTATTCTGTGGTTATGGCTATATAGAGCTGTTTTCCTCACAAGGATTCACTATGGTTCTAAGCCATAGAAGTGAAGAACTTCTGAGAGCTGTCATGTGTTGATTCCATTTCCAGGGGAAGTAGCACAAACACCTAGTTCCCTCAGTCTTAGGGAGTGGAAGCTTTCAACTCCAAGAATATTTGTTGAATAGTTTCTATGTACTTAGTAGTACTGCTAGATCCCAGGCTTACCACGAAGTATATCTTACATTCGTATCCTTCCCTGAAAACCCTGGGTTCTTGTAGAAATCTTGTGAATAAGCTAGTGTCCAATGGAGAATAGGAAGCACAAAATCCACTGATTTTTAAAGACACTCTCAGCTTAGAATTGGATCAAATAGGACAGAAAAATCTCCCTCCAGTGTAAGGTTTGAGCTGTGTGACCTAAGCCCCTAAACACTTAGCCTTGTCTACGATCTCCCTCCTCTATCTTATACATACTTTTTATTTCTTTTTAATTATGAAATATATCAAAGTGGAGAAAAGTATGCAGGAGACTATTAATAGCTAATACTCCTTGTGTTTGCTTTGTAGCAGATGCTGTTCTATGTACTTTACATGTATCAACTCATTTAACCCGTAAAACAATGCTATGAGATAGGCTGTTATTATTACTCCTGTTTTGCAGATGAAAACTGTTTCAGAGAGGTGATGTAATGTATCCAGGATCACACAGCTAGCAGGCCGTCTTTCTCTTAACCACTTACACTATACTACTTTTCATGTTTCATCTTTAACGAATCTTGCATATTTACTTCAGATCATTTTTATAAAAAAAATCACAGAATACAGTAAAAATCCCCTCATCATGTGCTCCTACCCAACCTCTCTTCTTCTATCTTCCCAAAGGGAACCACTATCCTGAGTTTGATGTTTATCAATTCCATGCATGTTTCTACAATTTCCCTATATATGTATTTATGCATAAATAATACATAGAAGTATTTTTCAAACTTAGTATAGTTTGTTTTTTACTTTTAACATAACATTCTTGAAATGTAGCCTCGTTGATATATAGAGCTGGAGTTTGTGCATTTTTACTGCTTTAGAGAGTACTCCTCTGGACATATACTGGACCTGTTCTCTTGTTTATGAACCTGTGGTGAATTGCATTGTTGTTCCCAGTGTCCACCCTTTTTCCATGTGAATTTTTAATTTCTTCCATTAGAGGGAGAATATATTTTCACACCCAATTAACGTTAGGCTTGGCTATATGACCTACTTTGACATATGAAAGGAAAGTTAGCGGGAATGACACAAGAGAGGGCTTGAAACCTGTTTCTACATTTGAACCTGCCCTCTTGCCCTTCTGCCAGCATCATGTTAGGAAAAAAAGCCCCAGCTAGTCCAGGTGTCCGAGAAGAATGAGAGGCACACGGAGCCAATGTAAACCGATTGTGTGGCCTGGAACCAAGACCAAATCAGCCCAGCTGAGGTCATTAGAGCCCCCTTGGGCAAGCTTCATCCGTGTGAGCAAGAATAAATGAGAACTGTTTTAAGCCACTGAATTTCGGGGTGGCTATAGTTAACTGAGACCAACATTTTACTTCCAAAAACAATTCGGCTATAAATAATAAGTAGATTTCTTTGAGTATACGTGTGGGTTTCTCTAAGGTACACATCTAGAAGTCGAGTTGCTGGATTATAGAGTGTGTACATTTTCAGCTTTACTAGGCACAGTGCTAATTTTCTCTACAAAGTAATTGTAACTAATGAACCCAATGAACTAATGAAATAAGTATTGTTTTTTTCTCTACTTCCTCACTAACAATTGATATTTTCAGAATTTTATTTGTGTGCCATTCTGACAGGTATATAATGATATCTCATTTTACTTTACAGTTCCATGGTTACTAAATTACTAAAGAGGTTTAACATTTTTCATATTTATTGACTATTTGGGATTCAGTGTGTGTGTGTGTGTGTGTGTGTGTGTGTGTGTGTCTGTTCTCTGTTCCTATCCTTTGCTCATTTTTCTTCTTATTTTACAAGATTTTTAATGGTTTATTTTTTATATCCATCTGCTTTTGTTCCATTTATCTCATTGTCAGTAATTTCTTTTTTTAATGGAGGTAATTGCTTAATTTATCTCTTTGAGCACCCTAAAAGTATTTCTTTTAAAGTCTTTCTCTGATTCAAGGATCTGCACACATTTTTGTAAAGGCCAGACAGTAAATATTGTAGGATTTGTGGGCCAGACTCTGGTACAACTAGTGAACTCTGCCACGGTAGTGTGAAAGCAGCCAGAGACCATACAGACAAGAATGGACATGGCCGTGTTCCAATAAAACTCTATTTACAAAAACAGGCATTGTGCTAGATTTAGCATGAGGGCCACTGGACTGACTGTGCTCTACAACTAATTTCATCTGGAGTAAATTCCTATTTGGATGGTTGATTTTGTTGATTGTTCATAGCAATATGTCTCTATGTGGTTTAGATTTTGGTTTCTTTTTAAGGGGAAGATTTTTTCTTTTCCACAATTGCTTCCACCAAGTCGCAGAGGCGCCCACTCCAATCCAAAGGCAGGTAATTTCTGTGAAATCTCACTCTGACAAAAGAGGTGAGACCCCTTTCCTCTAGACTATTTACTTATGTTTACGTAATTCTGTCATTGAATATCCTGCACTCTATGTGTATGGCAGGGGAGGAGAATGGGGGGATGGGTTAAACACATTCATTCTAGTATATTTTTAATTCCCTGGGAACAGGGTCTGTGTGTTGTTTCTGTATGCCTAGTGACTAGCAAAATATTTGTTGGATCTCTTGGTACATTTTCATTATGAGTTTTAGAGGAATGTAGATTTAAAAAAAACAATAAAATTGAATCAAGATATTTGATTTGAAAAGGTTTCTCCTCTTCCAATATTATACACTGTTAACCGTGAAAGAGAACCTTAAAAGATTTTTACAGACTCCTACTTTCTTACTACTTAATTAGTAAGAATTGACCTGGAATGAGTTCTTACTGTAATGAGTATTCTGACAGACTCAGTTAAAGAAATTTAATAGAGACAAGACTCTTCTTTTAGTAGAACAATGATTATAATTAATAATTATACATACATTTTATCTAAACATAATTTGAATCCGTTTACTTGAGAACTCGTACACAGAAAAAACATTAAAATGAATGAAAAGTTAGAAGTCTAAGAAGAGTTTCACATGAAGCAATTAACACTGAGGACATAATTGAGAGGTTGTTAAAGGGAGTATTTACAAAAAAATGCTTTTCAAATGGATACAGGCTCAACACAAGGTTGACATAAGAGAGGCCATATTGTAGAAAATAAACCATATTGTAACTTTGAAAGACCTCTGATTAACTAACTCAGACGTGCTCTTTAGATTTTACAGCCCCTACCAGCTGCTATAAGTTGACAACTTCGTTGTTTTGAGTTCCTTAGGAATATGATACCTTCTGGGCAGAGAGTCTATGCTGCTAGCCATCATCAATGACAACTGAAAGGTCAGGGTATAAGGCCTTGCTCTGGTCTCTGATGCATATCCAGTAAAACAAAAGACTATCAGGAACTAAGACCAGATGTCTAACCCCACCTGGAGACCAGCTGCCTCCCTCACCCAGAGACCAGCCTCCTGTATAACAGGCCTGTAGTCTTTGTTCTATAAGATGGTTCTTTTGGACATTAGTTAGCCATCTTCCCCCGTGCTAGCAAGCTGCAATAAAAAAACCCTTTCTCTCCTACCACCTTGCTTCTTGACTATTGGCATATCTTGTGGTGGGCAGATGACCCACCTCTAGTGGTAACAAAATGAATGTCTTATTATATAGTAGTTAATTTTATTTTCTGATCTAAAAAAATTATCGAAGGCTTGCTTATATGTAGTTGATTATTAATTTGCTTGTTAGCTCTAATTGCTTATAATCTGTATTCTTTCTTAGCTTAATGCCAACATTATACAGTGGACCTTGCCTACTTTAAGTGATGTTCACATCATAATTTCTCTTTTATATTTTGTTAAAGATATTCCACTATTCTTTCCCTTTACCTGTCATTATATTTCAAGTTAAATGCTGCACCAATATATTCCATCAATGTGATCACAAGTTGAAGTGTTTGTGTAAAATTTAAGAAACCATTTAACAAAGAGTTTTAAATTGGCACCATTCTGGAGTTTGGGATTTCTCTTTATTTTGTCATTTCAGTTGAGGCTGGCCTGTGTTTACCATTATCAACACATATAAGTTATTCATGTGATCTGTATGCATCTGTGACCAAAGAGTAGAATACAGAGTAGCGATGGACAGTCTCACTCTTGAAGAATCCCCATTAAGTTATTTCAGAGAAAAAGGACAACTCAATGTTGTAGTCACTTTTGACTCCAGGGGGCAGTCTAAAATAAGAAATGATAAGGCCTTACCCACTCATGGTTTATATATAATGTAATTATCAAAGACAGAGAGAAATGATGGATTTTACAAAGCCAACCAGGATTTCACTGTATAAGTTATATCCTTCTGAGATGCTTTTTAAATGTGGGAGCCAGAGAGTCCATGTGAATCCTCGTGCAGAAGCTAATAACTGCTTTCCTGCCATGTTTCAATATTCTCATCTGCAATCCTTTTATGATTTTAACACAGACAATGTGGTTCCTCTAAAGGACTTGTTAAAAATTCTCTATATTTCAAATGGACCTTTCCCTCTGTGTACACATGAATAGACAGGTGCACACATACACATATAGACATCCAGAAAAAAGAAGCTGTTTGCATATCATCATGGCTGTATACTTAAGCAGGTGATGTACCGAAATGGTGGGAACAAAAGCTATTTATGAAGAATCTACTTAATGGCAGGCTCTGTGCCAGGACCTTTATATATTAGATCTCATTTAACCTTGTGACAAAAATCCCATTTTTGTAGATAAGGAAATTGAATCCCAGTAATTTACCCAAAGACTGACAGCTAGCAAATGACTAATGAGGATTAAAAAATATACGTTCTTTTTATCGTGGTAACCTATATGCCCATATGCCTATATTATAGTTAACTATACACCCTATATGCCTACACGGCCTATATTTTGTGCAAGAAGAAATAAGTGCCACTTAGAAACAGATTTTATGATCCTGTTCTGTGTATCTCTTTTAGTGCCACAGCAGTTATTTTAAAAGACTCTCAGGTTTTGTTTGAGAAGAACAATTTTACCTTTTCAATGTTTAGTCTGCACTTGCTAAAAATCACATCTCCAGACTAATGGATTTTAAGAGGCTACCTTGCTCAACTCTTAAAGTAATTATGGCCCCACAGCATTGGCTCTTGTGTTCAATATATAGGTTCTGGTTACACAAGCTAGAATTAGTTGAGTCATCATATTAGAAAGACATGTAAAGAGCATTTTTGGATGAAGAACAAAGGAATTCATATTTGGCTATTACTATCCTATGATCAGTTCATTACCCATCCTGCTTTAGCTACTTCACAAAAGAGTGCTATGGACAACTGAGAGGATAAGCACTTGGAATTCTTTTTTTTAAAAAAAGCAAAGAAACTGAGATTTCCCTTCATTTTTACCTTTTCATTACCAAAGATCACATGTGGTGATAATGTGAGCAGAATGGATTAAATTAGGAAATAAGATTGATAAGTGGTGATTTCAAATCTCTGAAGAACTTGTGGGTTAAGTTATAAGGTATAACTCTCTCCTTTTCCAGATGTGGAAGTTGACCCATGAACAAGCCTTAAATTCCTGATACGTGTGCAATGTGTAACACACCCCTGTAAGTATAAACATCATTATGACATTTCATAAGAGGTGCTGCTTACATGACCTTGGCAATTCAGTCCTCAAACCTGGATTTTAATCACCAGTTAACATTTTACTAGTCCAGATATATATGTAACAGGAATTTTTGAAGGGGTTCTTTAACTTGCATTTTATAAAGCTAATAAAATGACTGGGAATCAAGCAGTGTTCAGGTATTGTGCTGAAACTCTGAGGAAGATACCTCGTTTGCTCCTTTTTTATTTATTTATATTTTTTTTGAGGAAGATTAGCCTTCAGCTAACATCTGCTGCCAATCCTCCCCTTTTTGCTGAGGAAGACTGGCCCTGAGCTAACATCCGTGCCCGTCTTCCTGTACTTTATATGTGGGATGCCTACCACAGCATGGCTTTTGCCAAGCGGTGCCATGTCCTCACCCGGGATCCAAACCGGCAAACCCTGGGCCGCCGAGAAGCGGAACGTACTCACTTAACCTCTGCGCCACCAGGCCGGCCCCCTGCCTTCTTTAATCCTTATATTTTTCTCAGATTCTTCATCCAGGTGCTGTGTAGCATCCTTTCAGCTCCCACACTTTGAGGGCTAACTGACTATTCTGGAATGGTCTCTTATTTGTACTCCTAGCAGGACATTAATTACTAATTGCAGAGGAGTCTTGATCTCTTTTGCATCTGGAATTGTTTAAAGTTCAGATTTTTAAATAACAATTCTTCCTCAATTGATTCTAAAGAAGGCTGTTTTCCTCTAAATTGGATCTGCAAGATGACTTCTCATTATCCAGGAAATGGTTTCTCTCTCTATTTATATGGTCTGCAGATTTCTGCATCTCTGAACCTCTCTTTCTACAGCTAGTGAGTTCTCCCTGCTGAGACAGTTGATGGGAGATTGGTGGGATGGTTATATTCCTTTCATTTTTGTGGGTACCCTAACATCTAGATTGGGATCTGACCTACAAAAATGTCCACCAATGGAAAGAGGCATAGACACTATACTACTTTATAGAAATACAATCTCATGTCCTCTGCTATAGCAGGCCTGACAGGTACTCGTGTAACCATTTCATTTCTGGTTTGTCTGATACACGTTAAGATTTTGACCATTCATAACTATTAAGTTTATTTTTAGTATCAGCTGAACAAATAATAGCATTCAGAAGGGAACTCTTGTGTCTTTTCACCACTCAATCACCCAGACAACTTATCTGTATACACATATTCTCCACCTTCTGTCCAAGGATGATAGAAACACCATCATTCCTATTAAAGGTCCTCTTCTCTGCTTACACCCTGTATTCCATCCCTTTTTGCATGTTCGAGAACGGTAGACCCTCAACCAACTCCTGTCTATGTTGCATTATCAATTTCTCATTTTCTGCCAGATTGTTCTCAGCAGCAAACAAAAATGCTCTAACATCTCCCATTTTAAGATTAAACTCTTGGGGCTAGCCCCGTGGCTGAGTTGTTAAGTTTGCACGCTCTGCTTCCGTGGCCCAGGGTTTTGCCTTTTCCAATCCTGGGTGTGGATATGGCACCACTAATCAGGCCATGCTGAGGAGGTGTCCCACATAGCACAGCCAGAGGCACTCACCACTAGAATATACAACTATGTCCTGGGGGGCTTTGGAGAGAAGAAGAAGAAGAAGAAGGAGAAGGAGGAGGAGGAGGAGGAGGAGGCGGAGGAGGAGGAGGCGGAGGAGGAGGAGAAGAAGAAGAAGAAGAAAAAGAAGATTTTGTTGTTGGCTCAGGTACCAATCTTTAAAAAAAAATTAAACTCTTTCTTCAGCCCTTGTTTCTAAATTCTGTCTTTCCTTCACATCAAAACTTGAATGTTTGTATTCACTCCCAAATTCACCATTATCTCCATAGCTGCCACCCATTTAGACTTGTGTCCCTGCCACTGCACTGAAACTGCTCTGCTCAAGGTCATCAACAAGAACCAGGTGCAAATGCAATGGTTAATGCTCGGTCCTGACTCATTCAGCCTCTCAGTGTTATTCCACAGAGCTGGCCACATCCTCTGTAAAAGTCATGTCCACGTGCCTCCTGTGACGTCACACCGTGTAGGCTCTACCCCCACCTCCCTGCCCCCTGTTTCTCAGTCTCTTTTGTGTGCTCTTCCTCCTCTTTCCATTTTTGACAGTTTGGAGTGTCCACGGCTTCATCCTTGGCCCTTTCCCTCCCCTAACTACACTCACTCTTCAGTCCTATGCCTACATTCCATGTATGTTGTTACAATTTGCTATTTTATATTTTTAACTGAATTCTTCCCAAGTTCCAGACTTCTATTTTCAGCTGCCTACATGCCATCTCCACTTGGAGAGCTGTCTTAAATTTAACGAGGCCAAAAGAGAAGCTTTGATCCCTGCCCTTTCACTCCCCCCTACAACTGCTCTTATCCTATTGTTACCCATTTTGATAATTAGCACCATCATTCATCCAGTTGCTCAAGCCAAAATATTAGGTGTCATCCTTGGTTTCTCTCATTCCCTCATCCCCTATATCCAATACACAGCAAGTCCTGTAGGTTCTCCCTCTGTCTCTGTTTCTGTCTGTCTCTCTGTCTCTTTCCATATCTCTGTCTCTGTCTTTCTGTCTGTCTCTCTTTCAAAATTGTCCCTTTCTCTCCATTTCTACTGTTGTCACCCTAGTCCAAACCATCGTCATTTATATTCTGAGCTTAACTGGTCCTCTTGTTTCTCTTCATAGCTAAAGTGATCTTTGCAGAACATAAAGCATATCATGCTACTCTCTGCTTAAAACCCTCTAGTGGCTTCCCACAACACTTAGGATAAAACCCAAGCTTCTTACCATGGCCTACAAAGCCCTATATGCTGTCGCTCTTGTCTGCCTCTTCTAACTATTCCCTATTTCTTACTTTGCCATGTTGGCCTTCCTTCTCTTTCTCTAAGATAGTAAGCTACTTTCTACCTCAGATTTTTGCACCTCCTCCATGCTCTTCTGGGAATTATTTTCCTTAAGATCTTAGTAGGCTTGTTCCTTGCTTCCCATCAGCACTTGGCGAAGTTGCAGCTCCCTTACCTGTTACTCTCTATCATATTACGCGGCTGCTTAAAAAAACAATCTTCCTAAAATTTGTCTCTGAAATTATCTTAGCTATTTTTATATTTTCTAAAATTCTCTATCAGAACCCACTAAGCTCTATGAGAAGAGGAGCCTTGGCTGTCTTGTTTGTCACTATCTCCCTTGACCTAGAACAGTGTCTGGCTAAAGTAGGTGCATAGTAACTATTTGTTAGATGGTTTAATTTTGCTTGATTTTCAAGCTACTTGCATTTTTCCTTTTTTATGAAGAGGTATAACTGACTCCCAGATGTCTGACAATTTGATGTAAATTTGATGCTATGTGTTGAGATATTTCCCAAAATTTGATCTGCATTTGTTCATTTTATCTGTTCAAAGTAGTACATGTTTGTTTAGTGCTCCACAGATGGTTAACACTTTGTTGATCTAATTTCAAGGTGATATAGCAATTGTCCATATTGTTTGCTTGCTTTACATTTTGTTTTAAGAACATAGGTTGCTCTATGACTGTACACACACACACACACACACACACAATTAAGAGCTAGCAATGTTTGTTCATAAAGATAGATTTTTCAACAATTTGCCATTTCATTATGAAAATGTTTACATATATATGAAAGTTGAAAAAATTTACAATCAACACCAATATACCCACCACTAGATTCTGATGGTAAAATTTTACTATACTTGATTTATCACATATTTGGCCATGTAGCTATCCTTCTTTCCAGATATTTTTAAAAAGATTATCTTAATTTATTTAAGATAGTGAATATTTCCTAAGTTCTTGAATTTTGATCAGAAAAGAAGCAGGTTGCTGCTTATTTCGGCTTCCAAAGCATTAGAATGGAATCTTGTGCTATGTTAACCCACTGTACATTTGACTCTTAAAATTCACAGGAGCCAAAAATTAACAATTGTTCTTGGAAGCTGCTACTCATATATAGCAACAGATAATGTCCTGTTTGGTGATCAAGGAACTGGATTAAAATGAATTCTAGCATTTAATTAAGATGTGTAGTCTAAACCAGAAGCAATGGGAAAACTAAACATTTTAATTAATAAAGCTGTTAGAAAAATAACCACAGTTGACTTCATTCTTCTTGTGGTGGACATTGATGGCCATTGTCTTTTTTTCTCCTTTATTGAATTAGTCTGTTTCACTGCTCATTGACATTTGTACTAGTGAGTAGTGAGAGGAGCATAAACGACAGTATCCAAATTGATTTAAGTCATCTGATGAGATAATGAAGTAGTTCACTGCTAATTAATTCATAAAGTCATAGAATATTGATTAATAAAATCATACACAGAGTGTCAAAACCAGAAGCTTCCTTCCAGATCACCTAATCCAAACTCCTCATTTTACTGATGGGAAAACTGAGGCCCCAAGAAGGGAAAGCAGCTTTTTCAAGGTCACGTTTTCCTGATGCATAACCCAAACACTAAGCTGATATGTCTAAAGCTTCCTTCCAACTCCACTTACAGAAAGCCACAAAGAAAGACTTCACTTTCCTAGCCTAGATGGTCGCTTGAGTTCTTCTAGTTTTGTCATTTGTTCATTATCTGATTGGACTTCAATTGCAACCTGTCATGTTCTATAGTTTTAAATTGCATTTATAATATCTTAAATGACACTAGTACTTAAGGTTCAATTAGCAATAGAAATTACCAATTTAATGGACTGTGAGTTTCTGTTTAATTTGCATAGTCTTCTGGTCATTGCTACTAAAGCGTTTTCCAATTTTCTTGAGTTATTAAGACTTGACCAAAGCAAAAAGCTTTAAATACCATCCAAGGCAGGTCCAGGTTTTGTGGACCTAAAGTTCATACAATTGAGTCATCAAAATACAAAATTAAGAGTGAGAAAGAATATTTTAAAGGGCCCATATAAACTCTGGGCCTTGAAGCTTAAGTTTCATTTACCTCACTGTAACCCACCCCTGAATGTCTGAATAAATAAATTAGCTAGGTAAATACATATTTTTTAATGCACAAAGAAGGGAAGGGGTGAAATGAAGCTAATATTGTCTAAGTACCTACCGTGTGACTGGCATTATGCTAAGCACTTTACACATAGTATCTTATTTAACTCTCACAAAACTAAGAGACTGACGTATATGGGCTATATTTCATAAGTTGGGCACAACTAAAAAATGGCAAAAACAGAGTTTGAACCTAGGTCTTTTCTGATTCCAAAACCTGTGTACATTCCACCATACCCTTATATGAGAACAGCTGTTATCACAGAGCTCTGTTAATCGCATTGAAAAATAGAAATAGGATCAAATATAGATATCGACAGCAGGGGCTTCCACTCATAAAGGAAAGAGAAATACTCAAATAATGATATCAAGACAGAATGTTTTATTTGCCGCAAGAAAGGTTTCAAGATAGAACCATAACCAACTTTTGCCAATGGTGGGAATATTCTAAGAAATATAAACATGGAAAACAGCTTTTTTCTTTTTTCCTTTTCCTTTTTTTTTTTTTTTTTTGCTGAGGAAGGCTGGCCCTGAGCTAACATCCGTGACCATCTTCCTCTACTTTATATGTGGGATGTCTGCCACACCATGGCTTGTCAAGCAGTGCCATGTCTGCACCCGGGATCTGAACCCCAGGCTAACGAAGTGGAATGTGTGCACTTAACCACTGCGCCCCTGGGCTGGCCCCCAAAACAGCTTTTTTTCAAGTGCTGCTTTTAACCATGCTCTCTCAATCCCTCATTCTGCCCTTAGCAACATCTTTAGCAGATTCCATTAATTTGTAGCCATTTTCCTTTATTCAAATTTTGTTCAATTCAGTGTAAAAATCCAAAAAAACTTTCCCACTTCTCCTCCTGTGTAGACTGGAGCCATGACCCTGGCTTTGGAGATCAGTTTGAGTGGTAGACCATGATAGAGGGCTCAGCATCAACTGGCTCTGAAATGTATTCCACTTCATTTCTTTTCCCAAACCAATTCCTTTGGTGTTGGGGACAGGAAACGGGGAATAGTGGACACAGAGCTCCTCTTGTATAATTTATTGGTCACCTTCTGTAGCTGGCCACCTCAGTTCATTCAGTTTGGTATCCTCTACTGCTGTGTGGTCTTCACATATGTGAAGTGTGTGGCTTTTTTGAGGCATTGTTCAACTTCATCCTGGCCCCTTCAATCACTGAAGATTACCTCAGAGAGGAGCACTTGTGTCTTTCTTCAGCTTCTCCAGGTGGAAAGGCCTCTTATTTACTCAACATCTATCTAGATAGCCCTATAATTCCTACCCTTTGGGCTAAGGTTCTCTTCTACATCCTCCAAAGTCCATGACTGAGAGAGTTTCTCCCATATTCTTCCAAGGCATTCCTTGCCATAATCTCCTTTGGTCCTGCTGGTATAGGCAACTCGAGCAGGCCTCCTACCATTGGAAATATCTATACCAGAAAAGGACATGTTTCTATGTTTTCTCATGCTTCCCAAAACATATCAGGCTCTCCCAAGAATTCTCCCACCATTCTCCTGTCTTGCGGCATTATTAGGATCAGATTACAGGGTCATCCAGGACATCTCATTTTCCTGCAAGCCCCTGGTCTCTCTCAATGATTCTCTTGAAGCTGTCCCTTGGCCTCACTTGGCCTGTGTTAGTGACAGAAAGCACACCACCTACTCTCCTATAGGGAGAGGAAAACGTAATTTCCCACTAGAAACACTATACAACCCACAAAACTAGCGATTCCAGCCTTCATACTCCTTATACAGACCAGGGGAAGAGGGAGGTATCTGCCACCAATTGTTACCTAGTCTCTTAGAAATGTGGGGTACTTAGTGGTTCACATCCTCCTTTGGGTCTTAGTCACTAACATTCTGTTAAAGGATTATTTGGACTAGTAGAAAGATTTCACATACACTTTTTTTATTTTTGCTGAGGAAGATTCACCCTGAGCTAACATCCATGGCAATCTTCCTCTACTTTTTAGTATGTGCCCTGCCAGCACAGCGTGGCCCCTAACAGAGCAGTGTAGGTCTGTGCCTGGGAACTGAATCCGGGCCAGTGAAACAGAGTGTGCTGAACATAACCACTAGGCAACCAGGGCTGACCACACATCCAGTTTTTGAGAAGGGAAAGCTGCCTAGCATGTATCACAGTTGCAATATGTCTAGAGTTTCTAGAACATAGAGAAATAATGATAGAACTATTGTGATTAAACCTGTATAAATGAAAAATGAATGAAGTGTCATTAGTTTGCTTGTTCATCTGGACATGTAGATGCCATAGCAGAGTGGATAAGTTTGGTTTCTGGGGTTCAAAAGACCTAGATTCAATGTGTCAACCTAGGAATGTTAGTCAGTACTAACTTTACATTCAGAATACATTCTTTTATTCTGGTCATGATTTTTTAAGGTCCATTTCCTCATAGGCATTTATATTAGCTGCACAGACCGTAGATGTGCTATAGACTCAATATTTATGTCCCCTCTAAATTCATATGCTGACACCTAATCCACAACGTGATAATATTTAGAGGTGGGGCCTTTGAGAAGTGATTAGGTCATGAAGGTGGAGCCCTCGTGAATGAGATCAGCACCTTTATAAAAGAGACCACAGAGAGTTCCATCGTGCCTTCTGCCATGTGAGGATGCAGCAAGGAGACAGTCATCTATGAGCCGGGAAGAGGGGCCTCACCAGACACTGAATCTGCTGGCACCTTGACCTTGAGTTCCAGGCCTCCACATTTGTGAGAAATAAATTTATACTGTTTTTAAGGCACCTAGTGTGTGGTATTCTGTTACAGCAACTTGAACAGACTAAGAGTGTAATCACTAACACGGTGAAAATATTGGATCAGCGGTTCTCAACCATGGCAGCACATTAAAGTCATCTGGGGAGTTTTTAAAAAATACTCAAGCCAAGACCACACCCCAAGACAATAAAGTCAGAATATCTGGAGATGTGACCGAGGCTCTGTTTCTAATGTGCTGCCAAGTTTTGAAGCCGCTAGATTAGATGAACCCATTTGCAATGTTGCGTTTTTTGCAACAGAGAGAGCCTCTATGACAAGCACCAGGTTCACCATGTTGCACAACTCCGAGGAGCAGAATTCACAGCCTAGTCTATGTGAATAGCACCTCCTGGAGCGGTGAAGTGCACAGCCTGTATGACAATAAGTGGTGATCCCGATAAAAACTCTCTAGAAAATTACAAAGAAGTAGAACCTCAGAATACTTCAACACCCATTCCAGCACAATGATTCTCTTTATTATAGCTGTCTTCTACAAGAATTTGCCTATGGATGCAGTAGCCTGGTAGTTAAAACATCGGGCTCTGGAGAATTAAACAAATAATACAAGAAAATATACTTGAGCTGGGAATGAGCTGAATCTCTGGTTGACAGCTCACTGAATTTAAGGCTGGACTGATGAGAAATGCACACACCTCAGCATTTTCTGGTAATATTCCTCTACTCCAGGGATCAGTAAACATTTTCTATAAAGGATCAGAGAGTAAACATTTTAGGCTTTGTGGTCCACAAAAGATGTCAGTCACATATTCTTTAATTTTGACAACCCTTTAAAATAGTAAAAACCATTCATAGTCACAGATTGTGCAAAAATAGGATGTGTGGGCTGTAGTTTGCCAAACTCTGCAAGGATAAAGAGAAACTCTTAGAAACATTAATGCAGAAAGAATAAATTACCTAAAAAGGAAAAAATAATCAGATTGGAAATGCATTCCTCATCTGCAATGCTGAAACTGGAAAGCTCTTGAAAAGCATCTACAGACGGCTGATCAAAAAGAACCACAAGTAAGGGGCTGACCCCGTGGCCGAGTGGTTAAGTTCAAGCGCTCTGCTGCAGGCGGCCCAGTGTTTCATCAATTTGAATCCTGGGCGCAGACATGGCACCGCTCATCAGGCCATGCTGAGGTGGCATCCCACATGCCACAACTAGAAGGACCCACAACTAAGAATATATAACTATGTACAGGGGGGCTTTGGGGAGAAAAAGGAAAAAAATACATAAATAAAAATTAAATTAAAAAAAAAAAGCACCACAAGTAAAAGCAACACTCTTAGACCAGAGCACAAGGATACTTTGCCAAAAACCTGGATCTTTAAAGTAAACACTCTGGCCTTCCTCTGGTTACGACCCTCCTCACAGGGCAATGAACCTAGTGAGTCAAGGGGCCATGCCCACCTAGATTCAGTGTTCTGGGGGTCAGCAACTGGCACTTTCTGGTACAGAACTGGAGTCAAGAAATTTTGGGGAACCTGTTCTTTCAAGCCGTTACAAAGGTATGCTTATCAAGGTAGGATACTAGAACATGTTTAATGATTTATTAGCTTGGTTTATAGCTTTTAAATATTTAGATATGTTGTATGTGGACCTCTAATTTTATCCTTGCTCTGAGTCCCACAAATGTTAGAGGAAGGCCTGACCATAACCCAAGAATCATACTCTAACCACAGTATCAATGACACGTCAAAGACATAAAACAAAGATATTTGCAACTATGTGAGAATTTAGAGATTATATATATCATCCATGAACCTCATATGAGGAAAATAATTGAAAGAAAAAAATAATAACGAAACACTAAAGGAACAAAAAGGGAAATCTCAAGATAGATGAGAGAAAGAAGAGAGAAAACCATGGTGAGCAAGGTTTTATAGGAACAAATGGAGTAGGCTAGAAAGTTAGAAAGTTTTGAATATGTGCCTTATGGGCAAAATAAGGGCTCTAGAAATAGGACATAATGCAAAGTAAATTTGAATAACTACTAAACTATCTTAACAAAATCTAGAGCCTGGGAATGGGGAAAGGACAAAATAAATGTCTTCCAAAGGTCATTTTGCAGTTGTGGTGGTGGTATTCCTGTGGGAACAGCTAGAAAAAGTGAAGAGCATAGAAATATTCTAAAGACCTCGGGTTATTGAAGAGGGGGTAGTTAGGGAAGCCATGGAGCATCTTGGGAGAAGACACAGTGCTTCATAGTATGGAAAATATGGGGGTGGCTTAAACAACCATGATTACATTCACATGATGGAATGTTATACAGTTATTAAAAAAACAATCAAATAGGTTTATACCAGCTGACTTAGAAGGAATCTCCATGAGTACTGTTCTGGAAGAAAGACCAATGCAGTAAGAGATATAAAAATGATCTCACCGCTGTAAAACAGGTAATCAAGGGGTGAAACTTTTCCTATATACGTATGTTGTATGTGTAGAAATATATAAGCCTCCCAAAATACGGAGGGATACACACATATAAAATTGTTAACACAGGTTACCTGGGGTGTGGCAGGTATTGGAAGGGGGGAAGAGAGGGAAATGTTAGAGTCAAGTGAAAAAAAGAAAAGAAAGACAAAATATACTCATACTAAAATAAAGACAGTGCTGCTCTCCTTCCCTCAAAATAGTATCCCATTCTCAAGAAAGGCTGGGAAATGCTAGATTGCGCTAAGTTAACTAGGTTTCTTTACTGTGGGCCTTCACAGAACTCTTGATATATTGAATAGACTCTGTGAATCTTTAAGAAAAGGATAAATTACATAGAACACATCTTTGTGGCACAGTGTAAAAGAGTACTTTGCAGAACACTTTAGGAAATGCTGCTTTAGTCATTTTTAATGTGAATGCATTGATATTGCCTTCTGGTAGATATATTATTGTGACTTTTTGGGTCCGTCTTTTTAAATATGTAATTAAAGTACCTTGTCACATTGCTTACCATTATTTAGCACCCCCAAATTGTTTGGAAATGATTATGTAGGCATTTCACATTCTTCTCATGCATATTCTACTGATTTTGTTGAATGCTAGATATTGCCATATTGATAACGCCTCTGTCAAATGTTCCTTGTACATTCTTGGTGCTAGTAGATTTTTGAGATTTAAGTTTATCTTTTCCTTCCTCCACATCACCACTTCTTACAATTTTAAAGGATCACCGTGACTCTATATTAAATGTACTATGCTTTTCCAGACACTGGACAACAGTTTTTCTTTTCTTAGCTCGAGCTTGTACAAGCTGACAGTTTAATCCAGATACCGTGTAATCCATTGAATTCAAAGCTTGGACACTGTTGGAAGAAAGAAATACATGTTTTCTATCATCTCAGTCAAAAGACAGAACTGAAAAAGAAAATGTTGAACTGTAGGTATTATCAGTCTTTTGTTGAATACTGTCAGGTTAAGAAAGGTACACAAGTATTTTGATAACTGACTTAGATGTTTTCAAGGACTCATAAGATAGGATTGAGAGATTGCTCATTTAAAAGGCATTGATTGACATAGTTTCACCAGCTAGCTAGTAATGACAACTTTTGTGAGCAGTGATTTTATTTTTACAGTGTTTCAGACTCTGAATGTGAAGCTCCCAAATAATGTGAATCGTAGAATCTCAAGAAACAATCATGTTAGTCAGGACAAGCTAGGGATGCTGCAGGAACAAATGGTCCACAAATATTAGTGACTTAAAGAAACAAAGTTTCATGCCTCACACACTACAAACCCTTCATGGGTTGGCTTGTGACTCTGCTCCTACATTGTCCTCCCTGTAAAACCCAGGCTGTTGAAACAGCTGCCATTTGGAAGGCTGCCGAATGCTGTGGCAAAGGGGAAAAGTCAGTGCAAAGGCTCTCAAATCTTCCACTCTGCTCGCACAGCACAGGCTAAAGCAAGTTACACGGCCAAACCTAACTTCTCATGGGTGGAGGAGTGCAATCAACCTATGCCCAGAAGAATAGCCACAATCTTGTGAAAAGCCCTAAGGCTTACCACACGGCCCTTCAAAAGGCCATCCAATCTAAACCTGAACAAAATTCTACCTCTGCTATAGCTAGCTGGTACACACACGCAATCTCTGAAATTATATACTCATAAGGTTACACTGTATCTGTTTCATTACTCTCAGAATTCTTTACCTATGAGTAGGATCCTGAATTTGGATAACCAGCTCAACAAATGATTGTATTATTTGTTTGGGTTGAACACTCTTCAGGTTCTTATCAGGTTTGTGTGTCTTTGATTTTCTGAATTAAATACATTTTAGAGACTATTTTTGTTGAACACAAATGGTGCTTATTGTAGAAAGAGAACGAGGAAGACCTAGTCTTCAGATATCCTATGCATATTTTTAATGATATTCTGGAACTTTGGAAATGACCAAATGTTTGAGGGTAGGGAGGTTGAGTGAAATAAAGGGTAAGGAGAGACTACTTGGAACACATTTCTAGTCTTTATAAATCTTTATAATTTGTATGTATGAGAGATGATTTGATTCAAGATGAATTTAGTTCTATTTTACTTCTATTGCATTAGACTGCAGCATTCAATATTTACTAAATTATGTATTTGTAAATTACATTGGTAATCTTATAAAACTGAACATTTGAAATAGTGCCATGATCAAATATGGAAATTAGTGAACATCTTTCACAAACCAGTTTTCAGTTGTTAAAAAAGAAAGACTCAAAGATACGTGAAAGGTACAGCCTTTTAAATTCTCATAATTTAAACTCTAATTCTTCTCAAAATGTATTTTTGTAGAATCGCAAATGTCACTACTAGGGGCACTTAGGGAATAATTTTCCTTTGGGACAGTCCTATAGCCAACTCTGTGTAGATGAGTTCACATAGAGCCAGAGATCAGCTTTCTAGTTTTCTCAGGTATTTTCATTTTCTTCAGAAAATATCTGGTAACTTCTTTTCAAGTCACTATTAACATTTAAAATGCTCACTTCCAGGCTCCTCAGTGACCTTGAATTGGAAAATGAGAATGCTTTTAATTAAATAAAAATATGCTTCTGCAATATGGGAGCATTTTTGAAACCAAAGAGGATTTGGGGGTGTTTTTGTTTTTGTTTGGGAAATTACAGTAATAGGAAAAAGTCACTTCTAGCCGACTAGCACATTTTTAATATCTATTGAAAAGAGGAAGTTGCTAAAGTTGCTAAAGGCAGAAGTGCCCTGATGCCCAATGTGAGGTGTATGATTTTTAAGCCCAAATTTGAGCTTCTTCCATTTCCGCTCCCCAACTTCCAGATAGTTGACTGTATCAGGTTCACACTGCTTATTGATGGGGATAAGGAATGAGGTATCTGCTCTCTTTCTATGTCCTGAAGCTCCTTGGCCTGCTGTGGTCCTAAGCTGATCTTGGTCCTGTGAGTGCCTGAGCATCTTGCCTAACTTCTCTCATGCTCATTTTGAGAGTTTTACGGTTTTGTCTTTTTTGGATATAGAGCACCAAATTCTGTGCACTCCTACTTTGCAACACAATGCCTAATATTTAATTGATCTCAAAATAAATTTGTTTCATTTTATGCATAAACCAACCTAACAGAATGAGTATTTGTCTCCATTTTAAAAGTGAGAAAACTGAGTAGTATTCCATCATGTATAAATACCACATCTTCTTTATCCATTCGTCCCTTGATGGGCACCTAGGTTGCTTCCAAGTCTTGGCTATTGTGTATAATGTTGCAATGAACATAGTGGTGTAGGTATCTTTATGCCTTTACGTTTTCAAGTTCTTTGCCAGCAGCCATTTGTGACAACATGGATGGACCTTGAGGGTATTATGCTGAATGAAATAAGTCAGAGAGAGAAAGTCAAACACCGTATGATCTCACTCATAAGTAGGAGATAAAAACAACAAAAACCAAACACATAGCATTGGAGATTGGATTGGTGGTTACCATAGGGGAAGGGGGAGGCACAAAAGGGGTGATTGGGCTCACATGTGAGGGGATGGACTATAATTAATTTTTGGGTGGTGAACATGATGTAATCTACACAGAATTCGAAATATTATTATTATGTACATCCGAAAGCTGTATAATGTTATAATCCAATGTTACTAAAATTAAAAAATAAATAAAATTTTAAAAAATAAGAGTGAGAAAACAGATTCAGAGAGATTTAACAACTTGTCCAAAGAGAGCTACTATTTGAACCAAAGTCTCTCTTCTTTCAAAACCTGTGGTTTTCTACTGCACCATGATGCCTCCCTAAAGACAGAAGAACATTCTATATAGAGATCATTGTTCTCAGAAGCTCTGACCACTATACGAGAAATTTCTCATTAATCATAATAACACCTAACATCACAAGAATTTTAACCATTTAACAGATAGAAAAAGTAAGACTCGGACATGGCACTATTATTACCATATTAGCAAGAGAAGTTATTATAGTGTCATAGGTAAAAGAATTGGATAATCCACTTTTAAAAAGTATGCCATTTCAAGACTTCAATAATTGATTAACACCATGATTTGGAACAAGTATTCACCAAAACTGATTAGATTTTGTGGTCTAAACAACATGCTTATAATCCTTTCAAAATATTTGTATTTGTCTCTTTGGTATTACCAAGCATACTTCCTTTCTAACAGCCCAGAATTGCACTGGAGAGTGTAATTAATGGAATGAAGAAAATGCATGCAATAATTCAAAATTTATTGATACTATTTCATCTAGAATGGTGGCATTGAGTATAACCTTGATTATCTTTTTTTTCCATTTTAGTTGAACAGTAAAAAACACAAAGCATGCTTGTTACTCCACTTTTAAACATTTTGCTGAAATATAGCAGTTCAGATAATTGAAAACACAGTACTTCATTACAGTAAGATCAGTTTTTCTGGTTTAATTCCTCTTCCTGTTAGGCTATAGAATTAATAGAACGAAATTGTTAACTGAGTGTGTTTGAAGTGTTCACACTGACCCACTCTCCCACCTAAATAGCACAGAGGATTAGACCCCTGCTCACATCCCTCATACACTTACACCCTCCCCCCTCAGTCAATAGTCACATTCTGACTAATTGGCTGAACACAGTCTGTGATCCAGTTTCCCAATGCAAGGAGCTGTGGTACCCTGATTCTAAAGCATATACCTCTGATTGTAACGTTTGCAGCAAGTGCTGTTTCAGAGGCAGAACTGTGGCAAGTCACTGAGTTAATTTACACACAAGCCAGTTGTGGAACTGATGTCAGTTGATTATTTTGCATCCCTTATTTTCACTTATCTTCCTTCTTACAGGAGGTAAATGGCTGTGTGCTTTCTGTGGCACTTAAACGTATTCTCCATGTGTGCCTACTTTGTCTTTATCTGGCAACACTGGCTTTACCGGGGATAAGTCTGGGGACTGGATTGTATTCCTAGGTGTCATGAAGACATAAGCTAAATGAGAGACTGGAATATAAGGCAATAGTGGAAGATGTGGGATATAAGCAAAGAATTCATAAGGCCTCAATTAGTAGAAACTATTTACAGTAGCTTAAACAAATAGCAGCTAGTTTTTCTCACGAAATAAGAAGCCTTGAGGTAGGCAATTGTCGGCATTAGTTTAGTATTGAATTAATACAAGTATGGTTTAGTAGACATAAGAAGTTGATCACCTTCTCAATGAATCTACATCCATTTAGAGTTAAGTCTAAATTCATTAACATCTCATACCATGTTCAGTCTTTCCCACGTAACCAATCTCATCCTTTTTTAACCATATACACACACTAACACTTCAGTCATATCAAACTACTTAAAGGACCAGTTTGCCACATTTGGTCGTGTCTCTGTTCCTTTTATTCATGTTCACTCTTCTTGTAACACTCTCCTCACTGTCCTTGATGAGATATCTCTTCTTTCAACTTCACCATCATCTCTTCTAGGAAAAGCCTTCCTTAGCCTCGTCACACTCATTGTAATCTACATTTACCTCAATCTAGCCTTTATTACAGCGTATTATAATTGCTTTCTTACATGTCTGTCTCCTCCATTAAAGTAAACAAATCAAGGGCACAGACTTTGCCTCATTTGTCTTTGCATCTCGGGTGCCATACCATCATACCAGCATATAGTAGGATCGTAATAAATGTTGAATGAATAAATGATCACTTTATGAGCCTGAGATTGATTTCCCATGCTGAAGACTAGGATCATCCTGCTCATAATGCTTAGTGTCTTTTATGTAGAGTAGCTTCATAGATACCATTCCTTGCTCCCTCTCTGTAAACTGAAGTCAAGGTACAGAAGTTGCTTCTAAAGCTGTATGAACAGCTGGCAGCACAGCTGCTGCTGCATCTGGAGAAGACACTACTTGTCCACAGGGAAGAATATTTTTTCTAGGTGCCTAGAAAAGTATGGGTTGTTTCTACCCTAGTATATATAAAAGAGAAAAAATCAAATTTTTAAAATAGCAAAATAAAGCATGATCTCAGGTGTTTCGAGTGGAACGATTTAGAAAGCCCTTGCTAAAAAGTTACAAATGATTTTTTTTTTAAAATAGGGAAGGGAGTATCCTGGATTGGATCCAGGAATAGAAAAAGGTCTTTAAATGAAAAAACCTGGTGAAATGTGAATCAAGTCTAGAGTCAATATTGGAATTTTAGCTTTGACAAATGTTCCATCACATTGTAAGCTGTTAATGATAGGGGAAACTGGATAAGCAGTATGTGGGGAGGCTGCATTATCTCTGCAACTTTTCTGTGAATCTAAAAGTATTTCAATAAAAGGTTTATTTTGAAAAATAGTGTGTGGGGGAGGGGACGGCCCCGTGGCCGACTGATTAAGTTCATGGCTCCTCTTCCGTGGCCGGGGTTTCCCCGGTTCAGATCCTGGGCGCGGACATGGCACCCCTCATCAGGCCACACTGAGGCAGTGTCCCACATGCCACAACTAGAAGAACCCAACTAAACTGTACAAGAATGTACTGGGGGAATTTGGGGAGAAGAAAAAAAATTGGCAACAGTTGTTAGCTCAGGTGCCAATCTTAAAAAAAATAGAGGGAAGTTGCACAACAATGTGAAAATATTTAAAGTCACTGAACTGTATATTTGAAAATGGTTAAAATGGTAAATTTTATGTTATATGTATTTTACCACAATGAAAAAATATAGGGAGAGGGCTAGGTATGCTGAGGGAGAGGTATGTAAGGGGAATGAGATATCCTTTTTTTAAAACATTCTTTGCACTTCTGCAGCATTCCAAGCACTGTACTAGAAATAAAAAGGTATTTTTATCTCCACTCTTACTGATGAGTCCACCAAGTTGCATGAGTTTAGGTAATACCATATCTTGGAAGTACTCTGGCCCTGCTTTACTCCATGCTTAAGAGAGAGGCCCTGGAGTCAATAATTTTAGAAGAGTGATTCAGAGGAGTCCAGTGATCAGCCAAGTTTGAGAACCACTGCTCTAAGGCTTTCATATCCACTGCCTTTAAGAGACTATTTCTCTTATCTTCAAGATGAAAGCAGGCGGTGCAGGATCTTCTTTAATGTGGACCCTGAGAACTTGAAAGACTCTTATAGCCCAAGGCCGAAGCCTTGAATTCTGCAGTGAAGCTGGCAGAGCAAGGTGGAAGGAGGAATGCCATAGAACTGAACCAAATATCATACTCCATATAAAGGTCCAACTCAAGAAGGGTAATTTCCCCTGAAAATTCTTGGTTGTGTATTACGGACTGAACTCAGCTCTACAATGTCAATTGAAATATTTGGCCACTTCTTGTCTTCTGTCTCTATGTGTATTATCGACTGCAAAGACCTCTGGTGATCAGGGAATTTTCAGATAGAGTAAAAAGGCAAACAGAGGCTGGCAGGGTGAATGAATTAAGGTAGTATGCTCAGAAGTTCAGAAGATAAGCAAGAAAACACTTAAAGAAACAAACAATCGTGCTTCTTATTTCACTGAGAAAATAGAAGCAATTAGAAGAGACTTTCCCAGTCTTCCAGTCGTATGTCTCCTCACCTAAGTATACGTGTGCTCATGTGTACTGTCTTTGTCCTCAAACTGTGGATGAACTGTGCTCCTACCTCAGGATGAATCTACTTCTTACATTAGACTCCAGACTCTCACGTACTATCAAAAGGATATTTCTCCAGCAAACGTATTCCCTCTCTCCTGCATCATGCCTTTTCCTACCAGATATTTCACTTCAGAAGACAATTCTGTTGTTACTTCCTCCATCCAAAATTTTTCTTTTAAAGCTAAACAAAACAAAATCACCAAACCAAAATTCAGCTCTCTAGACCTCTTGATCACTCTTCTCCCTTAGCCATCTGTCACCACCTTTCTCTGCCCTGCTGCACAGCAAGTTCTTGAAGATAGTTGTCTATATAGCTTACCGTGAATTCCTCCCCTAAAATTCTCCTTTGAATCCAGGCTCTTGCTTCTTCTTCTCCACCAAAAGTGCTCCCGGTCAAGGTCACCAATGACCTCCGCATTGCTTAATCCAATGACCAGTTTCATTTCTCCACTCACTACACGCTGCAGCATTTAACACAGCTCATTCCTCCTTCCTCCCAGAAACGATTTCTTCCCTTGGTTTCCAGGACCATGTTTCCTGCTCCCTCACCGGCTGCTCCTTTTCAATCTCCTGATTCTTCTTCATCCTCCTGACTTCTAAATTTTGGAAAGTACCAGGCTCAGTCTTGGGCCTCTATTGTTCTTTGCACTCATTCCCCTGGAGATCTCTTTCAGTATCTTAATTTTAAATTCTATCTTTTTGCTGGTGTTTCTGAGATTTATATTGCCAGCCTGGAGTTCTCCCCCAAACTCCATATTAATATATCCAACTGCCTCCTTGACATCTCCACTTAGATATCTAATATGTCCAACTGCACTGCGAATCTTCTTCCCTAAGCAAGCTCCCTCTGCAGTTCTCTCCATCTCAGTTAACGGCAAGTCTATCCTTCTAGTTACTCAGGCCAAAAACCTATAGTGATTTTTGAATACTCTCTTTTTCTCACACTCAACATGTTATCTTTTACAAGTCTTCCTGCCTAGTCTTACCCTCTCCAAACTAATATCTACACTGTTGCAGAATAAAGTTTAAAAATGTAAATTTCATCACAGTATTTTGCTATTTCAAATAATGTCTAAATTCTTCAGGGCCATTCAATGGTCTACATGACCCTCTCTCCTCCAACCTCACTTCACTCTTCCTTTACCCCCACATCCTATGCTCCAGCCCTACCGATATGCTTGTAATTGCCTTAAAACACCAGGCACTTCAGGAAATCATGCACTTTTCATATTTCCTTTCTCTTTGAAATATCTTCCTCCCTAACCCAGCATGTTTATTTCCTGAGACCCTAAATGTGTAATTGAAATAGATTCACCTCATTGTTGGCAGAATCCTCCCATTAGCTCCTCGGCCTGTGAGGTAAGAACATCAGACCAAGGAAGTTATTTTACTCTAGTGGAGGTATAACAGTGGGCAAATTATCATGAGATCTACTGGTCTTATCTCATACCACATGACCAAGATGCTACTAGCTTTAGAGTGATGAAATAAACAGACACAGCTCAGAGATGGTACTCTGCTGGGTAGGGCATCATCATCAAGGACACAGAATGCACTCTAAATTAAACACCTGTGTCTTTACCCATTCAGGTTCCTATAACAAAATACCACAGACTAGGTAGCTTGTGAACAACAGAATCTTATTTCCCACAGTCTGGACGCTGGAAATCCAAGATCAAGGCACCAGCATGGTCATCTTCTGGTGAGGGCTTTCTTCCTGGTTCATACCCCATGTCTTCTCACTGTGTTCTCACATGGTGGAAAGGGCTAGGGACCTCTCTGGGGCCTCGTTTATAGGCACCAATCTCATTCATGAGAGTGGATCCGTCACAACCTAAGCTCCTCCCAAAGGTCCCACCTCCTAATACTATCACATCTGGCATTAAGATTTCAACGTATGAATTTTAGGGGATCAAAGACATTCAGACCATAGCAGCCAGTATATTGTACTACGTTCTGAGCAGTTAGAATGCATCAGTCCAGTAAACAAGAGGTATAAATAGGAGAGCCTTACTCACCATCATTCCCAGTGACCCACTTTCAGAATTTGTCCTTCCTATTCCCACAACTCTGGATCTTGCAGGCTTAGGAATCTTGGTTCCCAGAGCAGAATGCTCCTGCTAGGGCATGCAGCAAGGCTCTCATCAAACATTAATGCCCAGCAGGCAGAGAAAGGAGTCACCATCCTGATGGAAATTAGTGGCCCTGATCATCAGGAGAAGATAGAGCTGCTATTCACAATGGGACTGAGAGGCTATGTTTGGCACCCAGGTGATCCATTTGCATTGCTCTTGTTACTGCCTTGCCCAGTTTTGACAGCAAATGAACAGGTGTAGCAGCTATGGCCTGAGAAGAGCCTGATAACTGGAGGTCTCAGACTGCTCAAAGATGATGGTCTGGGGCACCCCACCAGATAATCCACCAAGACGAGGAGAGTGATAGTTGAGGGTGAGGTTTATCTAGAATGGGTAGTGTAAGAGGGAGATGATGAGCGTCAGATGGGGCCTGAAGACCCGCTTAACGTGGGGGCAGTGGTTCATCCTGGTAACTTTCCTCTTAGTTGTTTCCCTCAAGAAAAGCCCACCAAATTCCTAAAGCATCTGCATCTAGAAGTTATATGAAGCACATAGATCTGAGTGGAACAAAGGGTGGATGGTTGTGGATGCTGTGGTGTGTTGCCCAATTACTGTTGTTCCCCAACACCTAAAAAACTGAAATACACATCACCTCAGCTCTTGACAGCTCTCAGCTGAGCTCCTCTTCAGGGTTGCCCTTGGCTAAAGAGAGTTGCTTTTCCTAAGGTTTTTCTGAGTGGCTGGGGTGAGTGAGGAAGCCCATATCCAATAACTGGCTGATTCAGGGATACATAAACTAGGACTCCTTACCTCAGTTTAAGAAAACTCTTAAGGACCATTCCATCCCCAGTGCTCCCATGAGTGGAGCTCATACTTTGCTGTGACTGTTTCACAGATCAACTTCTTACTCTTCCTAATCCTGCTTCATTTACGCCCCCAAAGGTGTAGCTTCTGAGAGCATTCTCAACAAACTTATCGCATGCTAGCCTCTGTACATGAGTGTTCTTCCAAGAGACCCTAAAACATGTCAAAACTTCTTCCATCCTTTTTCCTTTTAGGACCCCACCATATACAACATTTGCACCATGCCTCTTGTGAGCAGAGAGCATCTGCTTCTTTGATGTGTCATCAGCACCTGACAGAGAGTTTATTAAATGAAAAATGTTCTCCCCCACCCCGCTATGACCCCACCAAATGGTTTCGCCCCAGAATACTGAAATTCAGCATGGAGTCAGAAGGACATGTAAGTGAACAGAGTGTTTAATGGGAGTTAGGGTGAGTAGCAAGATAGTTTGCATGTGAGATTTTTGGAATTTGCTACAATTGAAGGCTTTTTAAAGAAAATTATTCTAGCAGATTCTAAATCAAATTAATATTAAAGTAGAAGGATTGGGGACCATAAGATTATGAATAGGATTTCCTAAAATTCCTCTGTGTTTCTTCAGCAAATTTTCAATTGTCTCCTAAAAAATTTTACTTTGGCTAATCAGCCACGTAGCTAAATCTGGGAATTTTGTAGTAGAGGAAAAAAGTGATTACTATTGTTGATTTCTTAAGATTATTGAGAAATCTTTATAATTCATGTAATGAAATTTATGGATTACTTAATGAAATGCTTACAAATAAATTTGTTTATAAGCCCTAATATTTTATGAAATTTGCTATATCTTGATACATTTCTAAAAAGGAGTAAGCCTAAACTCATAATTGGTGAAAACCGTGACTTTTCTTTTTCGGATAGGTAGCATTATTCTAATAATGGATCTTTGATCATTAGAATTACCCACTAGGTGTAATACATACATTTCATTTTAAGCAGACTCTTTTGCAGGCTGTACTTCCTATGTATGCCTATTCTTTTCAAGTGTGCAATATGCCAATTTACTCTTCAAATAATGGTGAAGTGGTATCATTAGATTTCCTGACGTTTTGTTTCCCTTTTATAGAGAATATGTGCACAGTTAATATACTTAGGCATTTATAAATATATCTAAATTCTCAGTTCAGCTGTTAGTTTGTGATACTGTGCTGCCTGAAACACTGTTAGTACAGTTCCTTTAATGACAAAATTTCCTTGAGGGCAGATCTTTCATGTGGGCACTGCTGTCCTATTGGCATCATATTTGATGACTATAACAGCAACTCTGTTATAAAAATTTAAATTGATCCCATGAGAACAATGCCACACTTTGATTGACTGAATATGTCACTGTTATACTGATTGGTTTGGTGTTGTGTAAACATGGTGTATTTGTAAGGATTTGAACAAATGAACAAAATCCAATAGATGTTTACTTGCATTGGGAAACCAGAAGAAACACAGATTTTCAATATGAAAGCCCAGCAATAGCTATTTCTAGACAGTCTGCTAGATTAGGAGTCAGCCCTTCTAGATTCTAGACTAGGTCTTGTTTTTAAGAAGATAAACTGAGACAGGCCTCTTTACTTTGCTGGGACTTGTTAACAATAAGTATGACCATGTGTTAAATGCCTCCTATCATCTCATTTTTTAAATTCTTTTCTTTGGTGAGGAAGATTGGTCCTGAGGTAACATCTGTTGCCAATCTTCTTTCTTTTTTGTCTCCTCAAATCCCAAGTACATAGTTGTATATCCAAGTTCTAGGTCATTCTGGTTCTTCTACATGGGATGCTGCCACAGCATGGCTTGACAAATGGTGCTAGGTCTGCACCCAGGATCTGAACCAGCAAACCCTGGGCCACCAAAGCAGAGTGCACGAACCCAACCAGACAGCCATGAGGCCTTCCCCCTGTCATCTCATTTTTTACCCCAAACAGCTGTTTGAGGTTAGGCATTATTATGCCCATTTTACGGATTAGAAAACTGAGGCTTAGACAGTTTAGGTAACTTGCTCAAGGTCACAAGGAGACAGGATTTAAACCCAGGTCTGACTCTGAAGTGCATGCTTTATTCAACGACAATATTCTGGCTTCTCATTTGTCACCCAAAAGACAGAAACAATAATACCTGTCCTACCTGTTTTATAATTCTGTGTGTGTGTATGTGTGTACGAGAGAGAGAGAGACAGACAGACAGAGACAGGAAGAAATAGGCAGAGAATGGAATGAGGTGATGATTGTGGAAAAAGCTGTGTAAATTCCAAAGTGCATCCAAGTGTCATCATTACTGACTGACTCAGAGCTGTTGGGTAATTGTATGTTTCAATTACATCATCAGACCATTGGCTAAGTTATTTGTGTCTTTTTGAAAGAATCTTCTCCTCTTGAAAGGAACAATGGTATATGAGAGGGGCAATAAGGAGCTATCTGTGAGGTATAGCAAATCAAGATATTTGTTTGAAGGTCTTATGCATTGTTACAATGACTGAAGGCTAGGAAGTTATGTTAGGTCAGGGGCAAGAAAGAGATAGGAGTTCAAAAGGATATTAAACCATCTCCTATGGTTAAAAAAAAAGTGCCCTGCACTTTAGTTGATCGTAAATACCTTCACTAAGACCTCAAAGGTTCTGGGGTAGGTCCAGCTTTTAAGATGCCTTTGAGGTCAGTATTTGCACGCTATTTCATAGATGAGAAACATCAAGTTTGGTGTCAATTAGTAACTTGCCCCAGAACACATACTAGGTAGCATCGCCAGGCTATAGACCCATATCCGTGTGATTTCAAAGCCTCCCTTCTAATCACTAACTTAAAGTGCAGGATTGTGTGCCATTACTGAACACGAGTGGGCCCCAAGAGGAAGAAGCTCATCATGTAATTGTTTATTGAAGCATTTAGATGTAAAAGTGAGGTTTACTTTTGCTCCCTTGACATTCTCATGTCTTTCACATATGCCTTTTGTTTGCCTTAGAAAACAACATTTCTACTTGTCTTTTTTTGTGGAACAAAATCAAGTTTAAAGACAGACGTTCTTCAGACTGGGCAAAATAAAGCCCTCTGTTCAACAAATATACATTAACTGCTTACTGACTACCAGACACTGCAATATTCATTGGGATCACAAAGATAACAAAATTATTGGAATATAATGACATTCCTATAATAATGATATATACTAAGTGCCATAAGAAAACAGTGAACCAAGCAACTACCTTGAAAGTATTTTACTTAAATTTATGTCTAATACAATTTGTTTGTGTTCCATCTTTAAATACCAGTACTGCCATGTAATCCTGGTGCCTTTCATTTAACTAAAAAACTTACTTATTTAACATCCTTAGTTTTTACATGTGTATAGAAATAAAACTGTAAGCAACTATTTCCAGTATTTCAAAATCCTAATGATTGTTTTACATATTCCCATCATAAGGATGAAAAAGCTAAACAAATGTGAAATATCTTTGCTGTTTGGTTGGTTTACATCAAATCAGTATCACAGAAAGAACACCTCATTGGCTCTTGATGACATCATAGGAATTTCTGGGCGGGTAGTTGGAGCACCAATCATGGACAGCAGAGCCCCATGTAGGACAGTCACGGTACTCAAAATAACGTGCCCGGTATGTGACTAATCTTGGACTTCAGCACAGATTGATGGCCAAATTTACATGGTTGGTATCAGTGAGCAGTACATAAGTTTCTGCAGGCTTGTTTGACTTTATAGCTTATCACAAACATGGCAATGATTTATGTGATTTCATAATATTATTGTAAAACCTTCATAATTATGGATTGTTGGTTAAAATCTGAATAAACAGTGAACCTGGGAAATAGTAATAGTACAGATGGCCTGAATTAATTATGACTTACTAAATGCAGTTTAGTATGAAAAATAATTTCAATGTAGGGTCCAGGGAGGAAGCAAACATTATACAAGGTGGTTTGAAGGTTGGAAACCAAGGGATTAGTTCCTTTGCAGTCCCAAATGTTCCTTCTGTCTGTGTCTTCTACTTTTCTTCTTACTTACTCTGGACTTCATTTAAGAATCATCACAAGTTTTACAGGTAATGGTGGAAATTAGTCCCTTTCCTTCTGAATTATTATTGTAGTATATGTTTCTGTATGCAGGCAGCATACCTTGAAGAGTAATTGATATATTATTCTCCACAGAAACTAATGTGAAAGTTCAATGTCTATTTTAATAACAGCAGTTTATTGTGCTATTCAAAAGTACCACAGCCATATGGATTCTGAATGCTCCTTGGGCTTCCGATTCCCATATAAGTTTTTCAAAGGTCTTAGTCTTGCCAGAATTTTCTCATAGATCCAATGTCAAATGTTTTTATGTGTAATGTTATAGCATTAAAAATTTGTCTGTAGATATTGTCTGGTTTCTTTGAAGGACTGCCAAATATGTCATATATATTTGTGCAAATAAAGCCTGAATGATCCTGGTTTCTCATTATTTCTCTACTCATGAAGTATATGCCATATATTTTACCTGTTTTATGGGGTACCATTATCATAGCTGTGCAATAACAGATAAAGGTGGCATTTGGAAATTATTTTCTGAATTTGATTTAATTTGGATGGTTCAGATGAGGAAAAGCTGTGATTAAATCAGCTGGGAAATTTAGGCAGAGCAAATGTTTCTGACGAATTGTGTAAGCTGTTCATATTGTTTTGCTACATATAATCTTTAAAGACTTACTGTGTGGGGTGATGTCAGCATCATGGCTGAGTGAGTCTTTCCAGTAATCTTTCCCCTCCAATATACAATGAAAAGGTGATTCATACTCTAACAGAGGACATCCAAACAACACAAAACATGTCAGAGAGACTCACACAGCCATACAATGGAGGGCGGAGAGGTTGGAGCTCCCCTCATAGGTGGTGGAATAGGGTAAGAGAAAACTTCTCTGCCTCCCCTAAAGGCTGTGATCCGGGACCACAGAAGGCCTCTGAGAGGGAAGGAATGGGGGATGGGGCATTTGTTCATGGGAACATCAAGGACTCCCAAGGGCTCTTGCAGCCTAGAGGGAAGCCTGCCGCCAGGATGAAAGCTTTCACGGGGAGTTACCTTATCAAGCAAACACCCCAGGAAGGATGTAGCAAGAGCAGAGAGAGAAAACCCTGAGAGCACAGAGGTGAAAGTACCCATCCCCCCACCCACTCTGTGCAGCTCCAGCCCCTGGGATTTCGGCTGAAGGCAGAGGGCTCAGAAAACATAGCTCTTGACCCCCACCAAGTGGCAATAGTTGGTAACTGCGACCAAATAATGCCAAGATGTGGAAAAACAGAGACACTCCCTCTGGCAATATCAAACACTATATTAAATCAGACCAGGAGGAAATGAGAAGTACCCAGAAATCGGTCCTGAGGACACAGAAATATGTAATCTAAATGGCAAAGAATTCAGAACAGCTATCATGAAAAAACCTAACAAGGCAAAAGAGAACATAGAGAAATAATTCAATGAGCTCAGGAGCTACTTCACAAAAGAGATTGAAACTCTACAGAAGAATAAATCAGAAATATTAGAGATCAGAGACACAATGGAAGAAATAAAACAAAATATGAATTCCATGAATGCTCAAGCAGACACCATAGGGAAATGTATCAGCATAATCAAAGATAGACATGTTGAAATTCTAAAGATAGAGGAGGAGAGAGAGCTAAGACTAAAAAGAAATGAAGAAAGTCTCTGAGAAATATCCAACTCAGTGAGGAAATGCAACATAAGAATTATAGATATTCAAGAAGGAGAAGAGAAGGAGAATGGAGTAGAAATCTTGTTCAAAGAAATAATAGCAGAGAACTTCCCAAACCTAAGGAAGAAAATCCATGTGGAAGAGTCTGCCAGATCTCCTAAATATGTCAGTGTAAGAAGACCTACTGCAAGGCATACAGTAGTGAAACTGGCAAAACTGAATGACAAAGAAAGAATACTAAAGACAGCAAGGCAGAAGAACATAACCTACAAAAGAATCCCCATCAGGTTTTCAATGGATTTCTCTGCAGAAACCTTACAGGCTAGGAAAGACTGGAATGACATACTCAAATCTTTGAAGGAAAAAATTTTCATCCAAGAATACTCTATCCAGCAAAAATATCCTTCAGATATGATGGAAAAATAAAAACTTTCCCAGACAAACATAAGCTAAAGGAATACATAGCCATGAGACCCTCCCCTACACAAAATCCTCAAGAAGGCTGTCATACCTGAAAAAAAAGGGAGAAAGGGGTTACAAAGAATGGAGTAAGGCGATAAATAGGTAGACAGAATCGGAATAGGATAGCAAGTACTCAAGTATAGCACTAAAGATAATAGGGAAGGAAAACAACAAAAACAAAGATAATCTTGTCATTTTAAGCACAAACTCATAACACAAGATGGAATAAGATGTGAGAAAAACAACATAGGAGGGGAAGAGGAAAGGAACTGAATTTGTTTATTTTAAGGAAATTAGAGGCCATCAGAAATGGGACTATCTTATTCACGAGATCTTGAATACAAACCTCAGGGTAACCACTAACCATAAAAGTAGAACAGAGACACAAATAATAAATAAGGAGAAAACAAAAAAACACAACATAAAAAACTACACAACTTGATGAGTAGACCAAAATACACAGGATGAAAAACAAAGGAAATGAAGGAGAACAGGAAAACAAGTGATAAAATGGCAGCATTTAGCCCTCATATATCAATAATCCCCCTAAACGTAAATGGATTGAATTCTCTAACAAAAAGACACAGAATGGCGAGATGGATTAAGGAACAAGACCCTACAATATGCAGCCTCCAGGAAACACATCTCCGCTCCAGTGACAAACAGGCTCAGAGAGAAGGGATGAAAGACAATACTCCAAGCTAATGGCAAACAAAAGAAAGCAAGTGTTGCCGTACTTATACCAGAAAAAGTAGACTTCAAGATAAGACAGGTAAAGAGAGACAAAGAGGGTCAGTATATAATGATCAAAGTGACATTCCATCAAGAAGACATAACACTTATAAATATCTATGCACTCAACACAGGAGCACCGGAGTACATAAAGTAACTATTAACAAACCAAAAAGAAGACATTAATGATAACAATAATAGTAGGGGACCTCAACACTCCACTCACATCAATGGATAGATCATTCAGACACGAAATAAACAAGGAAACAGTGGAATTAAATGAAAACCTAGACCATTAGTACTTAATAGACATATATAGAACACTCCATCCAAAAACAGCAGAATACACATTCTTCTCAAGTGCGCATGGAACATTCTCAAGAATAGACCATATGTTGGGAAACAAGGCAAGCCTCTACAAATTTAAGAAGATTGCAATAATAACAAGCATCTTTTCCAATCACAATGCCATAAAGCTAGAACTTAAATACAAGAAAAAAGCTGAGAAAAGGACAAAGATGTGGGACTAAACAACCTGCCATTGAACAAGCAATGGATCATTGAAGAAATTAAAGGAGAAATCAAAAAATATCTGGAGACAAATGAAAATTAAAACATACCAAACCAACTCATATGAGATGCAGCAAAAGCTGTATTAGGAGAGAAATTCATTTCAATACAGGCCAACATTAACAAACAAGAAAAATCCCAAATAAGCAATCTCAAACTATACCTAATTGAGTTAGAAAAATAAGAAAACAAACAAAGCCAAAAATCAGAAGCCGAGAAATAATAAAAATCAGAGCAGAAATAAATGCTATTGAAACAAAAAAGACATTAGAAAGGGTCAATGAAACAAAGAGCTGGTTCATTGAGAAGATAAATAAAATTGACAAACCCTTAGCCAAACTGACAAAGAAAAAAAGAGAGAAAGTTCAGGTAAATAAAATTAGAAATGAAAGAGGAGAAATAACAAAAGACACAGCAGAAATGCAATGAATTAGAAGAGAATCCTACAGAAAACTATATGCCAACAAAATAGACAATCTACAGGAAATGGATAAATTCTTAGACTCTTACAACCTCCAAAAGCTGAATCAAGAAATAGAGGATTTGAATAGGCCAATCACAAATAAAGAGATTGAAACAGTAATCAAAAGCATCCCAAAGAATGAAAGCCCAGGACCAGACAGCTTCCCTGGGGAATCCTACCAAATATTCAGAGAGGATTTAATACCTATCCTTCTCAAACTATCCCAAAAAATTAGGGAAGATGGAATGCTTCCTAACACATTCTACGAGCCCAACATCTTTCTCATACCAAAGCCTGAGAAGCAAAACACAAAAAAGGAAAACTATAGGCCAATATCATTGATGAACATTGATGTAAAAATCCTCAACAAAATATTGGCAACCTGAATTCAGCAATACATCAAAAGGATCATACATCATGATCAAGTGGGATTTATACCAGGGACACAGGGGTAATTCAACATCTGCAAATCAATGTGATACACCACATTAATAAAATGAGGAATAAAAACCACATGATCATCTCAATAGATGTAGAGAAAGCATCTGACAATATCCAACAGCCATTTATGATAAAAACTTTTAACAAAATGGGGATAGAAGGAATTTACCTCAACATAATAAAGGCCATATATGACAAACCCACAGCCAGCATCATAGTCAATTGGGAAAACTGAGTGCCATCCCTCTGAGAACAGGAATAAGACATGGATGCCCACTATCACCACTCTTATTCAACATAATACTGGAGGTTTTGGCCAGAGCAATTAGGCAAGAGAAAGGAATAAAAGGAATCCAAATAGGGAGTGAAGAAGTGAAACTTTGACTGTTTGCAGATGACATGATGTTATATATAGAAAACCCTAAATAATCCATTGGGAAACTATTAGAAATAATTAACAACTACAGTAAAGTTTTGGGGTAAAAAATTAACTTACGCAAATCAGTTGCATTTCTATACTTTAATAAAAAACTTACAGAAAGAGAACTCAAGAATAGAGTTCCATTTACAATCACAACAGAAAGAATAAAGTACCTAGGAATAAATTTAACTAAGGAGGTGAAGGACTTATACAATGAAAACTATAAGACATTATTGAAAGAAATACATAGTGATATAAATAGATGGAAAGACATCATGGATTGGAAGAATAAACATAGTTAAAATATCCATACTACCCAAAGCAATCTACAGATTCAATGTAATTCCAATCGGAATCCCAATGACATTCTTCATGGTAATAGAGCAAAGAATCCTAAAACTCATATGGGGCAACCAAAGACCCCAAATTGCTAAAGCAAGACTGAGAAAAAAGAGCAAAGCTGGAGGCATCACAATCCCCAACTTCAAAATGTACTACAAAGCCATAGTGATCAAAACAGCATGGTACCAGTACAAAAACAGGCACACAGATTGATGGAATAAAAGTGAAAGCCCAGAAATAAAACCACACCTATGTGGACAACCAATCTTTGACAAAGGTGCCAAGAATATACAATGGAGAAAAGACAGTCTCTTCAATAAATAGTGTTGGGAAAACTGGACAGCCACATGCAAAAGAATGAAAGCAGACCATTATCTCACACCATACACAAAAATAAACTCAAAATGGATCAAAGACTTGAAGATAAGTCCTGAAACCATAAAACTCCTGGAAGATAATATAGGTAGTGCACTCTTTGACATCGAACTTAAAAGGACCTTTTCGAATACCTTGTCTTCTCAGATAAAGGAAACAAAAGAAAAAATAAACAAGTGGGAGTTCATCAGACTAAAGAGCTTCTGCAAAGCAAAAAAAAAAAAAACTAGGATCAAAAGACAACCCACCAACTGGGAGAAAATTTTTGCAAATCATATATCCAATAAGGGGTTAATCTCCATAATATATAAGGAACTCACACAACTGAACAACAAAAAAGCAAGCAGCCCAATCAAAAAATGGGTAGAGGATGTGAACAGACATTTTTCCAAAGAAGATCTACAGATGGCCAATAAACACATGAAAAGATGTTCAACATCGCTAATCATCAGGGAAATGCAAATCAAATCTACACTAAGATACCACTTTATGCCTGTTAAAATGGCTATAATCACTAAGACTAAAACTAGCAAAAGTTGGAGAGGGTGTGGAGAGAAGGGAACCCTCATACACTCCTGATGGGAATGCAAACTGGTGCAGCCACCATGAAAACAGTATGGAGATTCCTCAAAAAACTAAAAATAGAACTACCATACGACCCAGCTCTCTCACTACTGGGTATCTACCCAAACAATTTGAAATCAACAATCCAAAGTAGCATAGCTACTCCTATGTTCATTGCAGCATTATTCACAATAGCCAAGATATGGAAACAATCCAAGTGCCCATCAACTGATGATTGGATAAAGAAGATGTGTTATATATATACAATGGAATGCTACTCAGCCATAAAAAAAGACAAATTCATCCCATTTGCAGCAACATAGATGGACCTGGAGGGAATTATGCTTAGTGAAATAATCTAGGCTGGGAAAGACAAACACCAGATGATTTCACTCATGTGGAAGATAAACAAGCACATGGACAAAGAAAACAGTTCATTGGTTCCCAGGGCAAGGAGGGGGGTGGGCACAGGGGGTGAAGAGGAGCACCTATGTGGTGACAGACAAGACATAATGTACAACTGAAATTTCACAATGATGTAAACTATTATGAACTAAAATTAAAAAACTTACTGTGTGGTAAATATTAAGAGAGTGTTGAATAAAAATCACGGTACATCATGGCATGTCTATATGAAAGCACTGAAAACAGTACAACTTTTTGTGGTAAAATAAATATAAGATTTATCATTTAAATATTTTAAAGTGTACATATCATTGACATTTAGAACCTTCATATTCTAAATGTCCATGGGAAGCCACTGCAGCCCAAGTGCTAAAACAAAGGCGACCATCAGTGCTAGTACTTCAGCGAACCACTAGACCTACCAAAACACATAACCACAAATTTTTGTAGGGCAATGTTCTTGTTTCCCATCCTGGCACCAGCGAGCCACACTAAGAGCATGGGCTGCTGTTCCTGCAGCCAAGGCGAGGCTGAGGAACGGGGGATGCTAGCTGGTCGCCCATTAGATGGATGCGTGCTGCTCTCTTGTCCACAATCAGTAGCCTCTCTCTTCATTAAGCACTTCCCTGGTTGCTGTAAGTATCCAATTTAGTTTCAAAGTTGTGCAATAGGTGATTCTAATAGGGATTCTTTATTACAGTTTAATAGTTTTTTCAGAGAAGAGATCAACCCCTAGAGCCTCCTGCTCTGCCATTTTGCTTGACATCCACTGAGTTTTGCATGTTTTAGTTTAATAATCTGCTTACTTGCTCAGCCACTCCAGATAATGAGATAATAAGGACATTGTAATTTTGGGGACAAAGAAAGATCTCGTTGAATTTCTTGGATGATTTTACCAGTGAAATGGGTTTCCAGGCACTTGAGAAGGCAAGTGCAAATCTTCAGATTGGGAAAAATTGTACTAAGGGAAGTTTAACAACAGTCGTAGTGGTGGCCATTTTACATGGCAGATCTACTAGCCATGCAAGAATGTGCAAATAATGGTAAGGGCATATTCACAGCCATGAGATTTAGAGAGCTGAATAAAATCCAGTTGCCAATGGAGAAAAGGTGCACCGGAGGTGGCTCTCTTCCCTGCCCCACCTTTAGTTTTGCCAGGATTATATTTTGGAAGATATATATTTTGGGAGAAGGGAATACCATTTGCTCTAGTTAAAGAGTGAAGTTCTTCCACTAATGTCAGCAGAGAAGTTGATTCTGTTTTTCTTTCCCATGATAAGTAATCTTGTGAAGGCCATAGAATTAGTTTCAGGCCAGGGACAGAGGAGAGACCAAATGTCTGTTTTGGTTTCTCCAAAGTGCATTTGAGTAGATAAAACATCTATCTTGCTTCCAATTGGACTTTTCACTGTCAGGGGCCTTTAGTTGAGAGATTTTGACTTCCTCCATTAGAGGAGGTGGTAAGTGGGACAGATTTTAATATCTTATCTGACTGTGGTGGGATTGGGACAGATTCGTAAACTGCTAGTTTACTACTAATGAGTTTCCCCTCACCTTGGGCATCTTATTGCCCATGTGGGCTTCAACTTTGGGTGAGACCACCTCTTGTGGTGATAATCGGGCCTCTAGGAGGTCAACCACCTGGTTCCTATTTTTAAGTGGTGTTCCAGCTGCAGTCATCCCTTGCTTTCTGTAACATACCCAAGTTATATACTACTCCAAAAGCGTGTCTACTGTCTGTATAGATGTTAACTCTCCTATCCTGAGCTATTGAAGGCTCTTGCAGGAGTCATGAGCTTTGCTATCTGAGTTGATTTTGCATCAGTACGTGTTTATATTCTATGGGGTTGTAGAAATCTTTAATGGTTTCTCCTGCTTGAAAGCAGAGATATGAACCATCAACAAAAGGGTGAAATCTAGATCTTCAAGAGGAACTTCGGCAAGATCAGGACAGGGAAGGGTTAAAGTTTGGGTGGCTGCAATACAGTCATGTGGTTGTCCTTCAGTCTCAGGATTAAGACTTTAGCAGTGGTGGATAGTAATGTGAAAAGGAGAAAGCAAAAAGATCTCATGAGATGTAAGGCAAGAGGTCAAAAATGTTGGGGGTTTTGAGTTGGGAGAAGGGTTTGGATACCATGGGATACATAAATATTTGAAGTATGATCTAGCACAACATTAGTCATGGCTTGAACCAATTTTGCTGTTCCTGTGACTGCTAAAATGTCAGGATGGAAGGCTGAGATAAAAAGGCTAGAGTGAGACTAAAATATTCAATAAGCCTCTGGTTCCCTTTATGCTTCTGAGCCAAGATGCCTAAAGCATGACCTTCTCTTTCATAAATGATTAGCAAGAAGGGCAGGAATAATTTGGGATCTCCAAGGGGGAGGAAGAGGAACGGGAGATTTTTTAAGAATTCAGATGCTGTTGTAGAGGATAAGTTCTATGCTAGGGGTTCAGACACTGTTTCCTTAATCATACTATAAAAAGGGGATGCTATAGTGGAAAAATTTAAGAATCCATATTGTACAATAGCCACCAATTCTGGAAAACCCTGGAATTGTCTCTTCACTTCAGGTGAAGGGTAATTGAGGAAAGTCTTGATGTGCTCTGGGGACAAAGTTTTTCCCTCAAGGATGATGTCATGTCTTAGATAATGAACCTGAGGGCAAAGAGTTGTATTTTGTTTCTGGAAACATTATCTCCCTTTTGAATCATATCTTTTGGTTATCTAAGGATAAGTTATAGAATGTACTGGAGCAACGAAGGAGGTCATCTACGTATTAAAGAAGGCAGCACACGTCAACAACAATGAAGTAACTAGCATCAGGAAATATAGAAGTGATGATAGTACAGTCGTGCATAACTTAACTAGAGAAATGTTCTGAGAAATGCATTGGTAGGCAATCTTGTCATTGTGTGAACATCATAGAGTGTACTTACACAAACCTAGAGGGTATAGTCTACTACACGCCTAGGCTTTATGGTACTAATCTTATGGGACCACCATCATATATGCAGTCTGTCATTGACTGAAACATCGTTATGCAGCACACGACTGTATTAGGATTTGGGACTAAAGGGAACCTAGGTTTTACTATTTTGTTTACGGCCCAGAGATCTTGGATTAATTGATATTAATTGATAATTTCCCATTAGGCTTTTGTCCAGAGAGAATAGTAGGGTAGGTTCTTTTTAAAGGAGCCCTTGAATAATAGCTCTAACACTTTCAATTCTTCATGTATTAAAAGATACATAGGTAGTTTAGGGAGGGGCGTGGTGGATCTATTTCTACTTTTAAGAGCTCAGCTTCCCAATCAAGTCCTATGTCTGTTGTTCTATAGCTCAAAGAGATTCAGGAAGTTGAGTGAGCATGTTCTGAATGTGAGGACTACCAAGGGCTTGGGGAAGTGTGTATGTGTGTGTGTGTGCGTGTGTGCACGTGCATGAAACTGAAGTGATGAATTACAGCAGTTAAAGGGCAAAGACAAGTGAGGGAGTTTTGGACTTCAAGGGTTAGTCCTCCAGCAAACATAAATTATTAACATAACATTCCAAGAAAACCTCTGCCTAATAGATTAATGGAGGTTATGGAATTTACCCAAAATCTATCTTGGTCATCATGAATCCAAGAGATAGAAAAGGGGGATAAGGAAAGGGAAAAGCATATGGTAAATTATTTAACTCCACTGCTGAGATTATTTGGCAACCCCGAGGGATTATAGTGGGGAAAAGTGAGGTGTTGAGGATGCAGCAGGTGACTCTAGCATCTACAAGAAAGTGGGTAGGGTGCTCATTGACTGGGAATATTATTTTACCCAATGTGTTTAAGGTTATCTGTGGACAGACAAGCGCAAATCCCTGGAGGGGAGTCATTACGATTCTTCAGTTAGTTGAATTATTTTTCTTTTTGGACAAACTTTAGCTCAATGTGCCTTTTCTTTGCAACATCTACAGGTGTCTTGGTCTACAGAAGGTTTTAGAGGAGTCGAGCATGGTTCCATGGTCTTGGGATGATTTCCTTCAAGTTCTTTCACTTGGAAAGCCATCAGTTTATGTTGTACAGATTTACCTTTGTTAGAGTGTGCATCTTCATGGTATTATGCTAAAGCAAGGATCTCAGAGGGAGGGCATTTTGCCAACAAATATTGTGTTTTTGAATAGTCTCTCCTGGTTCACAAAGCCCATCAACAAAACTGATCAATAAAGCAAATGCTATGCATTCACCTAGGGTTAAACCTGAATGATCTTTCCAGATGTTTTCTAAGTGGTACCTATAGTTAGAAAATGATTCATATTCTTGCTGTCTGCACTCTTGGATCTTTGATCAGTCTATTTTAGATGGGAAATCCATGGGAATATGATCGATAAGTTTTTCTCTGATTTCCTTAGCTCTGTGATAGGTTCTGGGTATATTTTGGTTTATTTATAAATATTCATTAATTATGACCCATTGGCCTTTTTAAACCATAGGAAGTCATCCCCAGGTCCTAAGAGAAGTTAGACTAATTGGTAAAGATCGGGAAGCCCTGAAGAACATGTCCCTAACGTTAACCTAAATTGTGTAAAAAATTGCTCCCCGTTCTTTCATGGATAAGGGAAATCCTTTACTCTAGAATGTAACTCAGATCCAGACCAAAGCTTAAAAATGTCTTGTTGAAGAGAAGAGGCAATTGAATTTCTGCACCTTTCTGTCCTTGGGCTGTGAGGACCAGGGACATGGGACCATGGTTTTGAGTAACTATAAGAAACTGAAGAATAACTTGCACAGGGCAAGCTTAATCAACAATCTCAGTCTACCTTCTCTGAGGCTACTCAATCTTTCGAAGGTCTCCTGTCCCCATCAAATGGTGTTTCCTCACCCACTCCAACCTCAGAGTCACTTCCATTTTTCTCCTCTCCCTCTCATTATCCCTCATAGCCTCCATACCCATCCTTGTCACCTTCAAACCATCTCATCTCTCCTTATATTTACCCACTTTACCCTAAACCTAAACCTACTTTGCCAATACTTCTCAAATTCTTGCAAAGAATTTAAGAGTGAGGAATACTCCCAAATTCATTTTATGAGGCCAGCATTACCCTGACACCAAAGCCAGATAAGGAAACTATAAGAAAAGAAAACTAGAGGCCAATATCCTTGATGAATAGAGATGCAAAAATTCTCAACAAAATACTGGCAAACCGAATTCAATGACATATTTAAAGGATCATACCATGATCAAGTGGGATTTATCCCTGAGATGGAAGGATGGTCAAACATATACAAATCAATAAATGTGATACATCACATTAAGACGATAAAAGATAAAAATCTTGTGATTATTTCAAGAGATGCAGAAACAGCATTTGACAAAATTTAACAATTTTTCATCATAAAAACTCTCAACAAATTGGGTAAAGAAAGAATATACCTCAACATAATAAAACCCATGTATGACAAACCCACAGCTAGTATCATACTCAATGGTGAAAATTTGAAGGCTTTTCCTCTAAGATAAGGAACAAGAAAAGAAAAGGAGTTTCTACTCCTATTCAACATAGTACTGGAAATCTAGCCAGAGCAATCAGGCAGGAAAATAATACAAAAGGAATCCAAATTGAAAAGGAAGAAATAAAATTGTCTCTCTTTTCAGAGGATATGATCTTATATAGAAAATCCTAAGGACTCCACTAAACGCTGTTAGAACTCATAAGCAAATTTAGTAAAGTTGCAGGATAAAAAATTGACATACAGAGATCAGTTGAGTTTCTATACAGTAATAACAAACTATCTGAAAAACAAATTTTAAAAAATTCCATTTACAATTGCATTAAAAACAACAAAATACTTAGGAAGGAATTTAACTAAGGAGATGAAAATCTGTACACTGAAACCTATAAGACTTTGATGAAAGTAATTGAGGAGACAGTAATAAATGGAAAGATATCCCATGTTTGTGGATTAGAAGAGTTAATGTTGTTAAAATATCCATACTACCCAAAGCTATGTATAGATTCAATGCAATCCTTATCAAATTTCCAATGGCATTGGTCACAGAAATATTAAAAAACTCCTAAAATTTGTAGGGAACCATTAAGACCCTGAACAGCCAAAGCAAGCTTGAGAGAGAATAAAGCTGGAGGCATTACATTTCCTGATTTCAAACTATAGTACAAAGCTCTCATAATCTAAACAGTATGGTATGGCATAAACACAAATACACAGACCAATGAACCAGAATCAAGAAGCCCATAAATAAACTCACACATAGACGGTTAACTAACATTTGATAAGGGAGCCAGGAATAATCAATAAAGAAAGAATAGTTTCTTCAATAAATGGTTCTGGGAAAAGAGGATAATCACATGGAAAAGAATGAAATTGGGCCTCTATCTTAGACCTCTCATTGACATTAACTTAAAATAGATAGAAAACTTAAATGTAAGACCTAACACCATAAAGCTTGTATAAGAAAACTTAGGAAAAAAGCCCCTTAACCTTGGTCTTGGCAATGATTTTATGGATATGACACCAAAAGCACAAGCAAGAAAAGCGAAAATAAACAAGTGGGACTACATCAAACTAAAAAGCTTCTGCACAGCAAAGGAAGCAATCAACAAAATGAGAAGAGAACCTGTGTAATGGGAGAAAATACTTGCAAACTATCTATCTGATAAAGGGTTAATATCCAAAATATATAAGGAATTTATAAAACTCAATAGCAAAAAAACAATCTGATTAAAAAATGGGCAGAGGACCTGAATATATATTTTTCCAAAGAAGATATATACTGGACTACAGACACATGAAAAGATGCTCAACATCACTAATAATCAGGGAAATGCAATTCAAAACCACAATAAGATATCACCTCATGCCTGTTAAGATGGTTATTATTAACAAAAAAAAAAGGATAATTGTTGGCAAGGATGTGGAGAAAAAGGAACCCTTGTGCACTATTGATAGGAGTACAAACTGGTACAGCCACTATGGGAAATAGTACGGAGATCCTTCAAAAAATTAAAAATATGACTACCATAGGATCCAGCAATCTCACTTCTGGGTATATATCTGAAGGAAATGAAGTCAAGATCTCCAAGAGATATGTCTGCACCCCCATGTTCATTGCAGCATTATTCACAACAGCCAAGACATGGAAACAACCTAAGTGTCTGTCAGTGGATGAAGAAAATGTAGTATATATATACGTAAATATGTACAAGCACAATGAAATATTATTCAGCCATGAGAAAAAAAATTCTGCTATTTGCTCTAACGTGGATGAAACTGGTGGACATTATGCTAAGTGAAATGTTGAACAGAGAAGGACAAATACTGCATGATCTCACTCATATGTGGAATCTAAAAGGCCAAACTTGTAGAAACACAGTAGAATGGCAGTTACCAGGAGCTGGGGAGTGTGGGAAATGGGTGACTGCGGGCAAAAGTTACAAACTTCCAGTTATAAGCTGAATACAGTCTGGGAATCTAATGTACCGTACGCTGACCATAGTTAACAATATTGTCTATTTGAAAGTTGCAACGAGAGTAGATCTTTAATATTCTCACCACAAAAAGAAATAGTAACTGGGGCTGGCCCCGTGGCCGAGTGGTTAAGTTCGCGCGCTCCGCAGCAGGCAGCCCAGTGTTTCGTTGGTTCGAATCCTGGGCGCGGACATGGCACTGCTCATCAGACCATGCTGAGGCAGCGTCCCACATGCCGCAACTAGAAGAACCCACAACGAAGAATACACAACTATGTACCGGGGGGCTTTGGGGAGAAAAAGGAAAAAATAAAATCTTTAAAAAAAATAAAAAAAAATTAAAAAATTAAAAGAAATAGTAATTATGAGGTGATGTAGGTGTTTAATAATCCTTTTGTGGTAATCATTTTACAATATATATCTGTATTAATCATCACATTGTACACCTTAAACTTACACAATGGTACATGCCAATTATATCTAAATAAAGCTGGAAAGACATGCAAAATACATAATAAAAGTGAATTGGTGTGAAAAAGTTTTGGAAGTAGATAGTAGTGATGGTTACACAGCATTATGAGTGCAGTGTGGGCTGCTCTGGCTGCCAGACTACATGGAGGCAGCCCCACTGGCCCTGATGCTTGTGCTCTGCTATCTCGGCGGTGGCTGCTCTCAGGGCAATCTGAAGGAGGGGCTTGATAATAACATGCCTTGGATGGCACCACTTGCCCTCACTAACTTTAGGAAGATTACATCCTCTATCATGAAGGTGAACTCACCAAGTCTTTAAAGTCTCTTCAGGCCACAGGATGAAGTGATCCTTCAAGTAGCTATATATTTTTTTTCACTGTGACACAGGGCATTTGTTGGCACAATGGACCTACTTTGAATTAACAATAGTTTTGGGGCACTGCTTCCCTAGCTTGTTTAGAGCCTCTTTGTTGAATTGCTAATTTGATCTACTTACTAGGTGAGCTCATCCATTAAGGGCTGAAGAGAAGCATCCCCTCAAAACCAAAAAGTTTCGGTAAACAATCCACTAGCTCTCCCCAAGACCCATTGGTGAAGTGCTCCAGTCTCTTGCACAATTCTCTAGCATGCCTCGAGAGGGTCCATTGAGACCCTGAGGCATTTTTCTCTTTCAGAATGGCATTGTGCTCAATTTACCAACATGATTACTGCACCAATTGTCAACCTGCCCAGTGTTGAGGTGGTCAATGGTCAGTTAGGAAAACGCGTTAAACTGAAAATAACAATCAAGTCTCTATTCCATTATTGGGACAGAACAGGCAAGAGAGTAAAGAAAAGGTACCAGCTCCTGAGTGTTTCATTTTCCCCCACAGAATGGCACTGAATGAGGATTAGATGATGACATTCAGTACAAACTGAGGTAATCATCTCATTGCTAAGGAGCCTTGAACCAAAGGCTCCTTCCTTTCTAGGGATGCAGGTTGCTGCGAGCAAGGAGAGGGGATATGGCAGGAGTGGAAAAGCACTAAGTCAGAGTCGGGAGACGTGCCTCACTGAAGGCCCCCCAGTAAGGACATCTCACTGGAGGCACATGGGAAGGGCCTCAGCTAACACGCGTATCAGATCACAGATCTGTGTATGTGTATGAGCATGGCTGTACCGGGAGGGCCTGCGTCCTTGACTGCAACTTCCTCCAGAAAGTTGCAATGCACTGACTGTGAACCAAGTGTGGTGCAAGAAGGGCAGCTTTCCCCTCAGAGGCCTGTAGGCAAAGCTTTGTAATTGCCTGTGGTGGGCCTGAGAGACCACATGTAGGATTTTGGCCTGGAGCTGAACTCCTCAACACTGATGAATATAAACAATTTATTCCTATTCAGTATGTTCTTTCTGAAACTTTCAGGTGGTATTCATAGGGATTAGGTGTTATAATTTGATTTGCCATTTAGACTTGACTGCAGATGATTCTCTGAGATTCACAGGTTATGGCGAATGGCAGATAGCTACATGATTGAATAGGAGTTGTTTTACCATTAATCTTAGGTCCTCCTGGTAGTGACTGAAATTTAATTACCATCCTTATTGCTTTGATTTGTGGCATGCTGGGGAACATATCTATCTATTGGTAAAATTTTGTTGGAAATAACTCCAAGAGGTTGTCAGTTCTTCTGTTGTGAACTGAGAGCTTGTTGTATTCCAAATTGCTTGATATTAGAGTCATGTTGATGAGAAATTTGGCATTTGTTTTGTGGTAGAGTGATATTATAATACTGTGTGTTATATTAGGATTTGATTTGGAGTCACTTTTAAAAAGGGAAAAACTAAAAAGAGAGAGACTATTTCTATTTGTTTTTTAGAATTACCTTTTTCTCACTTTTCATATCCTAGTGCATATAAATACAAAATATTACCCCACTTGAAGAAGTAATATGCCATATAAATATTGTACTCTTGGTGCTATTATACATGACTTATCCTTACACACATCCCATCTATTTCTAGGAGAGATCTAAGCTTAACAGGATATTGCCATCTAATTGTTTTTTTGGTTTAATAAGCCCTCATTTACTGATTCATAGAATTATAGAGCTGGAAGAAACCCAAGAGTATGTTTTAACATACTCAAGGCCTGTGTTTGAAGCCTGGAGCTACCACAGTTATGTGGTTTGGGGTCGGTTACCCAAGCTGTAACTGAGTGTCCTTATCTACAAAATCAAAGCATCACACTAGCCCTATTTACTCCCCGGGGTTGTAAGTAGGTTTCTACACAATAACACAATTTGAAAAGGAAAACTATCTAATAAAAATTAGGTGTAATTTCAAAGTACGTCAAATCATCACATTGTATGCCTTAAATACTGCACAATTGTATTTGTCAAATATGCCTCAATAAAGCTGGGAAAAATAGGTGTAATTTATTTTAAAGATGAGGAATGTTTAATCAGCTTGCATACAGTCACAATGTAGTTTTGTGGCAGAGAAAGCAGTAAAATCTAGGTTCTTTGATTCCCACTATGAAGTGTCAGTAACACATTGTTTGGGTTTCTTGTTTATAAGAAAATCCTAGAAAAGAGCTAGATCTCATGGGTAATGTCTCTTTTAAACTGTTATGGGAATCTTACAAATATGGTGCTTATCAGATGTGGAAGTGTGACCCTCTGGGGGGGTCACACAAAAAGTGGAAAGAAGTTTCAGAGACAGAGGTAAAAAGAAACAATAGACTACGCCAATTACAACTCAAGGGTCATTAACTTTGAATGCAAGATATTTGAGGAGAAACAAATCTTTCAAATAAAAATGTTTAAAAGCAAGTCTGTCAATTGACTTAAGCCAATTTGACTATTTGGCCATTGACAGGTTCTTTTGGTAAATATTTAGGTAGCCTCTGGTCATTTGACAGTGAGGGATATACATTTCTCCCTACCAAACTCCCCTCCTGTCAAGCCTCCTTAGGAAGTGATATTTTACAATGAAATCTTTGACAAAATTCTAACAAGTGTACAAACTTCTGTAAACAAGCAGGCCCAGAGACAACCACGTAACCTATATCATGTAGTTCAGAGGAAGCCCATCTCTGCCTTTAGGCATTTTGCTTTCTCCTTGCATGGTGAATATCACTTATTGGTGGATGCAATGATACTTGGAAGGCAAGACCAGCCATCTCTATAGTCAGGCAAGTGATAGACTATTAAGAGTTGAAATGGAGAGAGGTGAGAGGCTAGGTGTTGATGTGGGTAATTAAAACAACAAGCCAAAATGAAAGTAACAATTAAGCCTTTATTCACTTACTGTGATAGTATAAGCTAGAGGCCAAAATGATGGTGCTATGTATTAGTTTTCTATGGCAGCTGTAATGAAGTACCACAAACTGTGTGGCTTAAACAACAGAAATTCATCATTCTAGAGTTCTGGAGGCCGGAAGTCCAAGATCAAGTTGTTGACAAGGTTGGTTCCTTCTGAGGGCTGCGGGAGAAAGATTTATTCTATACCTCTCTCATCTTCTTGTGATTTGCTGGAAATCTTTAGTATTACTTAGCTTGCAGATATCTTACTCCAATCTCTGCATTCATCTGCACGTGGTGTTCTTCCTGTGTGTGTCTCTGTGTCCAAATTTCTTCTTTTTGTAGGAACATCAGTCATATTGGGATAAGGCTTACCTTAATGACCTCAATTTAACTTGATTACCTCTTTAAAGACCCTATCTCCAAATAAGGTCACATTATCAGGTACTAAGGGACGGGACGTCAACATATGAGTTTAGGGGGCAGGGGACACAAATCAGTCCATAACATGCCAGCTCTCCTAATGTTCTATTTTTCTCCATAGAACAGCGCTGAGTGAAAGTCAGATTTATTAGCACAAACAGGAGGAATCATCTCACTGCCAAGAGGGCTCTGAACAAGAGGCTCCTGCCAGTCTATAGACTCAATAGTCTGAGGGGAGGTCAAAGGGAAAGCCTAGTAGTGGAAAAGTACAGGATAGTGAGTCAGAGTGAAGAAGATGTCTTCAAGGCTCCCTGATAAGATGGTCTCAACAGAGGTGACTGAGAGGCCCCGGCTGGGGGCCATCAATAAGGAGGCCTTCCAATGAAGGCAATTAGGCCAAGAATGCAGATATGAGTAAGAGTGTGGTCTGCTAGGAAGCCTGAGTGCTTGACTGGGACTCCTTCCAGACTGTGAACCTATCTCGTGTAGGGATGGCAGCTTTTCCTCATGAGGCCTGCTAGGTAAAGCCTTTGTAATTGCCTAGGGTTGGGCCTGAAGGATCACATGTAAGATTTTGGCCTGGAGTCTAACTCCTCATAGTTACCTTCATTGTGTGGAGAGTCAAAAGACTAACAATGTCTAGACTTGAAGCACTGCTCCAAAGTTATTAGGCAGCTGGGTTCTCAGAACTAGGTATCTGCAAAGATATTCTTTGTAACAGGTCACTGTGAACTAAGACCCAATCTAAATCACAAGTTGCGTATCTTTGCCTCAATTTTAAAAAAATTGTCGACAGTTGCTTTTGTGAGAACATTTTGACTTACTGAGGAGTTCATGTAATTTGTTCTGTTGAATGTCCTATCTTTGAAATTTGTTTTATCTTCCTGTGATTTAGCTCATTGCTCTATCTTTTACACTTAAACTCAAATTGAATATCCCGACCAACATGAGAACATAGCTGATGCTGTTTACTTTGTATTATGTTACATAGGGAAACATGACGCCTGGCTGTGCTGCCATCAGTCATGCTGACATTGGCTCCACGATAAAAGCCTGATTCCTCCATTGCTTCTCTGCTTAGGGATAGAAAGCAATCTGTGTGGTGTTACCTGGCACCACACAATTGTCTGATTGCCTAATATCCATTCACTTAATACCAGTTGAAAACCATTGCTTAATTAATCATCACGTTAGAGATTGTATACGGTGATCTTCCAATATTAGCTGGATGCCTTCTGTAAAGTGAAACTTTTCCCATTAGTTGGGGTTGTTGATGTATTAGTTTTCTATTGCTGCATAACGAATTACCATACACTTAGAGGTTTAAAACAACGCCCATTTATTAGCTCATATTTATATAGACCAGAAGACCAAGCAGGCTCACAAGGCTGAAATCACACTGTTGAGTGGGGTGAGCTCCTATATGGATGCTCCAGGAAGATTCTGCTTCCAAGCTCACTCATGTTGTTGACAGAATCTAGTTCCTTGTGGTTGTAGTCTGAAGTCCCCTTTTCCTTGATGGCTGTCAGCCAGGGACCAACTCTCTGCTTCTAGAGGCCCCCTGGATCAAGTCATTCTCATGCTTAAAATCTCTCTGACTTCCTCTTCTGCCACCACCTAGAGAAAACTTTCTGCTTCTAAACTGTTTGTTTGCTTAAATTAAACCCAGTGGAAAAATCTTTCCTTGCCATACAGGGTAATGTAATCATGGGAGTGATATCTCATCATATTCATAGGTTCCATTCATTGGGGTCATTCTCAGAATTTTGTTTAACACATTTGGTTACCTGGGAACATAGTTTTCACTGGAAAACTCCAATAAATGTTCAGTCCCTTCTCACCTTTAATTATCTCTCAAATCGGCATTTGGCCATAACTTGCTGAGCATCTGTCTCTAGGTCTCCAATCAATTTTGATTCCTTTGGGTCATTTTACAATACCTAGTATGCTAATTCAGTAATTAAAGCTGCCCGCCATTTTAGTTATCTACTGATGTGTAAAGCACCTTCAAAGTTAGTAGTGTAGAGCAAAAACTATTTATTGCGTCTCATGATTCTGTGGGTTGACTGGGCACTTCTTCTGCTCCATATAGCATCAAATAGAATCTCTTGCTCTCTCATTCAGCTATTTTTAGCTTGTGGCTGGACTTAACTTGGAAGATCCAGGATTTCTTCCGTGTATCTGGAGCCTTGGTGTTGACTTGGCTGGAGTGCCTTTGTTTTTTCTCCATGTGGCCTTTTTCTCCATATGATGTCTCACGTCCCAGGGCTTCTTCACATGCCTTTCTCTACTAATAGCAAGAGTCTACTTGCATCATGCTTTACAACCTTCTGTTCTGTGTTGAATACTGTTTCCCCAAAATTCATGTCCATCTGGAACCTGTGAATATGACCTTATTTGGAAATAGGGTCTTTGCAGGTGTAATCGAGTTGGGATAAGATCATACTGGATTAGAGTGGGCCCTATATCAAATTACTGCTGTCCTTATAAGGAGAAAAAGACACAAGGACACACGGAAGAGACCACTTGAAGACACAGACAGAGACTGGACTTATTCATTATACAAGACAAGGAATAACAAGTATTGCAGGGAACCACAAGAAGTTCAGAAAAGGGAAGAAAGAATTCTTCCCTAGACCCTTCAGAGGGAGCCTGACCATGTTGACACTTTAATTTCAGAATTTTAGCCTCAAGAAATGTGTGAAAATAAGTTTCTGTTTCAAGCCAACCAGTTTGTGGTACTTTGTTACAGCAGCCCTAGGAAACTAATACATCTCCCAGCAGCCAAAGCAAGTTGCATGACCAAGCCCAGAATCAATGTGGGAGGAGGCCAGGAAAGGGTGTGAATACCAAGAGGTGTAGTTGATAGGAGGCCACCAATGTAACAGTCTACCAGTTTGCCATCTTTCTCCTTGTGATTCATGTCCCTTCTGCATGCATCTTATCCCATCAAGTCATTGGGCTTAGGTTTGACTCTGGAATCTCCTTATCTAAATCACTTCCAGGTGCAGATGAAGACCCTTCTTTGCAGCTCCTCATATTTAGAGACTTGTGAACTAAAACAAGAAGTAAACCTTCCCTCCTCACACCCAACAGGCAAGACAGGGTCATGATAATTGCAATAGACACCAACTTCCCAAAAGGGAATGGGACGAGAGGCTTAAAGTCCTAAACATTCACTGGTTCATAGAAGATCTGAAATCCAGCTCGGCACTGGCACCAGTTCCTCCTGCTCTGGAGGCAGGGAATTTTTTAACAGTTGTCAAATAAAAAAAAAAAATCTGGACCTGGATAAAGACTTTATTTGGAAGGATTATTACAAGAGACGGAAGGGGACTATTGTAATAGGGAGAAATCTCTGACCATAACATCAGTAAATGTCTAAATGGACAAGCAGAGAAAGTCTTTTCTTTTACTGGGAGGAGTAAACAAGTCTAGAAAGAACCAGGTGCGGGGAAGTGGGATGAATGGGAGCGGCATGACCTGACAGTAGATCAGAGAATACTTTACACTGAGGCCAGCCTAATCTCAGAAGAGCCTGTTAAAGTTGCATGTGGGCTCAGACTGTGGGTGAGCCAAAGTTCAAGGACCTGGGGGAAGGAGAGATTCTTAACCAAAGTCTGGTTAACAAGCATTTTGTTCCAATTGATCAGTGGGGACAAAACAGTTCAACAAATTGCTTATGAGGCAAAGAATGAGAACTTGGAGATTCTGTGTGTGGCCTTGTCCTTGGTAAACAAGGGGGCATCTGTAATCATAAGGCTGAGTAGATTTCAATATTGTGATACAGTCTACAACACCCAATGAATATTCCCACTGTACCAGGAAATTATTGCTCTTTGAGAATAATAATGTCTTATTTCTTCCTTTATTTGTCTCTTGATTTTAGTACAAGCCTCTTTAATATCTGAAAATGCATTACTGCCCTCATTTTCTCTAATACATCCCTATGTAAGGTTCTGTTTCTGCCAGAATATTCCTGTGACATTGCACATCTTAGGTTGTATTTTGAATATTTCACTTAATTGATTTGTTGAGCGGTAAGTTAGCCATAGCCAAATCCTGACATTCCTTTGCTATGTCCCTCCATTTAACCCTAGGGCTATCTCTGTTCATCCAGACAGTTGTATTGACCTTAGAAATAATTTGAATGACTAATAGTCATTCCAGGATTAACACCTAGGGTTTACTACACCTTCCATGAAATCATTACCAGAAAACTTTAGGGTGCTCTGAGTAAAACTGCCCTAATTCAGAAATATCTGTGTTTGTTGGTATGGATACCCATCAGTTTATTATTTTGTATTTCTGGAAACAGGACTAATTTAATATACTAGCTTGCAATACATCATATTCTGACATGCAGAGTCTGTTTAATAAAGTCAGCATAAGTTGATGGACAGAAACGGGGAATCCTGGGTAAGCTATATAGTACATCACAGGAGACTTGGATGTGTGCTGGGTCTCCAGCACATCATTGTCCTGTTCTTTTTTTTTTTTTAAGTCATAATGAATATCATCCATGAGTTACTGATTATAGTCAGGTTGCCTTGGTCATTTTATCACTTGGAGCTGGGTAAAGACAAAGTAAGTATCATGATTGAAAGGATACTTCTCTGTAGCAAAGTTGTATAACTGGGTATCTTAACTAAAGAAACAATATATATATATATATATATATATGTGTGTGTGTAAGTTTATTAATGAGTAGTTTGACTAACTAGGAAGTGACCTTCATGTCTACCCCTTCTACAAATGGTGTTTTCCATGAACTAACCTAGTAAATTTTCTTGCCAGGTGAACAAATGAGTAGGCTTTTGGTGTGATATTTTTCACTACATTTGGGAGTGGTTTCCACATCCACCAGTGTAGTTGGGTACTCCAAAATGGTAGCAGTTCACTCTAATCTGAAAATATCCTTACTACATATGGCATCATATAAATCAAGAGGAACTCCTATTCTAAAGGGATCTTCAACCAAGAAGAAAATGTTGCTATGTGAGTCACTACCAGCTGATCTATTGGTCTTGTACTGAAAACAGAAATAATTTGACACATTAGCTTATGCATTAAATGCTTGGGCCCCTGGTTTCTATTTCATCATAGGCATAATCTTCAGCATAATTTGAAGAGGCATTGATTGTTTTTTCCATTTTATGTGCCTTGGTCAAATTGTCTAAGTGTACTTCAATGATCACATCTTAAAATGGGAATAAGATGTACCTGTACACTTGGAATGAGACAAAATTCTTTGTATTAATTTGGGCAATCAAGTCTCCATATCATCATCTTTTTAATTTAGTAAGAATGAAAAGCCTCAATTTTCTGGCCTATGCCTATTCCAGGTTTTTTGGGAGCTGCTACATATAAGTGTATTTTCTGGGAAGATTTTTCAGTAAAATGTTATCAAATCAAGGTAAAAATCAAGGTCCAATCAAGGTAAAAAAGATCATCCTATTTCCCTTATATTAATCTGCTAGTAGCAGTTATGAAATATCACCAAACACATTTAGTGCCCTAGTCCCTGGAACCTTCCAATGAGTCATGTTTATTAGCATTATATGACCATATATTAATTACTTATTTAATTTTTCAGTAGCTTTATTGAGAGATAATTTACATACAAGAAAATTCATTCATGTTAAGTATACAATTCAATGGCTTTTAGTAAACTTACAAAGTTGTGCAACCATCCTCACAATCCAGTTTTAGAATATTTGCATTTTCCCAGAAAGATTCCTCATGCCCATTTGCAGTCACTCTTTGCCACACATGCTTCCTCCTTCCCCACAGCCCTAAGCAACCACTAATCTATTTTCTGTCTCTATGGATTTGCCTATTCTGGACATTTTGTATAAATGGAATCATATAATATGTGGCCTTTTGTGATTGGCTTCTTTCACGTAGCATAACCTTTTCAACGTCCTTCCATGATGTAACACGTATCAGTACTTCATTCCTTTTTATTGCTGAATAATATTGCATCATATGGACATACTGCTTTTTGTTTATTCAATCACCAGTTGATGGACATTGGGTTGTCTCTACGTTTTGACTATTACAAATAATGCTGCTATAAACATTCATATAGAAGTTTTTATGTTGAAATATGCTTTTGGATATATGCCTTTATTAAATATTTTTAAATGTTGGAAAAGCCACATGTTCAGCCATCTGTACTATAGATATACCTTGGGAATCACTGGCTTGAGACACTTGAGACTCACCCCTGATTAATAAAGTTTGAATGATACTTGATGATGTATATAAATTATTAGTTAGGTTCCTTTTTTCAAGGATCCTAGCTACAGCCATGAGTATAACAGCTTTTTTGAGTTCTGTGAGTCCTTGCAGAGCATTGATACCGAGGGTGGTCTTGGGAAGCCCTGAGACAAGGTTCAAGTATTATTTCCCAATACGTCATCTAGTTAGTTCATATAAATTAGTCAGGATTTTCCCAAAGCAGCATAATTTAGAGAACAAGGAAGTATTCTCCAACAACCCATTCTTAATCCCTAAGACTACTGTTTTAAGGAATTGACAAACAATATTTCGTTGAAAATGTATAAAACTAATTTTTGGTGACAACCTATGTCCTCTACCCATCCGTTTACTTAGGTGAGGCATTCGTGAGCAATCAGGCCAATGCTCCTACAAAATTGGAGAATGGCTCTGGTTGGCCTGGTGCTAAAGCAGCAGGACTCAGCCCTCACTGCAAATTAGAATCACCTGGGAAGCTTTTTAAATACATGATGCCCAAGTCCCACATCCAGAGATTCTGCTTTAATTGTTCTAGGGGTACAGACTTGGAATTAGTATTTTTAAAATGCATCCCAGGTGTTTCTAATGCACAGTCAGAGTTGAGAACCACTGTAAGGGGAGATATATCATACCCTGTCTTGTTTACTTCCCTATGAATGGGTTAATTTTAGCATTATAGGACCACTCCCAGTAATACATCACCCTGAGGAAAATTTACATCCTGTCATTGGCTGAGGATAAAATATCTTTAATATTACTGGAAACTTCATTTGGCTTTGTAGTAGTTGGGCACTGTCATTTGCCTTTGTAGCAATTAAGCTTATGTTTTCCTTTCTTCACCTATATCTGACAGGGATCTCTCTTGATGTTGCTCTGGGGATAGTTATTGTGGCAGCATTAAGTTGCCTCTGAATATCTTTCCAGAGCTATAGTGCTCCTCATCTTGATGTGGTCTCTCATTTGATTGCCTAATATGGTGCACTAATATTTTTTGCCCATTGCCCATTAATACTGGGATACAGTTGCTTTTATAATTATCTTTTTAAAGAGATCATTTCACCTTCCCTCTATTCCAGCTGAAGTCACATAGAATGGCATGTGAAACTCCATTGATTATCTATATTATTTGTATGTTCACACAGTATTTTTATCAAACATGTTCCTGAGTGTAAATTAAAAGTTTCACAGGCCCCATATTTTTGGTGCAATTCCTCCAAAACTTTTATTTTAGTTTGGCTAGCCATCGTGAAAGAGCAATTGCAATTCCAAACCCTAAATTCAAGTAAACTGTAGTAAAACCAAGCTGTTTATTGGCACCTTTTTAGAGGTCCTGTAGTCAATCTGCCAATGTTGTCCAGAAACCAGTCCTCTGGGTTCTCTTCTTTGAGAGGTCTTCATAAATCTCTGAGTCAGCTTACCTGCTGGACATGCGATCTTAATCTCTTCGATGTACTCCACTTGCTTAAAAGGGCAGATACAGTGTGAGCCCACCTTCTCAGCACATCTGTGAAAGGATCTCACGCCAGACCATCCATTGTCTTAATCATTCGCTTTTAAATTTTAAAGGCCATATGGCTCTAGTGTCTCTCCTCTAACATATTTGTCACCGCTCCTTCACCTTTTGAGTAGGCTGAAACATGACACATTACATCTGTGTTGATAGTGTTTCAAAAGTTACTTTCCCCAAGTTGTTTTCCATTTATTATCCAGTCCTTTTATTTTTTTGAAACTACTTGAGACAATAGTCACCAAAAACAAATCCATGAACATGTGGACATCTGGGTTGTTTGATTTCTATGCATCCTACACTGCCACCAGAACTGTGTAAATTTCAGTATGGTTTGCTAGTTGGTCTGGCTGGCCCCTTGTCCATTTTCCCATCTTAACATGAAAGAAAGCAACTTTTCATTTAACCCTGCCTCTGGTTGGAGTGGGACTACTATCCACTAGCAAAAACATTGTCTCTACCTTCCTCCAGAAAATTCTCCCAGCGCTGTCTCCGCTTAGAAAGAGGCTTTCCCTCACTAATTGGTGACATGGACACTCCTTGGAGCAGCAGAGGAGCAAGTGACTGACTGGTACCTCCATATATAGTGCCATGGGGGCATGGTTTGGCCCTTTTCTGAAGGTGTCCTTGCAATTTTAATTGGATGGTCTCTGCTCCTCTCTGATTTGATTGGCTCCATAGCATAACAAAAGTCCCTTCTCCAGCAATAAAATGGTTTTGAGGTTTTGGGGACCTGCCCCATTAAGTTATTTCAATAGACCCAAGAAGCTGTGGAGTATTTGATTTTCTAGGGCAGTATAAGTTGCCTTTGCCCTTGGAATTTCTTGCACTCAAGTCTTGCTGGTCTCTGGAGGATACCACAGATGGGTTCATTCAACATGGATCCTAAGCTCCTTCCTATCCCATAGGGGCTGGAAAACCAAAAACTACACTTCCTAGACCCCCTTGTTGCTGATGAGATTTGGCTTTTTCAGGTTTGATCTTAATTAGGAATTGAGTTAAGTGGGAGAGAGGCTGCAGCCAATGATGCATCCATTTTGCTGATACAGATCCAGCAGGTGTGGCATGGCTCATAATGGCCTTCATCCTCCAATCACAGCTAAGGCACAACTGAGGGCCATTGTTGGAGCAGCAGCTTCCTGATCCCCAGATAACAGTGAAGGTGGTGTGCGCCTGGATCCTGAAGTTTAGACAGTCGCCTCCTGTGTCAGCCTCTTGATTTGCCATCTTCCCGATTGACCTAGAGATAGCAGTTTCCTTGACAGGTTGGTTCTGTAGTGGTGTTCTGGGAATTAATTCAAGACTCAGCCTAAGGCCTGCTTCTTTGGCCCTCCCACAATTTTGTAAACACAATAATTTTTTATTGTTTTGCAGGGGGAGATTTGCCCTGAGCTAACATCTGTTGCCAATCTTCCTCTTTTTTTTGGTTTACTTTTCCTCCCCGAACCCCAGTGCATGGTTGTACATCCTAGTTGTAAGTCCTTCTAGTTCTTCTATGTGAGCTCCTGGCACAGCATGGCAACTGACAGATGAGTGGTGTGGTTCCGTGACTGGGAACCAAACCTGGGCCACCGAAGCAATGAGAGGACCGAACTTTAAACACTAGGCCATCAGGGTTGGATCTGTAAACACTTAAATTTCTGCAGTAAACGATTTTGCTTTTAACAGCTAGAGAGATTTCTGTTATCTGCAGTTATATGCTGATTGTTACACACCTGGTCTTTTCTTGACTCTGCAGGGACCATTTCCAGACACTAAGATGCAGAGTTCCTGATGCCTCAAGTAAAGGCTTGGTCTACTGTGTTGTCACTAATAGTACACTCTGCTCAACAGCTATTTTAAATTAGAGTAGACTGTTGTTGCCTCCTTCCTTTACCTGCTCTCCGCAATAAAATACTTTTTTGTATTTTGGTGAGGAAGATTGGCCCTGAACTAACATCTGTTGCCAATCTTCCTGTCCCTGAGCTAACATCTGTGCCAATCTTCCTCTATTTTGTATGTGGGATGTCGCCACAGCATGGCTTGATGAGTGATGTGTAGATCTGCTCCTGGGATCAGAACCCGCAAATCCTGGGCTGCCGAAGCAGAGCGCATGAACTTAACCACTACACCATTAGGCCAGCCCCCAAATACTTACTTTTTAACGTTGATGTAAACCTACTGGAGGAAGACAAAAATATATTGCATTGCTTGGAAGACAATGGCAGGTTAATTCACATTCCTTTTCAGTTATGTTGAAAAACATAATAGGCAAGTCAATTACAGCTAAATATTTTTCAGGAGCTTTAATGAATTCATTAGTGATTTGGACAGTATAGTCAGCACACCCGCTGCTTTAACAATAATAATTAACGTAAAGCTTTCTTAACATTTATCCTAGAGGATTAAGTGGAGATATGGTTTTTCAAATCACTCCTCTTTCAAGTATTTTATATTTGGGGAGGTTTCAGCTTCTTTCCCCTCTAATTCATTTTTGTGGATTACTAAATATATGCTTTTTTCTTTTTCTTTCTTTCTCTCTCTTTTTTGCTGGTAACATTTTATTTCTTGATTTGCGTGGTAAGTACGCAAATGTTCAGTTGATAATTGTCCCTTGAGTTTTATTTTAATTGTGGTAAGATACACATAAAACTTAACATCTTCAGAATTTTTAAGTGTACAGTTCAGCAGTGTTAAGTATACTCATATTGTTGTGCAACAGATCTCCAGAAATTTTTCATATTGTAAAACTGAAACTCGGCACCCATTAAACAACTCTCCATCCCCAGCCCCAGCCCCTGGCAGCTGCCATTCTCTATTTTGTTTCTAAGAATGTGACTACTCTAGGTAACGCATAAATGGAATCATGGTATTTATCCTTTTGTGACTGTCACTCAGCATAATCTCCTCAAGGTTCATATATGTTGTATCATGTGTCAAAATGTCCTTCGTTTTATGGTTAGATGATATTCCATTGCATGGACAGACCACATTTTGTTTATGCATTCATGCCTTGATGGACACTTGGATTACTTCCACCATTTAACTATTGTGAATTATGCTTCTATGAACATGAGTTTGCAACCATGTTTTTGAGAACCCAGTTTAAATTCTTTTGGATAAATACCCAGAGGTAGGATTGATGGATCATATGATAATTCTGTGTTTAATTTTTTTTGAGGAACTTCCACACTGTTTTCCATTTCAGCTGCGTTTAATATATACTTTAAAGTAGGTAGTTTGACAAGTTGCCATTTAGCCTTCTGACCATAATCATCAAAATATTGAATTTATTATTCATATAAAAATACCTTTCACCACCCTAATCCACCAATCCATTCCAATTATTGACTCAGAAGTTCTGGTTACTACGAGTTCAATTTCCTTGCTTGGCCACCTGTTTCCAGTTTAATCTTCATTACCAGTGTGTCTGTGTCACCCAAACCTTTAAACCATTCTGTCTTTCCAAGAGCAATCATCACTTCAGAGCCATCGTTAATTAATACTAATTCCCTCTACTGACTTTTTGAATTGCACAGGATGGTCAGGGCCTGCCTCACTCACAGACTAGCATTGTGGATCCCTTATCAACTCTGTAATTTTAGGGGGCTGCTACGCTTTCAGCTTGAGATATTTTGGGACAAGCTCAGCTTGGTTTATTTGGCCTTGAGAGACCTTGTCTCCAAGCCTCACTGCCCCCTAGGATTGCCTCATCAGGGATTGCCTCTGGAATCTAAAATTGTTGTCTTGGTACTTCTGTAACTACCCCATTTGAGTGCCGGTCAATTTTATCCTTCAAGACCCATCTTTCTCTCAAAAATCATCCGTGCTCTCTTCTAGCAAACTTATTGCCCAGTTTCTGTAGTTGAATGACGAAAGTGAACCTACTCTCACCTGAGCATTCGTCTACTAATTGCAGGGCATTAGTCAGGTCTCTAAGCTCCCAATATGTTAGTTAGAGAAGTTCTCTTGCTGAGGGGTGTGATGAGTTCCATTTCCTTCATTAAAAGCAATTGTTGGGGTATCCTGACTTGACTCTAGTTCCCATGTGGTTTGATACATCTTGATAAAGCCATTTGTTCAGGGCTAGCTTCAGCTTTGGCTTTAATAATAGCTTCTCTCATTTGCCTCTAAATCTATTATCTGTGAGCCAGCTCTTTCACTAGGCTGTAAATATCTATTTCATGGGGAGTGGAAGAGGGCTTCTCCATCCTTGAGGGAGACTCTAGGCTCTTAAGTATGTTCCAGGAAGAAGGAGACTTCTAATTTTTTGTTAACATAATGGTGTCTCCCCCTCTTAGTGTATATAACCAAGCCAGAGCTCCTTTTTTTATCTCTCTGGCAAATTCTTTCCTATGATGAGTAACTTGACCAAGGTGTAAGCCCTTACTTCCTACTTCTTAGTCTTTAGCTAAGCCAAAACCTTCAGCAGAATGGTGATAATTGTCCCCTGTGTTAGGCTGGCTTTCTCATCTCCATTCATTCAACTTTTTTTACAATGTGTTAGTGTAGACTTATTTAAAAACATTCTCCAGGATCCTTTCCTTTCCCCTATACACAACATGAAAACTTAGAAATGGCGAAAAGCTCATACTACCTTAGTAACTTCCAATTTTATCTTTTTTGGGAAGTGATCTATTTCTTCCTTTTGCTCTATACCTAGGCAAAAACTATCCCTTGGTTGCACCAGGTATTACAAACTGACTTAAGTTAATTTAGCCATTCAGCAATTGTTAGGTTCTTGTGGTGTTTTTCACTAGCCTTTGGAAATTAGATATAGTTGGTGCTTTATATGTTTGCTTCCCCACAATCTTTCTATCAAGTGGTATAAAAGCAAATGTTAGATCTACTTTTCCAAAGATACACTTGTCAACAAAAGCAGGCAGCAACAATTATGCCACCTGTTCCTCTAGTTCAGGAGGAATCCTGCTCTCTTAGTTCCTCTGGCTGTTGCTTGATAGCGGCATCAACCAACTTTGTAGACAGTTGAGGGAAGAGTCTTACATAAAATAAAGTGGACAGAACCAATGGGACACAGAACCAATGGCACTTTAGACCTTAAGGACTGCATCAAAACTATTAGGCTGCTGGCCTTACCAGATTTTTATACCTTGTTCTTGAAAGGGCAGTGGGACCTCAGCAATGCCCCAAACACCTACATATCTTGAACACCATTTATTTCACCAATGAAAAAATTATCTCTAACATCTTTTATGCTGATTAACGTACCCTCAGGACATGGATATTTATATCCATGCCTGAGGTGCTTAATAACCTCCTCTGGAATGTGAATTCCTGATTAGGGTACATCATAAGCTAACTAATCACCTTTATAGTGTAAATGGCACCTATCTTGGATACATCACAATTTCTGCTACAGAAAGTAAGAAGCAAGGTATGTAATTAGATAGCAGTTATATGGAAAGAAAAGGAAGAAATCTGAGGTCTTTTCCTCCATTACAAGGCACACTTGTCAAGCAAATGTAACCTTTATCTCTCCCAGCCTTTCACTTAGGAGCTCTCCTCCCATTCAGTGGTGGCCCTCTCCCTGCCCTGGAGACTCTCGGTGTTCTCACCATCTTCCTCCCTCAGCAAAATATGTTCTTAGAATTTGGTGAACTCTTACACAATAAGGGGTTAATAACAAAGAGGAGAAGGTGGAAGCAAGTTAAAAGCTTATGTTCGAAGCACCGAGAGTATTTATGTGTTTGAAGATGCATGGGAAGGATAAACAGTTCAGCAAAATTCTACCATTTTAAGTTACGATTTATTGAGCACCCACTGTGCATGTGCTCTGACACATATCTTAGTCCATTTAGGCTGCTGTAACAGAATACCATAGACTGTGTGGCTTATAAACAACAGAAATTATTTCTCACAGTTCTGGAGGCTGTAAGTCCAAGATCAAGGCACCAGCAGATTTGGTGTCTGGTGATGCCAACTTCCTTGTTCACATAGGACCATCTTTTCCCTCTGTCCTCACATGACAGGAGGAACAAAAAACTCTCTGGGGTCTCTTTTATAGGAGCAGTTATATGACCTAATAATGACTTATATGACCCAATCACTTCCCCAAGGCACCACCTCCAAATGCCCTCACATTGGGGATTAGGCTTTATGTGAATTTGGGGGGGACACAAACATAGCACATATGTTTTATACACACATACTATCTCATTTAATCTTCACAACTTCCCGTTAGGCAGGTAGCATCATTTCTATTTTATAATTTAGGAAACTGAGGCTCAGAGAAGTTAAATAACTTGCCTAAGTTATATTTAAGACTTCCTGGGGCTTGTATTATAACAGTGAACAAAGCCTTAGGACCTAGGAATTCATTTCTCATTGTGATTTTCAGGTTTCAGTGAACTGGTGGGAAAAGTGATTGTCACATTAAACAACTGATCTCTTTTGTGGTGAAAGATCTCAGTGAGGAGTTTTCAAGAAAAATCATGCATGTATACTGAGTCTCTATTTTAATAGTTTCCTCTGTTGGTGTCCTTTCTTCCCCCTACTCCACTTTCCTTATATATACACATGCACAGTCACTCACATGCACACGCAGAAACATTTTTTTCTTGCATACCTAGCTAACATTACAAGAGTGCTGTGTTTAGAGAGAGGAATTTTCTTTATTCATTTTTACAAAGAATTTACATAATATCATTTCCACTAGTATCTTTCAATGTCAGGGTATTCTGCCTGCTCTTTTGCTATAGTCTAAGAGATCTTTGAGGTTCTTATATAAATCTCTTTGTGTTGAAATTTTCAGCTATGTTTTGTGGTTAAAACTGACTGCAAATAAGTTTTACATTGACTCTTATGCACTAATTATTTTGCATAGAGTATTGATTTATTCGTGGATCTGTATTTCAACTCTTTTCAGATTGATCGATTGGCAAAAAGAAGTCATCTTCCATCTTATTAAAGTGGTCATTGAACACACACTATTAGCCATTATTTCATGGTGATTATCACCAATGTAATAGTTATTAACAAAATGTCAGTATCTTGTACCTTCATTAATATAATGATTTATTATGTGTGTCATCTCATATAAACAGTGCAGCCATGAACTTTGCCTATTGTCTCTTACTGTCAGGTGCAAAAAAAGTGTTATGGAATAAAGGGTAGAACTTCTATTTAAGATAGTATCACATGCTCATGCTTTGAAGTCCTCTATTCCAGACACATAGATAAAACAGATAAAATAGAGAAGAGATAAAAGTTAAAACAATATAGCTGTGCTCAGAAACAAGATAAATATCTCTAAGTGAAGCTGAAGCCAAGCATCTGGATCTTGAAGCAGACTGTAGTATACAGAATTTCTTTTTGCTTGGGATAAAAGGCATTAAAAGTGTCTCACTTGATGTGGGGGACCAAATCAAGACTCATTGCTTTGTAGAAATAACTGAGACCACACAAATGAGAAGAAGAAGAAGGTATGTATTCAGAGCTTGCTATAGCAAGGGGGTCAGCTGCTGTCACTTGCATTTGGCAGAGATCCAAATGTGTCAGGGAATTGGGAAAGCTTTATAGTGGGAGAAAAAGAAGGCTTCAGGTATGTTTTGATTGGAGCCTGTTGGCATAGGGGAGTTGAAAGCAGGCTAAGTAGAAGTGGGACATCCTATACCATTGGTTTGGAGAACATATTTGGCTTTCTCTTTTTTGTCCTGAGCACAGACTTTTGATAACGTTTAAAAAAAAATCCTAGGAAATTGATTCTTCCTCCTGAAATAGTAGTGCTCCCATCAATAATTTTGGAAATAGGAATTAGACTTCTTTATAACTTTAATTGGCCTATCAGTATTTCCTTCCAGTAGTAAAAATAAATATATTTTAAATGTTTTAGAAAAGGAATGCAATGGGGAGTCCCTGGCTTTTCTCCAGAATATACTCATTTTCACTCTCATAATATTTACACTGAAACATAAGGTTTAGAACAGTGAAGAATATGATTTACTAGTTATGAAAATTATAAAAGTTAAGTGGTAACATTCTTTTATTTTCTAGAAGATAATCACAAAATGTTTAGAAAAATATAACTGGCCACAAAGGTACTTAAAATTGGGAAGCTTTATTTCAGTGGACAGTGCCAGAGCCTTTCCTGTAAACATCCTATAAGGTTCTCAAGGCTCCATAGGAATTTATCACACAGAAGATCTAAATGACACAGAAATAGCAACAGCTTCTGTGATCCCACTAATGGTGTTTTCCTGCTTTCCACATGACCTTGATCAGAAGAGGCCAGAGCACCTATTGGAGAGTCGCAGTGATGAATCTGATAACAGAAGTATGAGACACATTACAACAATATATTGGTCCACTTGACACAATAATGCTATGATTTTTATTGAAATATTATTTTGGAGTCTAAATTTAGCATTTTCTAAAGCTTTAAATCCATGTTAAAAAATGAATGTAATGCCTTCAATTCATAGTGTTTATCCTGATAAGCAATGCACATTTTCTTTCATTTCAAGTGGTCCTCGGCTATTAGGCTTTGACTTCAATCGGCCTTCCTAAATGGCACAGTGTTTCCACCAATGAGCACTTTCAGTTCTCCTCAGATATTCTCTTCATTTTTTTCCACCTTTTGTAAGATGAAATCATGTCCATTTTTCCCTTTTATTATCAATAAACTATTGATAAATTTAGATCCTTCTAAGACTTGTATTCCCCTTTATTTTTATTGCGCAGTGTGATTCTCATCACTGCATATTCTGTGACTGTGTCATTTTGCTGAGGATCCTTGTGATATTGTGATTTATAAGAAATATATACTTGGTCATTCAGATGACAAAAATAGATGTCTCAGATATATGTGGTCTTCATCCACAGTTCCTGGCTCAGAGCTGCCAAAACCCTTGGAATTTCCCAAGCAATAACAGCAAGGGGAGCATCTTCTTTTTATAATATTTGGCCTCTTGTCCTCAGTTCCTGAAAACACTTCACGGCCATAAAGTTGAAATGGGTGTCTTGTTTATGATATGAAGGTGACTTTTGGACCCCACCCAAGAGTGAGGGCTGGTTGCCAGGAGAACCAGCCATGTGATCAGAGAATTGGAACATTCAGTCTCACCTGCTGATTTCCAGGGAGGAGAAGGGGACTTGAGGTTGAATCAATTGCCAATGGCCAATGACTTATTCAATCATGACTGTATAATGAAGCCTCCATAAAAACCCATAAAAGACAGCTCCTTGGCCCTCTTTCGTTTGGAGAGCTTTCACATTGGGGGACCAGCATGCTTCCATGTGCCACCTGTCTGGGCCCCAAGCCCCAAGAGGACAGAAGCTCCTTTGTTTGCGTTCTCGCCCTGTATATCTCTTTATCTGGCTGTTGACTAGTATCCTTCAATATCCTTTGTAATAAATTGGTAATCTAGTGATTAAACAGGTTTTCTTGAGTTCTGTGAACCATTCTATCAAATTAATTGAATCTGAGGAAGGGGTTGTGGGACCCTCTGATTTATAGCCAGTAGGTCAGAAGTACAGCTAACAACTGGGACTTGCGACTAGCATCCGAGTTGGAGGGGTCATTGGAACCTCCCGTTCATAGCTAGTCGGTCAGAAGCACTGGGCTTGTGATTGGCATCTAAAGTAGAGGGTGGTCTTGGGGGACTGAGCGCTTTACTTATGGAATCTGATCGACCTCCAGGGAGACAGTGGCAGAGTTGAGTTGAATTCTCAGACACTCTGCTGACATCCAAGAACTCCGAGAACTGCTTGTTGGTGTGGAGAAACCTCCACACACACACGTTAGAGCTGGTCCAGGAACCCTTTGCATTCCTGTACCTTTATTTTGTGACTTTGAGAATGTTGTACCTCAGGTTTTTTTCAGCATTCAATTTTGAAAACTAAATTAATTCCTCACTACGTTATTGAAATTGCTTATTATAATTACCTTATAATTGCCAAAGCCAATGGTGTTGTCTCAGTTTTCACCTACTTTTAAAGACTTTATGGCATGAGACAGTGTTGACCAATCAAACCTCAATCTATAAATTTCAATCCTAATCAAAATCTGTTTTGAACCTTTTGAAAAACTCTGTAGTAATCAGAACACAAAAGAGCAAGGATATATCACTTTCTACGTGTTAGCCTGGCAAAGACTAGAAAGCAGGATAATACTTATTGCTGACAGAAATATGTGAATATAGGAACCCTCAGGCATTGCTGATGTGAAGATAGTTTATTGTAGTCATCCTGTAGAGCAATTAGGCATAATTTAAAGTAAGTCTGTTCTAATAGAGATTCAGCAACTGGATATATATCCCAAAGTATTTTCCACACAGGCTTTTCAAAGAGCGTATACAAGGTAGCCCACTGCTGTACTTTTTATATAAGTGGAGAGTTTGGAGCAATCTGGATATTCATCAGTGAGAGACTGAATAGGTCAAATGTAGTAGATGTAAGGAGGTCAAGGGCCTTGTATCTCTACATTTCTCAGGCTTTGTCTGCAGACTGGCCCCTGGGAGGAGTTCAGTCCTGGACAAAGTAGTTCTATGAGTCTGTAAGGGATGCAACTCTGAGCCTTCGAGATCTGTATTCCCAGTAGCTGGAACATAGTACAGTGGCCCTGAAGAGGGAATCTAGATGGAACACTTTCGTATCCATTACACTATACTTTGAAAACATGCCCCAAATGCAACCACTTCTCACCAGGTCCCTCACTACCATCCTGTCTTAATCCATCATCATATCTCACCTGGCTTATTGCCATAGCTTTCTAACTGGTCTTTCTGCTTACATGCCTGTACCTCTGCTATTTCTTCTCCACACAGTACCTTGAAATGTCCCTTTAAAATATGTCAGAGCATGCCACCTTTCAGCTCAAAGCTCATCAATAGCTTCCCTATTACACCTAGACTCATTTGCAAAACTCTTAACATGGCCTTTACGACCCTTCTTGGTCTGGCCCTTATATATTTCTCTGACTTCATCTCCTACGTCTCTTCCTCTCGCTCACTCCATTCTAGTCCCTTGTTATTCCTCAAACATCCTAGGCATACTTATATATTACGTTTGTGTATGTAGTTTTCTTTTAGCCTGGAATGTTCTCTAAGGCATCTAGTTGTCTCACTCTCTGTTTTTGTTCAGACATCTATCACCTTGCCGGAGACAACTTCTATGACCAACATAAATAAAAGAGCATTCTGTCATTCCGTATATTCTTAACTTTTTTTTCTACACAGTACTTATTACCACCTGACATTCCATATTTGTTGGTTTATTATCTCTCTCTTATCATTAGAAAGGAAAGTCCATGGAGTCAAGAACTTTATCTTGTTCTTGGCTGTGTCCTCATTGCCTGACCCATAGTAGATGCTCAAAAAGTCTTTATCAAAAGAATGAATCAAGTGGTAAGCCAGATTCTTAAAGAAAAATTTCTTTGGGGGATCATTTGAGGTTTTATTTTCCCAATTTCCATATATCAATCTTAGAAAAGGGAGGCTAACTCTGGGGATGAGGTTCTGAGGCCAGACCCAGAACATTCTTTGAACCATAATCTACCAATTTCCAGATGAAACATAGCAGAGACTGGCAACTTTTCATCAATAATCACACTCCTCTTCATCCTGCACACACAGATAAACTACGTTTCCCAGCCTCCCTTGCAGCCAAATGTGACCATGTGACTGAGTTCTCACCATAGGAATGTGTTCAGAAATGATGTATGACGATTTGGGACCACGATTTTTAAGAAGTGTGTTTGCCCTTGCTGTGTTTTTTCCCTTTTTGTCAGCTGTATGCAGGAGATGATGAGACATAATAATGGGAAAATGAGAGGATGAAAGGGGCTCCGGGTCCTTGAAAAACCACATGGAAGACAAACATACTTATACTAGAAACACCCACCTTGGACTGTCACATGAATGAGAAATAAACTTCTATTGTGTTTAAACTATGATATGTTTGAGGGTCTATTTGCTATAGAAGCCAAACCTACATTAACTGTGTTAATTTCCTAGGACTACCATAACAACATGCCACCAAGTAGGTGGCTTAAAACAACAAAAATTTGTTGTCTCCTGGTTCTGGTGGCTAGAGATCTGAGATCAAGGTATCAGCAGGCTTGGTTCCTCCTGAAAGCTGTGAGGGAAAATCTTTTCCATGTCTCTCTCCTAGCTTCTCACGGTTTACTGACAATATTTGGCATTCCTTGGTTTGAAGATGTGTTCTCCCTGTGTCTCCACACCATCTTCCCGCCATTGGTGTCTCTTTCTCTTTACATGACCTTCTTTATATAAGGGCATCAGTCATATTGGACTAGGGCCTATTACTCCACTATGACCTCATCTTAATTTAATTATATCTGCAACAACTCTATTTCAAAATAAGGTCAGATTCTGAGGTACTGGGCATTAGGATTTCAACGTAGACATCTGGGGAGCACAATTCAACCTGTAACACTAACAAAAATCTTCTTGCAATACAGTTGTAGCGCTAAGCACACCCCTACCTATAAAGTAATGGACAGGTTTCCAGGACTGAGAGCAGAGGCTGCAGTGGGGTGAAGGCTAGGAGCAGGTACAAGAAGGATTCTAGGAGGGTTAAGGAAAATAGAACCCTCTATTTTTGACTCATCTACTTCCAAGTATACGTCTCATTTTTGTGTACCGTTGACCCGAGGAGCTTTCCTACTTGCTTCCCTTCCCATAACTGCTAACTTTGCAGATGTGATTAAGTAAAAGATCATGAGATAGGAAAATTATCCCCGATTATTCAGGTAGGCCATAAATATGACCACATGTATAAAAAAGAGGCAGAGGGATATTTAATTGCAGACAGAAGAGAAGAAGATGTGACCATGAGGTAGAGATTAGAGTGATGTAGGCACAAGCCAAGGAGGCTGGCAGCCACCAGAAACTGGAAGAGACAAGAAAGGGATTCTCCATTAGATCCTCTCGAGGGAGTGTGGCCCTGCCAACACCTTGATTTTGCTCCAGTGATAATTATTTCAGCCTTCCGGCCTACAAAATTGTGAGAGAATAAAGTTTTGTTGTTTTAAGCCATCAATTTTGTGGTAATTTGTTACAACAGACACAGGAAACTAATGTACATGGCTTAATAATATCCAATAAAGATGATAACATCTACCTCGGAGTACCACAGTAAAGATTAAAGCAGCTAAAGTATTTAAAAGTTCTTAATAGAACCAGACACATACTAGATGCTTAATAAATGGTAACTATCTTTATAATAACTACTATTATTAAACCTGGGCCTGATGATTTGGGATCATTTTTTTAAAATGGAATTTCGGTTCTGAGGTAAATAGTATGATTGGAGTTGAGAGTATACGCTGGTCAGGAGGTGAGGGAAAGGAGAGGGTAATGAAGACATGGGGCTAGGGTGGATTTGCTCCTGATTTTAGACTAGAAAGTGGCATCAATAGTAGCTAATCGCTTTCCAGACTTCGTGATCAATTCTTCCTCCACAGTCCTGTCCTCCTCCAGCCCTGGGCAATGTAAAGAGGAAAGTGAAAAGTAGAGAAGAGAAGGAAAAAGAGTTCCTCTAGGAAGTAGCCCACCATAGGGAAACATGGAGAATTTTGCCTGAGGGCTGCCACCTCTGGGTGGTTAACACATGTAAGGCCATGCAGAATTTTAGGTACATAGCAGGCAGAGACAGCTTATTTTTTTCTTGACAAACAAATGTGTTCAATTCTTGACCAAAATAATTATTTTTTCTCTGGTATGCTTCTCCTGGCTCAACTCATCAGCTTTTCATCTTGGGATTCTAGAGTCAACTTATTGCGTGAGTAGTCCAAAGGACTGATCATTTCCTGGCAAAATTTCTGCTCGTCTGTTTTTGTTTGTGGCATTAATTGCTATAAAATTATAGCATTGCTTTGTAAAAGCTGGTAGTTTTACCCCTGGTGTACCTCCTAGGGAAAGAATAAATAAATCATATTTTCAATAATACCTTGTTTTGAGCAAATAAATACTGCTCCGAAACCTATCAGTGACGTAAAATATTATATAATGAGCTAGTTGCCAAAATTTGAATTGAATTAACAGTGAACTCAGTTAGCAGGCTGTAATTGTGTCTAATGGAGAGAAGGCTTTTCAGCTTTCTAATAGCTGGTTATGGAACATCCAGTTATTTGACTCTCCTCTGACCCCTTATTCTTCTCCTTCTACCACCATATGGAATGGGAGCTCCTAGAGCTGTGCATATCCAAAACAAAGTGAGGAAACTGAATTCAAAATAAGACGACCATAATAAGAAAGCCATAATATTAGAGCATTTATGAGACCGTTTCTCATATCACTAGTCTTTCTATATTTCAGAATGAGGTCAACAAAATACTGAACTATAAGTCAGGAGATCTAAGTTACTATCTTCAGAACCACAACTAGCTAACTAGATGACATTAGACAAATAAATTTGCCTTTATGAGTCTCAGTTTCCGAATTTTTAAAATGCCATGGTAGACTAAATGATTTCCAGTAGTGCTTTCAGGAGCCAATATTCTATAATTCTGTATTAAATGGATTTTAATTTTTCTTTCAGAAAAACACTTTTTTTTTTTTTTGCTGAGAAAGACTGGCCCTGAGCTAGCATCCATGCCGATTTTCCTCTATTTTATATGTGAGATGCCCGCCGCAACATGGCTTGATAAACAGTGCATAGGTCCACACCCAGGATCTGAGCTGGCAAAACCTGGGCTGCTGAAGCAGAACGTGGGAACTTAACTGCTGCACCACTGGGCTGGACCCCAGAAAAACACTTTTGACTTCCAAAGTGTAAATTGATGCATACTGGGGCAAATTGTTCTGACCAGAAGATTCAAAGGATCCCAGTCTCTCAAGATAGCTATTTCTGTATGTTTTTCAAAATTTGGTGCCCAGCAACTTCATTCCCTGCTGCCTTGTTTCTTCATTTGTATGATAGCATATAGCCATTGGTTGGTGTCTTAGGCAATGCAGGCTGTCATAACAAATTACCCTGGATTGGGTGGCTTAAACAACAAACACTTACTTCTCATAATTCTGTATGCTGACAAGTCCAAGATCAGGGTGCTGGCATATTCGGTGTCTGGTAAGGGCCCACTTCCTGGTTTACAGACGGCCGTCTTCTTTTTGTATCCTCATGTGGTGGAGAGCAAAGAGATCCTTTGTTTCCTCCTCTTGTATGAGGGCACTAATCCCATCATGAAGGCTCTACCCTCAGGACCTAATTACCTCCCAAAAGTCCACCTCCAAATACCATGACATTGGGGATTACGCTTCAGCCTGGGAATTTTTCAGTGATACAAACATTCAGTCCACAGAGGTTGTACTTGGCAGTCAGTGAGTTGTGGCACAGTCATTGTCACAGGACAATCACAGCCTATACCAAGGTGTGCATGATAGATTCCCTTTCCATGCTCCTGGCAATTTCTTACCATAGTGAAATGTGTTCTAGAACTAAGTAAATCTAACTAGTCTTCCTGCCTTTTTAATTCTATCATTTAAAATCCATCTTTTAAATGGACCAACAGAGGCATTTGATCTTTGCTGATCATTTCTCCCCCATGTAAAAACCCTTCTGTGGAACCCTAGGGTCACACGAAATGTCCAAACTCCTTACATGATTTATAGGAAACTTTATGGTTTTATATGACCCCTGATAATCTCTCACTTTATTTCTTAACACATCTCCCTCCTCACATTGCACCTTGCACACATGATACACTCCAGACACACTGAATTACTTGTGGCTGGTCAGACCACATTACACTATTATCCTCCTTGCTTTGTTACACACGCTGTTCCCACTGCATAAAATGCATCTTCCACACCATTTCAGTACCTTTCTGTTTTTGTAGTTCCATTGTTTCTTTTTTATGCTGTTTATAGCTTCTTTGTAAATTGATGATCTAATGTGGTGAAATTCTCTGATTCCCCTTTCTTTATCTTTCATGAATCTGCTCTAGGTTTTTGCTTTGTGGTTATCACAAAGCTTATGTAAAACTTCTTATAGATGAAACAGTTTATTTTAATCTGATAGCGACTTAACCTCAATCACGTACAAAATCTCCACCCCTTTACCCTCCCCTTTTATATTTTTGATGTCACAATTTAATTTTTTGTATATTGTGTACTCATTAACAAATTATAGATGCTATAGTTATTTTTAATATTCTTTTCCTTTAACCTTTATACTATAGTTAAGTGATTAACACATCATTCTAACACAGAATTAGAATTTTCTAAGTCTGCCTGTATATTTACCTTTCCAGTATGCTCATTTGATTTTTTCTGTGTTTTTGTTGATATGTCCACTATTGTTTATATGTTTTCAGGTTACTAATTAAAGTCTTTTCATTTTAGCTTAAAGAACTCCTTTCAGCATTTCTTGCAAGGCAGGTCTAGTGGTGATGAACTCCCTCAGCTTTTGTTTGTCTGGGAAAGTGTTTATTGCTTCCTAATTTCTAGGGGATAACTTTGCCAGAATGAATATTCTTAGTTGGCAATTTTTTTTCTTTCAACATTTTGGATGTAAAATTCCACTCTCTCCCGGGCTAAAAGGCTTCTGCTGAGAAATCTGCTAATGGCCTAATGGGGGTTCCTTTGTAGGTTACAATCTATGTTTCTTTTGCTACTTTTAGGATTCTCTCTCTTTCTTGATTTTTGACAATTTCATTATAATGTGTCTGGAGAATGCCACTTTGAATTGAGATAATTCATAAACTTGGACGTCCAAGTCTCTTCCTAGGTTTGAGAAGTTCTCAGCTATTATTTCTTTAAAGAAACTTTCTGCCCCCTTCTCCTTCTCCTCTTCTGGAACAACAATTATTCAAATATTTATACATTTAGTGCAGTCCCATACATCATGTAGGCTTTCTTTGCCCTTTTTCATTGTTTCTTTTCTTTGTTCTCCTCTGATTGGGTTATTTCAAAGTTCCGATCCTCTAGCTCATTGATTCTGTGTTTCATGTGGCCTACTCTGTTGTAGATGCTCCCTATTGTATTTTTCATTTCATACATTGAATTCTTCAGCTCCAGAATTTCTGTTTGGTTCTTTTCTTATGATTTTTTTTGTTAAATTTCTCATTTTGTTCACATATTGTTTTCCTGGTTTTGTTGAATTTTCTTGTAGCTCATTGAGTTTCCTAAAAGCAGCTATTTTAAATTCTTTATCAACTAGATCACAAAATTCCATGTCTTTGAGGTCAGTTATTGGAGGATTATTGTTATCTTTTGGTGATGGTATGTTTCCTTGATTCTTCATGTTCCTTGTAGTTTTGCATTGCTGCTTTCACATTTGAAGTATCAGTCACCTCCTGAAATCTTTATTAGTCCCCTTCAAATGGGATATACTGTTTGTCGGTCCTTTTATATCTGGGTTTTTCTCCAACCTTGTATGTATACACCTGCTCCACACTTCTCGCTCCGTCTTGTGGCAGAATTCTTAAGCTTTTATGTCTTCTCTGGTTCTTTCAACTCACCAGACTGGTTGCTGGAAACCTCTCTTTTGTTTTACAGAAGGTTGCACTACAGTTCAAGTTTGTGTTTTCTCCCATGCCCATAGACCCTGGTCTGATTTTCTGAGTGCACTTTATTTATAGGAGCTTGCTCTAAGCACTGTGCTTGGGAGCATGCACAAGGAGCTAGGTGTGGGTTTAGCACTTGGAGTGTTGGGATTGCCCGTGGGCCAGATAGGGGATCCTTGTGTGAGGTTCTCCCACAGGCTTGTGGGTGGACTTCCTGCTGAAGTCCTGATTGCTGTCAGTGGGAACCACATCCTGTTAATGCCCTTTGGTATTCTTACTTGTCTCTTTCCCAATTTTCTCCCTCCCCTCTGTCTTGGAGTTCTCATCTTAGGAGGCAAATGGATCTCTCTGGCAGCATCCCACACAACTTGGGTAGCCAGATACTCACTCACCACTCTCCTTTCCCCCAACAGGTGAGGTCACCACCAGCTGGTTCAGCCCCATGCTATGTCACCTTGAGGGAGAGGTAGCACTGGCAAAGTTCCTCTTACACTTTCCAATGCATCCAAAGACATATTTTCTTTTGCTCCAAAGGAGTGCTACAATCTCCCTTCAGGAAGGCTAGACTTCTACCAAGTCTCTCATCCATGGATTTCTGCCAAAGCCAGCACTCTTGACGTTTTTCCCAACCACAGCTGAGAAGGGTTGGGGCTGGTGTCCTCGCTCCTGCTGGTTCTGTAGTCCATTCCAAGATCTGTCTGCCTATTACCAGATGCACAGGTGTTTGAGATTCCTCCCTGACCCCTTGGCATATGGTGCTGAATCCCACAGCTCCCACAGAGGCACTTTTGTTTGTGAATAAATGCTTAATTTGTTGGTAAGAAGGGAAGCAAATTGGAGGGATGTCTTACGACACCATGATGCTGATGTCACTTGGGCCTTGCCCATTTTCCACAATGACAAGGCCCTACATGCAGTTTCCTGGACTGATGTAGCTTTGGCTTCCTCTGTCAAGAAGTGAGAACTGTAGAGTTGTGATCACACATTATCCAGTTGTTCTCTAGAGTAGGATGGTACTCTGTATAACAACTTTGGAAAAAGTTGCAAAGTTCAGCAAGAAACATTACAAAATATGCTCAGGATGGAGTTGAAGGAAATGGTTACTTGTAAATCCTGAGTTGTGATCACTGAGGACACTGAGTTGATTGCTTCTTGCTTTATATTAACAGGTTATGTGCAGGTATATTAGTTTCCTAGGTGCTAAACAAATAAGCACAAAATTGATGGCTTAAAAAACAAATTTATTCTCTCACAGTTGTAGAGGCCAAGGTGTGAAGTTTTTTCAGGGTGCAAAAATGAAAATGTCAGCAGGACCATGCTCTCTCAGTGGATCTAGAGGAAAATATGTTTCTTTTCTCTACCAGCTTCTGATGGTTGCTAGAATTCCTTGGCTTATAGCCACCACTCCAATCTCTGCTTCCATGGTCACATTGCTTTTTCTGCTCTCTGGGTCAAATCTCTCTCTATCTCTTTCATAAGGACAGATATAATTGTGTTTATGACACATCTAGATAATACAGGATAAGATCTTGAACTTAAACACATCTGAAAAGACCCTTTTCCAAAAAAGACAACATTTATAGGTCCAGGGATAAGGAACCATTATCTTTTGGGAGCATTTTCCAGACTACTACAGCAGATATCTGCCTTCCTTTTCTTATCTCTTTCTTAAGTGATTCTTCTACTTGATTCCTCTTTCTCTAAGATCTTCTCAGGTATCAAGGTCAACTTTCTGTATATATGCCAGACCCTATGGTTTACCAGAGTTGTAGATGTATCTTTTAAAGGGAATGCTTGCCGAGAAGGTAGAAACTCATTGCTTGGGAACAGCATTCTTCTAGAAGCATTATGTAATGGAAATAGTATTAAACTTGGCTCGTAAGTCCTGAGAACTGAAAGAATATTTGATATCCCTCTTATTTTCTGTAAATTTCATTCACATGTACTTGAACAATGCCCCCTCAACTATCTAACTTTCTCTGTAAAATTAACTGATCTTCAAGTACACTTCTAGCTTTGATATTCTTGGACTCCATGGTGCTTAACATAATGGGCTTGCTTTGTGGCAAGACCTTCTTTTCCCCTACCCATTGCAGGAGATTCACTCTCCTCTTTTTCTTTCCCTCCCAGAAGTTTTGAGCTCCCTCCAAGAACTGTGCCCTTCACATGTGGCAACCAAATCGAACTCACTAGATAGTGTTAGATCCACAAGCTAAGATATTACTAATAAAATTGGTTGAAAATATTGATGTCTGGGGTCCTCACAGCATCAAGCCTAAAACCACTTACAGAGGAATTTTCAAATCCCAGGGCAAAAGCAGACTACCCCTGAATAAACAACCTTTTCTGAATGAGAAGTCAATGTCAAATTGCACATCTTAAAGGAAAAAATTATGGCCAATGGAATCAGAAACCTCAATGGACAAGATAGACATGAAGAATTAATGAACTAAAAGATACAGTTGAGAAACTACCCAGAATGAAGAGAAGTAAAAATACAACTTAAAATTACAAAATGATGTGAAAGGAGACACAAAGTTAAAAGACAAGCCATAGTTAGGAAGAAGATACTTATATACATAAAACCAACAAAAGATTAGCTGATGTTGTTTACTGATATGGGGAACATGATGCAGTAGAGAGTAGGAGCAGATTTGTGGGTAGGTGGAAATTAATAATTTGATTTTGGTCATGTTAAACTTGAGATATCTGTTTATAGATATCAAATGGAGATATTAAGTATGCAGCTAGATCTAAACATCTGAAGTTCGGTGAAGAGAGCCAGGCTAGAGATACATATTTGTAGCCTTTGGCACATGAAACAGGATGGGTTAGATACATACAGGCATTTCTAAAGGACTCAAAGCCCAGTTGGTGGGCTGTAGGAAAGACTATTGAACAAAAGCCAGGTTATTAGAAGTATTGTAGGGCTCCTAAGAGGAAATTTACCATAGGGGAAGGTTGAGTGTGCCTGGTTACACAAGAATGAACAAAGGAAAGAAGTGGTTCTAGTTAGAGCACCATGGAATAATTTTAAATATAGCCAATATTTATGGAGTTTCCACAATTTACCAGGCATAGTGTTAAGTGTTATGTATATGTTAACCCATTATACCTTTAGTTTGACCCTATGGCTAAGATATCATCATTATTCCAATTTTACAGTTGAAGACACTGGATCTTGAAGCTATCAATACTTTGCCTAAATTCGTACAGAATTAAGAAGCAGGGCTGGAACTTGATCTCAGAGCTGCTCTGGTGACTGGTGAATGCCCCTAGCGTTATGCTTATCATTGTGAAAAAGAAAACAAGGGGCTGTGTGTAAACCAGCAGCTCTGCCTCAGTGGACATTAATACTTTAGAGTCCAAAGAACCTTGCTATGGGGCCCTCCCCCAAACTGATCACAACCTAGAGGGAGGGAGCCTATGCCTCTGTTTTGGAATAGGACTTAGAATTAATAGTATGAATGTGACCTTATTCATAACTGCAGGAGGACAAAAAAACTTGGGGACATCTGAGTTATGGTGTAAGGATATAATTGAAGACATTTTTATTGAAGAGAAAAGCTGCATCAAAGAAGAGATCAAAAGGGCTCACCAAAGGTGAAGTATAATTAATGGAATACAGCCCATATCTACCTTATTTGTGGTAGAAATTCTGATATTTGAGGATGAAGGAAGAATCATCCAAGCATCTAATTGAAAAGTCTGATTATCTACAGATGGAACAAAAGTCAGGATTTGTACTTCTTGGAAGAAATATTTGAAGAAATAAACCAGCCAACTGAGAAATGGTTAAAAAATAGGTTTAAATCCAAATTAATATGTAAATTGGTTATAAAGCAATGCAAATATAATCTTGAAAGAGAACATAGATAATGGAAAAATAATAATAACATGTAACTGGGACAAAATTTCCAGATCACAGCAACAAAAACTGGGAAGTGTGAGATCTTGGGGGCAGGAGGGGGGTAAAAAATGAAATGTGCTAATTTCCTCAACTTACCTAGGGGGAATCATTAGAAATGGTTTACAATTAGAGAAATGGAGGCTTAAGTACGCATTTCAAAAGCTAAAATAAGAACTAGTTGAACTAAATCTTGCTGCTTACCTTCTAAATTAATTGGTGGGTAGAGAGGAACACAAGAGAAAACATCATAAAGGCAGAAGATTGAAAACAAAAAGATGAGCAGGAAAGCACTGAAGAACAGGAAACACTTGCTAAGACATATACACTAGATGTATTCACTAATTAAAATAACCATTTATCAAACTAGGTCAGGACATAAATCCAGCTCCATGCTATCGACAACAGCCTACTCCAAATAAAGTGACTCATGAAGATTAAAAAGTTGAACATTTAAGTAATTTGCAATAAAAGAATCACTGGATTCATTCTAACAATATTAGATATGACAACCTCATCTGACAAGTAGAAAATATCCTTCGTTCTTAAACAGCCATGTAATCTTGAGAAAGTTGATCATTTATTAAGTTACAAGAAAACCAAGTTACAAATAGAAATAGTATAGACTACAGTCTTTGTCAACAATACAGTAAATTATGAAAATGACAAAAATCTTAAATGTGTTTCTAAGGAAATTATGAGACAATAAGAAAATCAAAATTCCAATATAGACCTTTATAAAATGATAGTGTCGGGATCAGTACATATGAGAATTCACAGGATGAGGCCACGCTATATCAGATGCTGTTACGAGAGTTCTCTGAAGTCATTTGCTATCAGAATCTCTACTATCATATTTCAAGAGCCTAAAAAGAATTTTCTATTTGCTTTGGCACTTCATGCATAAACATTAGCTAATGTACAGAGATGACCCCATGTCACATTTTGCCTGACTGCATTTTGCTCTGGTTATTGCTCTGGTTTCTGCTCTTGGTACAGATCCCGCCAGTGCTACTGCAATTGATGCTATAGGTACTATTGGCGCTACTGAATATGGTGGCTGAGAGAAAGCAGAATTCTCCTCTGGCCCTAATCCATTCATTAGCTGCAACCTGGGGGATGCTCTGTTGTTTATCGGTTGTTTTTGCTACTGTGAATAGCTGTTGCACTGAGAGACAGATTAACCTATGCTGTGAATATTCTAGCCTCCCTACCAGTCCGTTTTCCACACTGTTGCCAGGATGATCTCAATGTGAGCATGTCACTCCCCAGATTAACATTCTTCCTTGGTTTCTCATTCTCTATAGAATAAAATCCAAACCCATTAACTAAGCATACAAGGCTCAACATATGACAGTGTTTTGCATAATTTTCTCGGTCCCTTCCTGCCATTCTCTTCCCCCTCGCTTTGCAAAACTCTTTGCTCTAGATCTGCCGAAGTACTTGATTTTACCTCTGCTTGGGATGATTGATGCTTTAATTCTTATTCATGGATTATCATGTTAAGTTACAAGGAACCCGAGGGAAATATTTGTCAGGAACATGACAAAGAGTTAATACCCTAATATAGAGAGAGTTGCTACAAATTAATAGGCAACACAAGAGAAACCACAGTAGAAAAATGAACAAAAAAGCATGAAAAGATAGTTAACAGATGTGACAACAAATTATTGATAAGCATCCAGAGTGTAAAGAAAAATAATTTCATGAATAGTTAAAGAAATACAAATTAAAATACCATGTTGCACTTCATTTCGAATAACAATTTTAAAAACAACAGTTAAGTGTCTTGTTCTGGCAAAGTCAGTGTCTTAGAATAATTTCCTAACAGATGAAAGAAATGTGTCTTGAAGTATGAGCACCTTTTCCTACCTTGCACCAAGGCACTATATTTGCTAGTGGGTGCCCTGTGCATAGTACAGTCACGTGCCACATAACAATGTTTCAGTCAACAATGAACTGTGAACATGATGGTGGTCCCATAACATTAGTACAATATAGCCTAAGCGTGTAGTAGTCTATGCCATCTAGGTTTGTGTAAGTGCACCCTAGGATGCTCACATGACAAAATCACCTAATGACACATTTCTCAGAACGTATCCCTGTCGTTCAGCCAATACATGACTGTACTTCCTATGTGCCAGGTAATGTCCTAATAACTTTACATGCATTTATTCATTTAATCTTCAGAACAAACCCTTTGAAGCACATAGCATAATTTTCTCTATTTTACAGATGAAGAAACTCCAGCCCAGAGAGGTTAAGTAACTTGCAAAAGACCAAACAACAAATGAAGGTTAGAGCCAAAGTCAGACTCTAACAGTCTGACTGTAATGTCTCCCCTTTTAACCACTGTGAATACTGCCTCATATATATTTGTAGTTATTAGAGTGTGTGGGTATATTTTCATTATATCTCATAGATACAGAAAAGTTGTATTCTTTGCTGCCATGTATAGAACAGTTACATGCCAAACATTGGGCTAGGCATTTTATAACAATGATATGAGGTAGATAATGTTAATTCCCTTATGCATTTGAGGAAAATTGGGCCTAAAGAGTTTATGTAACATGCCTATAGTCATTCATATCACAAGTGGCAAAGCCAGCATTTGAATCAGGTATCTTATACTCCAAGATCTTGTGCTTTTCACTGCTGTTTAATACAAGCGCACAAATATTAACATATGTACAGATATTAGTAAACCTGATCACATGGCTCCCCTAATACATTCCTCCACTAGCTTCTTACCACACTTGGAATTAGACCGAAACTCATTACTGTAGCCTGCAGAGCCCTTCATGTCTTGGCCCTTGCCCACATCTCTAGCCTCATCTGCTGTTACTCTTCTTGCTGCACTCCAGCCACACGGGCCTCCTTGCTCTAGCCTCAACACTCCAGGTGCACATCCACCTTAGGGACAATGCATATGCCTTCCCCTTTGCCTTGATTGCTTTTGTCCCAGATAGTTGCATGGCTCACTTGTTCACTTCCTTTGAGGATCTGCTCCACTCTTACCACCATGTCTAAAATTGTGGCCTTCAGCACTCTCCGCACTCCTGTTTATCTTTCTTTGTAGTATGTATCACAACCAGACATTACATTATAAACTTGTTTATTGTCCATATTCCTCATCAGACTGTATGCTCTAAGAAGCCAAGACTTTTCTTTGTTTAGTGTTGTGTCCTCAGATTCTGAATCAGGAGTTGATAATTTCTTTTGTAAAGAGCCTGATGTTAAATATTTTAGGCTTTGCAAACCATACAGTCTCTGCCACAACTACTTAGCTTTTCCAGTGTAGCATAAAGCAGTCATAGACGACATGTAAGTCAATGAGCATGAAAATGAGAAAGCTATGTTTCAATAAAATTTTATTTACAAAAACAGACAGTAGGTTGGATTTGGCATATGGGCCGTAGTTTGTCAACTCCTGGTCTAGAATATTACCAGATTGGCACTCAATACATATTTGTCGAATAAGTTTATATGGCTACATAACACACATGCACGTACATATATACATATATACACATATGTGCATGTGTGTTTGTGTACTTGTGTGTGTGTGTGTGTATGCACACCAAAAGGATACTGAAAGGAATCAAATCAAAGTATTTCAGTAATCTCCAGTAGCAGGATTATGGCTTTTGAAAATTAAAATTTCTACTATGTATTTTCTGCATTCTTTATATTGTTAATAAATATGCATTTTGTTTTATAACTGTTTCCTTAAAGTATGATATAAATACAGAAAAATATGTACAGTGCATAATTGTACAGCTCAAAGAAATTTTACAAGTGGAGCACACTTATATAACAGGCACCCAGATAGACACAGAGCAATATCAATATCATAGGAGCCCCTCTTGTAGTCCCTTTCAGGCACTTGTGCATACTATCGTGACTTCTAACAGCATGAATTAGTGTGCCTATCTTTGTACTTTACATAAATGTAATCACATGGTGTGTGCTCTTTTGTATCTGACTTCTTTCACTCAACATTATGTCTTTGAGATATATCCACACTGAGGTGTTTAGTTGTAGTTGGTTCATTCTTGTTGCTCTATTGTATTCCATCGTTTGAATTTATAGCACATGTTACTCATGAGATATTCATTTGTGCTTGTTCTTTTCATATTTTTCTTTTTCCTCTGTTCCACATAGGAATCCAGGATCCCTCCCTTAGTAATTCTTAAATTCAAATATTTTTATAGATCTAAAGACAGAAGCACCCCAAAGATACTATCGTTCATAAAAGCCTAAGCCCATTCAAAAGGACGATGAAGAGAGGGAGGAGGGGAGTGGGGAGAGTGTATTTGAGAAAGAAAAACATTCCTGCAAATTTGGGAAGAAAGAGCAGACCACTCCCCTAGAGAGAGCTGGGAGTCACGTGCAACTTAGTTGTAGGGCCTTAAAGAGATGGCAAGTCCCCTGAGGAAATGGTTGTTTGGAACAACTAAGAAGACTGGACCCTAATCACCATGTTTTTATCTCAGCGTGGAATTAATGTTTGGACATAAGGAGATCACTGTGGGCATAAAAATGATGGGAACAGAGGTGACCACAACCGGACGGAGATCAAGCCCTTTTGCCCATTTTGGAGGCATCACAGGAGAATCTTGTAGTCTGGTTCAAGCTCTAAGAAGATAGATGTTCCAGGAAAGAAGGAAATTAAATTTCCTAGCAGTTTCACAAGATAGGGGATCAATGTGAGATTTCATTTGTGTAAAAAATACTTCTTCTCATTCTTTTTATAGATCTTGTCGAATTTAAATACTTCCTGAGTCTTTCGGACAAAGATCCCATTTTATTTCAAAATAATGTGTTTTAAAAACCAAGGTCAACTGTTTAGTTTTCTCATAGGTATGGATCGTTGGTTGGTTTATCAGAGTACATAGCATGGTGGACATGGGAAATTCCTTGCTTCTTTGAGATGTGATCTTCTCCCCTGCTTCCCAGGGTAAAGAATGGAAAGGCCGGTGGGCTTTTTCTGCCTCTCCCCTAGCCAACTCAGTTGGGAATTCCTTATAAATATTCATAATTGTGTGTCGGTCTTAGCTTTTAGGACTTTTTCATGTTTCTTCCTTGTTACTTTACTAGATGACTGGGAGAGGCTGCCTCTTGATTTGTTTGTCAGATATTGTTTTGAACTGAACATGACTTAGATTTCTTGGATCTTTGTTTTAAGTCTTTCATGTTACTATTTCCTTGGAAATACACATTTTCCAACAAAACAGCTTCTTGTACCTTACACATTAGAGTTTTAGTTTCCTAGACAGTGATGGATTGAAAAAATAAACAAAGATATACTCAGAGGGAATCTTATATCCTTAGATGGTTTAATATTAAACACAAAGAATGGAAATAAATTAGCTAATTATTTAACTCAATAATCTAAGAAAAGTGATGAAAAGATAAAACTAGGGAAGGCGGGAAGAAGGTATTGAATGCTCGATAAAATAATAATAAAAGAAAATTCTTCAGGAGACTGGTTAAATGAATACAAGAACTGGTTTTTTTGAAAAGACTGACTAGAAAAATCTCCAGTAACTCTAATCCAAAAAAAAGTGAAAACAACTACAGAAATAGGAATTAATAAGGTGTCAGATCTCTCCAAATTAACTACAGAATTTATGTAATTTCAGTTAAAATTTCAACAGTATTTTTTAAACTTGACAAAATGATTTCAAAGTCTCCTAGAAAAATATTCATGTGAAATTAGCCAATAAAATCCTAAAGTTGAATGGTAATAAATTAATGACTTATATTAGCAGGTATTTAAAAATAACTTCGTAATAAAACCATCCTGAATGTTTGGTGCGAGGGTAGGAAAGGCAGAGAAATCACCTGAAAAGAGTAACAAATACAGGAAGAGCCAAGTACACATGAGCATTTCATGTAAATGGAGGTAGCATTTTATATTGTTTTAATGAATTAGTCACCAAATTATTTTGAGGCAAATCTATCCATTTGCACTAGCTATATTATGCCAGGATTAGCAAACTCAAATGCCTTCAGGAGCTAGCGGATAATATGTACAATGAGATGTCTGAATAAGGAGGGGTGAAGAAAATATATTAAAAATAATAGAAAGTCTGGACAGAGCTGCCCATGTATGAGCAAGATGAACCTATATTCATGAAAACAATGCAAATAGAAATCACCTGAGTATGCAAAACACTAGTTTCCAATAAATGAACATTCCCAGCAAACTTTAAAGATTTTGTTTACCTTAGTTCAGTCATCAATTTAAATGGAGATGGCAGCCAAGAAATCAAGAGAAGACTGAGACTTGGAAGGGCAGAAATGAAGAATTAGGAAAGATCAGCAAGTGTAAGGAAGTGTCATTAAGGACTAAGGCTGAGATTATCCACACCACTATATTCCTGATTACTAGGTACAGGTGCAAAAACTAGACAGTGAAGAAGGCTGACAGGAAAACAATTGACTCATTTGAGATCTGGTGTTGGAGGACAGCTCTGTGGATACCCTGGACTGCCAGAAAAATGAACAAGTGGATCCTACAGCAAATTATGCTGGGAAAAGTAGAAGGTAGCAGAAAAAGAGGAAGACCAAATACAAGATGGATGGACTCCATAAAGGAAGCCGTAGGCATGAGTCTACAGAAGCTGAGTAGGGCTGTTGAGGACGGGACATTGTGGACAGCACTCAGTGTCACCAGGAGTCAGAGTCAACCTGATGGCACATAATGACAACAACGTCTCACCATAAAATTAAATAGGAACAAGAATCCATCAAAGCAAATACTCAAAGAAAGATGATAAATCATCAAAATGTGTTGAACAGAGAGGTTGGAGAGATAAGTGGACAAATTGAGATATACATGTGTATATATATGTGTGTCTATATGATATACATGTATATATTTATATCTTGCCAAGGAGGAGAATAACCATGGCTGAAAATCAAATTACTACCAGAGGACAAAACCTTGATATAGTCATACAATAAGCAAAGGAGTTATTGCTCATTGAGCAATCATCAATAACCCTTCTGTATTGGGCAATATCCAGCAAAATATAATATGTTGTATTAACACTCATCAAATATGAACAAAACAAAAATATTCTCCTTTGACCGTCCATTATTTCTAATAATTTTTGGCCCTTTCCCCTCTCATTCTTTCTTGAACACAGTCTTGTAAGGCTTTTGACTTCATGACTCTACCAAAACAGATCTTATCAAGTTTATCAATGACCTTTGCAGTTTGTTTATAGCCTCAATGTTTTCTCTAAACTCCAGGTTGCTATATCCACCCGACCAGTTGATTTCTTTTCTTTGAGATATAATGAGTATCTCAAATTTAACTTGTTCAAAACAGAATTCTTTGGCCTCTAAACCTGGGCTTCCCTCATCATTCCCCATCTTGGTAAGTGCAACCCCCACATTCATCCACTTGCCAGGGCGACAAAATTTAGAACTATCCTTGATAAGTTCTCTCTTAACTCTATATCCAACATATCATTAAATCTATATGCTCTAATTAAAAATTATATCTGATTTAAAATTATATAAAATTTAAAAGTGTATCTCAAATCTCCAATTTTATCTCCTACCACTCTTAAATCTTCAGTTATGCTAGCCCAGACTTATTCGACACCTTGCTGTTTCTGGAAGACATCAGGCAAGCTTCCAGCTTGGGACCTTTGTATTGGTTGTTCATTCAGCCTGAAATACCTCCTCTTTGCCCCAAATCTACACCTCCTACAAGTCTCTTCAAATATCGCCTTCTCTGGCCACTCTAATATAAATAGGACCCACTCATCTTTTTTTTATACTACCCTACCCTGCTTTATTTTTTTATACCACTTATTACCACAGCACATATTATAATTATTGTCTTTCTCCATTATAAAGTAAATTCCATCAGTGCAGAGATCTTGTTTTTTTTAAACTATTATTGATTTTGTTTATTTCTAAGTAGATGATTATATCAGATTCAAATTTTTCACAGTTTTATTTCTTCTCTTCAATTCTTATGCCTTTCATTTGTTTTCTTTCCTTATAGAATTGGCTAATATTTCAAATGATATGTTCAACATTAACACTTATAGTGAATTGATAGTGTCTTGTCCCTAATCTTACTGGGTTACATATAATATTTCTCCACTAAATGTAATATTTGCCGTAGGTATTTGGCATGCAATCTTTACCAAGTTAGAAAGTTTCTAGGATTTCCCACATTGCTAAGAATTTCGTTTTTATCCTAGGTAGGTTTTGAAACTGCTTGTACAGGGATGAACACATGATTTTCTTCCTTCAGTCTATTAATGTTTTTAATTGCAGTTATTTTTGATGTTAAAATCATTTTATTCCCAGGGGAGAAATCCTACTAATCATCACGTATTGTATTCGTCTTGCACTGTTGAACATATTTAGCTCATATTTTATTTAGGAGCTTTGCATCTGCATTCATATATGAATGAGGCTTAGATTTCCTTTTATTTTATCATCATCTGGTTTTAGAATCAAGATTAGAGACGCCTAGTAAAATTTGTTTGGCCACTTTTACTTTATTCTATTCTCTGTGAAAAAAATATCTGTACAATTGGGACTCTTCTCTTATACTTTGGCATAATTTACCTGTAAAATTACCTTAGTCTTAACCCAGACATTAATTTTGAGGCACATTTTTTCACTACTTTTTCCATTAATTTGATGGATATTGATCTATTTAAGTTTTTCCTTCCTCTTACATTGATATTTTATTTTTTCTAATTATTTATATATTTACTCTAGGTTTACATTATTATATTATTTTTAAATACTTATATTTGTAGTTGTTTTCTCTTTTACATTGTAATTTATCTATATTTTATCTTTTGTAGAGATCAGCCTTGCTAGAAATCTGTCCATTTAATTAATCTTGTCAGAGAACCACGTTTTTCTTTTGTTAATCTTCTCTATCATTTTCTATTTATCTTTGTTATTAATTTCTGCTCTTAACTTTATTATTTTATTTATTTCTTTCCTTATCTGGGTTTGCTATCTTGCACTTTTTTCCAATTACCAGGGTTGATTGCTTAGTTCATTTTTACAATGTTTGTTTTATTCTATTTTAAAGTAAAACACGCTTATTATAAAAAGTAGACAATAAGGAAAAATAAGAAGAAAGTTTAAATGACCCACGTGTCTCCTAAGAACAAGAGCATTCTCTCACACAACCACAGAACATCATATCCAAAGAGTTTAACAGTGATGCAATATTTTTATCAAGTGCATAGTTCTTATTCAAATTTCCCCAGTTATCCCCAAAATTTCCTTTATAGCTGTTTTGTCTGTTGGTCCAGAATCCAAAGACCATGCGTTGCATAGTATTGTCACATCTCTTTAGTCTTCTTTATTATAGGACAGTCCCTATTTCTTTTGTATTTCACGACACTGACATCTTACAAGAGTCCAGTCCAGCTATACTGAAATCTGACCACAGTATAGATTTGTCTGGTTGTTTTCTCTTGATGAGACACAGGTTAAACATTATTGGCAAGAATACTAGGTATATGATGTTGTGTACTTCCCATTGTATTATGTCACATCACATCAGGAGGTAACTAACACTAGTGTGTCACTACGTAATTGACACTAATCACTTGGTATAGATGAGATTTGTCATATTTCTCCATTTGTAAAGGCAATGTTTTCCCTTTGTAATTAATGTGTAGTCTGTGGTATGATACTTTGAGATCACATCAATACACTGTTGGCCCCCAAAATTTTTCAGCTAATGACTTTATCACTCACTGAGATTATCAGAATTATATATAGTTCTTTAAAGTAAAATTTTATTGAAGTGTAACAAAAAAAAGCACACAAATCATAAGAGAAGGTCTTACTAAATTTTCACATTGTATGCACCAATGTAAACAGAATCCAGATTAAGAAATACATTATCAGCACCCTGAAGTCCACCTTATGCCCATTCCCAGTCCTATCTTTCCAAAAGGAATCTTCTATCCTCACTTTTATCAACGTGGAGTTTACTTTTGCCCCTTTTTGTTAAAGTTCATATAAATGGAATCACACACTATATACTCTTTTGTGTCTGGTTTCCTTTGCTCAGCATTGTTTGTGTGCATTATCTATGCCATTGCATGTAGCAATAATTCAGTCATTCTCATTGTCCTATAGCATTCCATTATATGAATATACTACAATTTATTCATCCATCCTACACTTGGTGAGCATTTTGTTTGTTTCCAGCTTTTAGTTATTATTAATACCGCTGCTGTGAACAATCTTGGCGAACACAGATATGCAAGTCTCTTGGATCTATACCTAGTAGTAGAACTGCTATTTCATAGGGTGGGTATGTATATGTTTGGCTGTAATAGATACTACCAAAATCATTTTCTTAAGTAATAACACTTTACATGTTCACTAGGAAAGTATACTTTCCAACTTTCCTTGCAAATACTTGGTATGTTGTCTTTCAAATAATAAGCATTAATATGTGCATGAAGTGGTATCTTATTGTGGATTTAATTTGCATTTTCCTGATCACCAGTAAGGTTGAGCACAATTTAAAATGTTTATTGGCCACATGGATATCCATTTTTTTAAAAATGACTGACTTGGGGCGGGCCTGGTGTCGCAGTGATTGAGTGTGCACGTTCCACTTCGGCGGCCCAGGGTTCGCCGGTTTGGATCCCCGGTGCTGACATGGCACCGCTTGGCAAAAGCCATGCTGTGGTAGGAGTCCCACGTATAAAATAGAGGAAGATGGGCACGGATGTTAGCTCAGGGTCAGTCTTCCTCGGCAAAAAGAGGAAGATTGGCAGTAGTTAGCTCAGGGCTAGTCTTCCTAAAAAAAAAAAAAAGAGAAAAAGACTGTTTTAAGCCCATTTTTCTAACGGGTTGTGTCTTTTTCTCTTATTGATTTATAAGAGTGTTTATACAAGCTCTTTATTATTTATGTATTTTGCAAATATCTTCTTTCAATTTATCATTTGTGTTTTTACTCCAGTATTTTGTTTTGAACTCTTCCACTTTTCATACGTGGGATTCTTTTTAAGATGTGCTTTGTGGGGGCTGGCCCGGTGGTGCAGCAGTTAAGTTCGCACATTCCCCTTCGGCGGCCCAGGGTTCGCTGGTTTGGATCACGGGTGCGGACATGGCACCGCTTGGCAAGCCATGCTGTGGCAGTCGTACCACATATAAAGTGGAGGAAGATGGGCACGGATGTTAGCTCAGGGCCAGTCTTCCTCTGCTAAAAGAGGAAGATTGGCAGCAGTTAGCTCAGGGCTAACCTTCTTCAGAAAAAAAAAGATGTGCTTTGCTATTAAATATCTAATTGGATTGTATTAAGTTTAGAGAATATGGATTGTGAGATATTGATTCTTTGAAATATGTGAAGCCTGTCTTTATGACTTAATGTATGGCATATTTTATTAATAATTTATGTGTGCTTAAAAATAATGCATATCCATTGTTGAGTATAGGTTTTCTATATTTCTAATAGCTGAGGCTTAATAATGTTGTATAAGAAATTATAAGTATTCACCGTGCTATTTCCACTTTTGGGACTCAGAGGAAGAATGTATTTCATCAACCCTCTGTGGAGTTGGCTTGGGTACATGCGATTGACCTCAGGACAATGATTTGTGAGTATATGTGATATATGACATTTTCAAGCCTGACAGTGCGACTTCCTGTGCCATAGTTCCTGCTCACCCTCTTCACTGGCATGTACACTTTTAGGATCATGTGTTCCACAGGAGTCTTGCCAGATAAAATACAGAATGCTCAGTTAAATCTGAATTTCAGATAAATATGGAGTATTTTTAGTATAAGTATGGCCTTAATGTTGCCTGATACATACTTATACAAAAACTAATTGTTTATCTGAAATTCAAATTTAACTGGGTGACCTACATTTTTATTTGCTAAGTTGAGGGGGGTGGGATAAGGATGAAAAAGCAGAGAAATAAAGCATATTCATGAAATATGTCGAAATAAAGCATATTCATGAAATATGTCTAGAAATGAAATATTAGCTGTGGTTACTACCACACAGACCTGGCTAGAAGTGAATAGGTCAGAAGCGTACTAAGTTTATGAGAGAATTTTATTGCCCAGAAAAGCACAATTCTTGACAAAATGTTTTTGATAGTTCCAGACTTAAAAGAATCCTTCAAACTTCAACATTGCAGAATTGACGAATTTGCTGAGAAGGTTATGTAGTTCTCACTTTCAGCATATTCCCCCAACACCTTCAGGTGTGGCCAGGCAGAGAAAGGAGAAAATGAAAAAGAACCTCCCAAAGGTAAATTCAGACACTGCTGAGAACAGTGGACAAGGAACTTCTTTCAGGAAGCAGAATGAGAGTCTAAGCAAGCAATCACTTTAGCCCCTAAGTTAGGAGGCAGACTGTCACCATATTTTCCAGCAGTCTTTCAGATGTTCTTTTTTCTTTTTTAAAGGTTGGCACCTGAGCTAACATCTGTTGCCAATCTTTTCTTTTTTTTTATTCTTCTCCCCAAAGTCCCCCAGTACATAGTTGTATATTCTAGCTGTAGGTCCCTCTGGTTGTGCTATGTGGGATGCCACCTCAGTGTAGCCTGATGAGCGGTGTCATGTGCGTGCCCAGGATCCCAACCAGTGAAACCCTGGGCCAGCGAAGTGGAGTGTGCAAACTTAACCACTGGGCCACGGGGCCGGCCCCCAGAAGTTCTTTTGACAGCCATTAACTTCTGTGTGTCTCCCATTTCCCCCTTTTTGAATGGAGATGTTTATTGTGGTTATTCTGCTCCTGCTCCACCAGGGTAAAATGGGTGTATGAGGTGGACATAGCAGATGATTCATCTTTTTAGTCCATAGGCCCCTGGAACAAGAGGAGCCCACATCCTAGACCTTGGGCCAGATGCAATGACAGATTGGACTGCAGATTGTCTCTCTTGGGAATGGAATGTTTTCTATGCGTAGGAAGAAAAATTGAAGTTTCATGGCCAGAGGAGCAGACTGTGACAGAGTCAATACTATGTGTTCATAGTATTCATAGGCTGTATTTCTAGTCTTTCCTTCAGATATGTTGGGGGCTGAGTTTGGCCTATGCAGTGTAGACGTAAATAATACATATTAGTCAATGTATATAGTCAGGAATACCTCTCTAGATATATCAACCAGAGACTGTAAGCAAAGAATTAGTTACAAATGTGTTGGGAGGACTGGAAGAGCAAAAGAAATGAGAGTGTTTCCCACATTTCAGAAAGATGCTACTGCCCTTGGGCTGGAGCCTACAACTCATACTCCCAGCTAACCTGATGGAAGTTGTCACTACCACACCACTGATGTTTAGGAGGAACTCAGGAGCCTGTACTCCTGTTAATGCACTGAAATTGCAATGGATGGTGCCTTTTGTAACAAATGCTATTGTATTTTTCATAACTTCAGTATCTCTGCTTTCCTTTTTTTTCCTACTTGACCTTTCAGTGTCTGAGAAGAATGTTTAAAATCTCCCTCCACTTTTGTCAGTTGTTCTTTATAAAAAGGCAATATCTCTTTTTAAATAGTATTGTTATATCCATGCATGTTATTGATGGTCTTCTTGCTCAATTTTCCCTTTTATCAATGTATCATATCTTTATTTATTCCTTATGATTTTTTTTAAGATTTTTTTTTTATTTTTCCTTTTTATCCCCAAAGCCCCCCAGTACATAGTTGTATAGTCTTCGTTGTGGGTCCTTCTAGTTGTGTCATGTGGGACGCTGCCTCAGCGTGGTTTGATGAGCAGTGTGATGTCCGCGCCCAGGATTCGAACTGACGAAACACTGGGCCGCCTGCAGCTGAGCGCACGAACTTAACCACTCGGCCACGGGGCCAGCCCCTCCTTATGATGTTTTTGATTTGATTTATATTTTGTCATACATTAAGACTTCTATCTTAGCTTTATTTTGATTCATACTTGGCTAGCGCATATTTTTTTGCCCATTTTTAAAAACGTCTATGTATCTTAATTTTAAGGAATTTTTAAAATATTTTTGTGATATATTTTTTGATCCAGACTGAGAACTTCTGTATTGCAATTACTAGATTAACCAGTTTATATTTACATATTTACTTATCTACAGTTTTAATAAGGCTTATATTTGCCGTCTTATTTCATATTTTCCATCTATTGTACTTTCTTTTTTTCTTCCTTTGTAAATTCCACTGAATGTATCACTTTTTATTCTGCTGATTTAAAAGTTAAACATCTTATTTTTGTTCAGATGGCCCACATATCATAAAGTCCATTCTCATGTTCATTTTCCTCTATTGAATTCCTGGGTTTATCAATATCTATACGATCCTCCTTAACAATATAAATATACTCTCAGAGACATTTACTCCTTCCCCCATTCTTTACCTTATTAATATTGTACTAAAATTTAGCCCTAGCTTGCTATAGATGTACTTTTTTGGTTTTTGGTCCTAGCTTTGTTAGGCAAAAAATTTTAAAGGTATTTGATCAACTTAATTTCCACGTATCTTACAGCATCCTCTTAAATTTACTTATCTTCTCACTTAAAATCACACCTGTTTCCAAATATCCTCTTCTCTGCTTTATTTTTCACAATATAACTTACATCATTTATATATATATACACACATATACCTATATATGTATATACATGTATGATATATACCATACATGTATATACATATATATAATTTGTTGTATGATAGACAGATTGACCTTTACCTTTTAGAATGTAAACTTCTTGAAGGCAATGGTTTTTATCTGCATTTTTAACTTCTGTATCACTAGAACCTCACGGATACTTGGTACTTGATAAATATCTGTTGAATGACTGGCTGAAATTGAATATCTCCTCTAAGAGTGATTTCAAAGTAGGTTATTGTGCGGCAAACCTTCTGAGGACTTGTGTGTCTGAGAAAAATTTTATTACATGCTCACATTGACATGATAAATAGGCTGGATATAAAGTTTTACATCTAATATTCTTTCAATATTTTAAAAATATTCCATTTCCTTGAATTCAGTGTTGAATGAGTGAGAATTCAGTGGTTAGAAATCTAATCTCAATCTGATTGTCATTCATTTTGTATTTGATCTGATCCTTCTTCTTGGAAGTTTTTAGAATTTTCTTTTTGCTTTTGATAGGTCTAAGTTTTCTTTTAATGTGTACAGTGAAGTTTTCCACGTATATCTCTTGTTTTGCACTCTATGAACCCTTTACATACGTGGTCTTTAAATTTCATTTCTGAGAAGCTTATCTTCAAAATTTCTTCACATATTTCTGTGGCAAAGAATGCTAGTATTCATACTATAAATGCTTCTCTTCTTTTCTCCATGCGCACTGCTAAACCACAATTTCCAGACCCCTTATGGTTGGATGAGTTCTGGCCAATGGCATGTGGACAGAAGCGATATGTGCCACCTCCAGACTGGGCCTCGAAAATATCTCACCTGGGTCTCCTCATGCTCTCTCCTCGCTCATTGTCTGGCTGGAAACAATGATCTGATGGCAGGCTCTGAAGGTCTAGAAGGGGAAGGAACCAATACATAGTAGGAACCTGGGTCCCTAAATGACTTCAGGGGACAGAGACACCTCCACCCCTCTAACCTATAGTTTCAAGACCTTTGTTGTGTTAGGCCACTGAGCTTTAAGCTGGTTTGCTACAGCCGATGGCATTACTTTCCCTACTTAACACAATCCCCATCTCTCTTCTTTTCCTTCTCTTATTTGGTGGACCTATTGGCAATTCTACCTATATGCTCCATGTCTGTTTGCCCTTCTTATGTATTTCTATTTCTTTATATTTTCTTGCTGTTTTCTGGGAAAATTCCTCAGTATGATTTCCCATATCGTTGTATTATTCTTTAGCTACATCCATCCTCTTGTTTATTCCATCTGTTGTGCTCTTGTTTCAAGTATTATATTCTTCATTCCTAGCATTTCTTTCCATTTGGATCTTTTTTATATATATAATTTTTTGTTTCAATTTTAGATTGCTAGTACCTTTCATTATCTCTTTAAGAATATTTGAATGTGTGATCTGTTTATAAATATATATAATTCTTGGTCTTTCTGTTAGCATAATTTTATTACAGTTGGTATATGTTCAGATATGAGCTGAACACATATCTGGCGAGTTTAGAAAGAGCTGAGAGGATGTGCCCCAGGAGAACATACAGCGCTCCAAAATTGCTGTTTCTACATCCCTTTGCTGCCATTCCATCAGGAAGCTTCTCTGCTCACAAAAGCAGTGTTGGAAACAGGCAGTTTCCACCAGTCCTGGGAGCTTAGATTGGAGGAGGATGGGAGGTACAGGATGTCGCGGCTGCAGGGAAGAGTCAATGCCAGCAGGCGGTTGGTGACCCCCACAAGTCTTGATAACTTCTTATTCCAGCAGGACTTTTGTACTTGTCTGATATCCCTTTGACATCGGCAGCCTGGTCTATTGCTCCTGATCTCAATGGAAAGGGGCAGGTAAAGGTAACTAGGGAGAAAAGGCAAGAAGAGAACTGAGGAGCCTACTTTCAACCTATCTTCTCGCTGCCATCTGGCCCCACTCTGCCTTCTGCCCGGAGATCCAGTTATTCCGCACCACAGACACTCTCGCACATACACTCTCTCTCACAGATATTCTCACACACACACGTGCATATACACACATGTCACACATGCACATACTCACACACACACACATACTCATCCATACATACTCACGCATACACACATACTCACAATGACATCATCTCAAGTCAGCCGTGTGTTTTACCAGAACTATCTCACGTTTTGTTTTCTTTGATATTGTTGTTAGTGCCTCTGAATAATGTTTCTGTCTAACTTGTATAATTTCTCGAGGGTTCATTTTGAAGTGGCATCCAGCAGTCCATGCTATTCACCACCTTAACAGGAAAAGGAAGTGAATTAACACTTAAAAAATGAGTATGTTGAATGATCCCAATTTTGTAAAAATATAGTTAGTCTCTCCACTCTCCTTTCTACTCTCCTTTCTATATTTATTCCAATGCAGTTGTGTAGGATAATATTATCCTTTATGAAAACTGTTTTTTTCTGGGTACTGTATCTGGGATGGTATTTTACTTTCCCTCTTGTAATTTTCTCTATTGTTCGGATTACTTATAATGTGTATTTATCATTTTTATAAAAGAAAAATTACTCTTCTTAAAAGAAAGAAAAGGCAAAAGCGATGAATAAGTTGTGTTGTTTAATGTCATTTAAAGTTTCCTCATTATGGTCTCTCATCTAAGAAATTGTCTTAGGTTTGTGTTGAGTAATATGTACTTGAGTTTCTAAATAAATATCAGCTGGCAGCTATATTTACTGCATAAATTTAATTTACTTCCAATTTCATTTACTTCCAATTTCACAAAAATGTTATCTGCTATTTTTCATCTTTCATTTAAATTCAGTTCATCATATTTTGAGCCCTTTCCATGTGCCACGCACTGTGCTAAAAATCGTTAGCAAAAAAGATGAATACTATAACATCACTCGTTGAAGAACTCATTGTCAAATGGGAAAGATATTTACATAGACTACTAATTGTAATCTTAATAAGAATAAAGAAAAACATTCTACGATAGTGTTATAAACTGTGTTCTATATTAGCCAAAGAAAGAAAACCCTAATTGTGATCGCAAGCTATTAGTTAATATATTTCAGAAGTTATAAGATTTAAGTTGGATCTTTAGAAAAGTAGGAGACAGGGAAGAAGGACATTCTAAATAGAAGGAAGATTATGAGGAAGTGCATGGACTCGTTAAAGATGATATATGTTCAGAGCTGGAGGGGCTAGGAGCACTGCTTGCAGGAGAGAGTGGTGAGAAGGAGGCTGCAGAAATAGAAATCATATTTTAATGGGCCTTGAATGTATTGGTGAGGAATTTGGTTCCTTTTTTAGGAATTTGATTCCTTCTTTATTCATAGTAATAATAGCAACCAAGATATGTATATTATTGACTTTAAAAGGATCTAGAAAGATTAGAGGAGGGGAAGAGGGTGGGGAGGTTGTAAGGTTGGTAATTTGTCATTTATTCATTCACTCAACAGTTTATTTATTAAGTGCCTACCATGTCGCAGGTACTATTCCAGGTGCAGGATATACAGTGGTGAACAAAGTAGAGACAAGTTCCTGCCCTCAGGTAGTTTGTATTTAGTGGTAGAAACAAGATAAATTAGTAAAATAGTATATTAGATAGTGAATAAGTAGTCAGAAGGAAAATCAGAGAAAGCGTTTGGTAAGTGCTTTGTGGTTTGCTTTGTTTTGGTTTTGGTTTTTGTTTTTTTTTAGTAAAGCATAGTAGGCTGAACAATGGTCTCTCAAAGATATTTACATCTTAATCCCAAGATATGGTGAATATGTTACCTTACATGGCAAAATATACTTTGGGGATCTTGCGACAGGGAGATTATCCTGAATTATGCAGGTTGGAGCCAGGAAACACACTCTGCAGCTGGAGGCCTCCCACAGTTCCTTGTCACACGGCCGCCATAGGGAGTTCATGACAGAGCTACTTATTTTCTTCCAAGACAGCAGGGGTACTTCTCTCTGACTTCTAATCCCCCTCCAGTGTGCTCTGGAGTCTTATATAATGTAACAGTCAAAGGAGTGACTATTCCTATACTCAAAGGGGAGGATTAGACAAAGCATAGGGCCATCTTAGAATTCTGCCTGTCACGTTGTGTTAAAAATGGTTTGTAGGGGAACAAGGATGCCATCAGATAGACCAATCAGAAGGCTATTGTAATTATCCAGGCCAGTGTTGATGGTGACTGGGCAAGGGTGGTACAGTAGAGGTGGGAAGCTGTGATCAGATTCTGGATATGTTTTGAGGTTTGATCTATTTCGAAGATAGAGCAGAAAGAACTTTCTAACACTATATATGAAGAAGAGAAAGAAAAGAGGTCACGGATGACTCCAAGGTTTTGGACCTGAGCAACTGAAGAATGAAGTTGCTATTTACTAAGATGCAGAATACTTCAAGAGGAGCCACTGGGAGTGGGGGTGAGGGGCAGCGGCACCAGGAGTTTAGCTTGGGACATAACAAATTCAAAAGACACCGAGGTGGAGATGGTGACTAGGTAGTTAAATGCACCTGGAGTACAGGGAGAGCTTCATATTAGATGTATGAGTTTGAGCATTATCAGCATATAGATGATACCTAAAGCCATGACACTGAATGAGTCAACAGGTGGCGTGAGATAGAGAAGAAGTCTAAGGACTGAATTCTGAGGCATATAAACTCCACTCTGGGTTGGGGAGATGAGGAGGAACCAGCAAATGGTCCTGGGAAGGAGCACCCAAGTGAAATGGGAGAAAAAACCAGAGGGTATAGTGTTCTCAAAGGCAAGTGAAGAAAGTACATCAAGAAGCAGGAACGGAACATTTGTGGCAAATGCTACTGATGGGTCAATTGCACTTAGCAATGCAGAGCTCACTTCACTGGTGACTATAGGAAGAGAAGTTTTAGGAAGCATGGTGGGAGTGAAAGCTACACATTTGAAAATGATGATGCCCAATATCCTCCAGGAATCTTGACCTGACTCCTTAAATCTAGGTGTCCTGTGCCTCCCCAGTACCCAGTTCTTACCATTTTCATTGTAAAGTATTTGTATTAAACTCACTATTTTCAGTTGGGTACCTGCCTTTCTCCCTCTGTTGGTAGTGAGCTCCTTGAAGCTAGGCTGCTTATTTCAGCTCAGATTCTCTAGCTTGTTGTAGGCTCTCAGTAGACAGAAATTGAAGGATGTAATCAGTGAATGAAAGGCTTATTCCTTGAACAAAATCCCTTTGCAATTACATATTCCTTGAAAAAAATCCCCTTGCAATTCAAAGCAATTGTATTCCGAAAAATGCTATGCTGGTCATTCAGCACTTCTGAAGCAGTTCCACGAATTATAAATGAAATAGAGCACTGCCTTAAAAAAATAAAATCAGATGTACATACTAGAGTAAAGAAGATTGTTTGACCTTATGGCTTAAGGAATCTCCCCAGACTAAGTGCTTTTGGGTGGGCTGGTTCTGTCATATTGGTCTATGCTATTGTGACAAAATGTAAGTGGACATGGCAGATGAAGCTGACTGGTGATTCTGAATGAAATTATTCCACAAAGGAACACTAGAATATTTCTGATCAAATAAAATAGGAGAAATTATGGTTTTAGGTTCATCTTCCAAAGTTTCTTTTCATGATAAAAAGTTGAATGTGAAAAGAAGAAAATGATGCTTGCAGAGAAAGCTAACGAGAAACTTTGTCCCTTCCACTTGCAAGTTTCCAATGGCGTCTGTGCTGTGTTACAATCAGTTCTTAGTTTTGTTCAATGTGTTAGGTTTGTTTCTGCTATTTCAGAATGAGAATATTAAAATCTTTAGAAAGACTGACAGCATAACACCAAAAACATCCATATATAGCGTAGAATAACAAAGAAGAAGAGTAACAATTTTTCATAATCCCCACCTACTAGTTAACATGTTATACATCTCATTAATGCATATTTAATCAGTGGCCTTCAAGAGATTATTTGTATGCTTGAATTACTTTTATAATAGTAATAATAAAAACAACAGAAGCTAGCATTCACTGAACATCAGCAATATGCCAGGCGTAACATTACTATTATGAACCAAATTGTGTAGATAAACTTGAGTAACCCATCGAAGGTCACACAGCTCATGAGTAATAGAACTGGGGTTTAAACCCAGGCATCTAAGGCTCCAGAAGAGAGTTTCTCAACTTTGGCACTATTGACATTTTAGGCCAGAAAATTCTTTGTTGAGAAGACAGTTTTGTGAGTTGTAGGATGTTGAACATCCTCCCTGGCCTTTACCCACTACGTGTCAGTAGCATCTCCCAATTGTGACAACTAAAAATGTCTCCAGACATTTCCAAATGTTCTCTAGTGAACAAAGTCACCCCCAGTTAAGAACCACTGGTCTAGAATAAGTACTCTAGCCTCACTGCTCTATAGTCTTGAGGATAAACTCTTTAAATATAAGAGCATAGACATGGGATCACATGTGAACTTGAATCTTAATTCTCCTCAGTGACCCAGTCAGTTTTTATCATTGTAGCTCTTAGAGGTGAACTCAATCTTTCACTCATCAGTATTCAATCGTCTGGCATTTATTGACAATCTTCATAGTCCCTAGTGCTGGATTCTACTTAATGTGGTGTTCTTATAGGAAGTGTAACCCCAGTCCAGTGGTGGAATGCCTTTAAAAGAGTCTTATAGTTTTAAAGTGATGTGTCATTTGATCCCAAGAAGGCATTTCTTTATTTCAGATTTCTCAGTCTGGGATATTTGTAGTGAGAGATTGGGAAAGTCCATAAACGACTGGGCATTTAGGTGGTTGGGAAAATATTTTCCAGCCAGGCCCATAATAGAATATACATTCCTAGCTTAAAAGAACACAAATCTTTAAAGTCCTCTCCACTGCCGGCAAGCCCAGACAGTCCAGAGTACTTGAAAGAGATCCTACATTCTCTGCATTACCCAATTTGTATGTAGCTGGAAGGGGCAGGAATATTTCATAAATTTTTTTGAAGTCAAAGCAGAACGATAGTAACGGAATCATGATCATAATCAGAGCTTTATCAATATGTACTAATAATAACAATAATAATAGCTGATTTTGAGTGGCTACTATGGTCCAGATACTCTGCTAAGCATTCTTTTAAGCCCACTCAACCATTCTATCTGCTGGATATCTTTATATTTTACAGATCAGGAAACTAAGACACAGACTAAGTAAGTAACTTCCCAATGTCATACAAGGAGTAATTGGCAGAGTGGAAGTTTGAATGGAGGCAGTATGACTTCAGGCCCCACAACAATATTGTACTGCCAGATACTTTCATATGCATATGGGTACATAAGACACACACACGCACACACACTATATATATATATATATATATGGATGTGGGAGGGAGGGAGTTGGGGGAAGATTAGGTATGCTAAAGTATAGCCATTCTAGAGAAAAATCTGCAATTAGTCAAATTAAGTATATATGCCCCTTTTGACCTATTAATCTCACTCGTGTGTGTGTCTGTGTCCAAACAAATTCTTATACAGGTGCATAAGGAAACACGTGCAAGCATGTACATTGTAGTGTTATTTTGGGGAGCGGGGAGTTGGAAGCAATCTCTAAATTACACACGTCATCGGGTAAGTGGATAGGTAAAATGTGGTTCCTGCACAACTCCAGTACTATACAATAGTTAGAAATATTCAACCAGATGTTGATATATACAAGGATGGCTCAGTAAACTTAGCACTGAGTGAAAAAAGGAAGAAAGTAAATGAAATATAGTAAAATACCGTTTGCATAAATTCAAAATGCATGCACACAGAACAATAATATACATTTTGCAAAATCATACAAACAAAAAGGATACATATTAAGCATATTAGAATGGTTCCCTATGGAGGGAAGGGAATGCGAAACACAAATGCAAATAAGATGGGAAAATAAAATAGAAGAAGGGCCTTGCTATGTCCAATATGACAACGCAAATAACTCTCTACACTTAACTCCAAAAACAGAATCAAAAGTATTATATAATACTGAGTTCCACACTAATTTAATATGAAAATATGATACATTGACAAATTACTTCCACAATGAAAATATAATAGCTTCTCTTTTCTTGATTATAGCATCGTTCTGGTATTTGTTTTACAGATGTGGGGAACTGTTTGGGTCTATGGAAGAGTGACTCACTACTTGGTTAGCTGTTCTTTAAGTGCTTATCTTGTTCCATTTCAGTGCTCCAAATGTATCTATCACACCAATGTAATAAAGAGTACATACCCTACCTATACCTATACCTATACTGCAAATAGTTTTGGTTGGGGAGGTAGCTTTCATCTGATGAATTTACCTAGAAATTCCCTTCTATTTCTCTGCTTCAGTCACTCATTTCTACTGTCCTATCACTGGCTCTTTGATCTAGCATATTTGACCCTAATAATTAAGTTCTGTGCTAGTTGTTAATAATGTTCACCAAATATTTCTGGTTCTCCTCCATTCTAGGTACACAGAGCCATTTTCTGGCTTCCTTTGGGTTGGATGGGACTGATTGAACTGACCAATGTATCCGACCATTCTTTGGAAATGCAAGACTCTGAAAAGCTGCTTTTTCCAGCCAACACAACCACCAGCAAATTTGCGGATGGTAGATGCTCCCTTTACCTAAATCTCTGAGCAACTAAAATGCACATAGAGCCCAGCTAGCTCACACTGGACATGTCCTACGCATTTAGAATAAATATTGCTTATTTTAAGCCACTGAGATTTGGGGTGATGTTTATTTTGCTGAAGTATTCCCTAACATAACCTAACTGATACAATTTCCAACGATTAAATCATTGGCGAAAATAATCACTTTGATCCTAGGATTTTCTACTGGAGTATCAGTTGATATGGCTAATGAGTTTATATTTACTGAAAACTTGAAAACATCAGCTTAGGCCACCCAATCAAGTCAACATATTGATTGTCCTATGTGATGTAACATGAACTCAAGTCTAAATGAAGAATGTTTTGTATATTGCTTCTTACTGATTTAAGAGCCTTGTTCTTGTCATATACCAAAGGAAGGAAGATTGATAGAAAAAAGATTCGTTCTTCTTAAAGTATCATTAATCATTTCCGAGGTTTATAAACAGACTTACTGACTTATTTGTGGATGATTTCTTTTTAATGATTTTCCCCTTAAGAAAGAACATTAAGTCAATTAGACTGTCCGTTTCCTTGCTAGTTTGTTAGAACATGGCACTTGGTTCAATTAATCCACTCTTGACTTTTTTTCACCATGACTTTGCTATGCAGCAAATTTTCACTATCATTATGAGCTTCATTTGTTCTCAGTTGAATGAAAAATAATTTGCAATTAATTTTACATTTACAAATGAACATGTTCTCTTTTGTCTTGTCTGAGAGGTCTGCATACACACTGCTTTTGAGCAGTATCTTCAGTGAAGGAAAATGAAACATAGCCTTTTAAATTAACATGCCAAGAGGGATTCAAAACTTGCCATTGCCTGATTGGCATTACAAAGACACCAGGTATGTAGGCATGTAAGATGTGTTTGTTTACTCTATAACAAGAGTCAAGTAGAGTCAACTGAATACTTTTTAAATGTATCCTCTCATGATGCGGTGTATGAACGATTGTGTAAGTGGTATTTTCTGTTAGTTTCAGTGTACTTCAGGAAACCTTGTCACTCCTCCATCAAAAGGTAGAAACTATGGTCCTTCTCCTTGAAACTGGTTGGGCTTTTGTGACTATTGTATCTAATAAAGTATGGCAGGAGTGATACTATGTGATTTCTGAGACTGTCATAAAAGACGATATAACTTCCACCTGGTGTTCACTCATGTTCATTTTCTCTCTTGTTCCTTCACTCTCACTCTTACCTCTCTCTCTGCTTACCCTTGGAACCCAGCTGCCAGAGTGTGAAGAAGCCTAGGCCACATGGAGAAACCACTTGTAGATGTTCCAGCTAACAAACTCTTCTGTGGTCCTGGCCAGCAGCCTGTATTAACTGCTAGACATGTGAATGAAGAAGCTTTCAAGACTAATCCAATCCCACATATCATCTGACTGCAACTGTGTGAGAGATCCCAGGTGAGAACCATCTAGCTGAGCACAGTAAATTCTCAGCATTGTGAGAAATAACAACAAATAATTGCCATTGTTTTATACCACTAAGTTTGAGGTGGTTTGTTTTGGAGCAATAGATAACTAGAACAGAGAACAAGTGGTAACATAACTCGCTATGGTCACACATCAGTTGCTCTACAAAACCCCAAGTTTTGCTCATGGTTCTCTCTTCTCTCCGAAACTTAAATTAATTTTGACATTCTTTGCTTTGTATAGTTCTATTCCTTAATTAAAAATACATCTTACGTGTCATATCTTTCTAAAACTCATGGAAAGTTATTTCCTTTGAAGTTTCTGAAAGACAAAACCTTAACTGAAGGGTACTTTTCATCCATCTTGCTGCTCTGTATTCTTATCTCTAGTCTTTCTGTTTGGCTTTGCAGAAGGAAACTAGTTCTGAGCGATGAAAGGGCAAAGCTCTGCTCTGAGGACCACTCCCCAGTGCCTTCATACCTTAGTACCAGAGAGTCATTCTGGGAGACAGATTTCAAACAGAAATTACCTCAATAGTGATTTGAGGGAACTGGGCTATGAGTTAAGCTATGAACCGTCCTATAAAAGCTTGACTGTTGACTATACATCATGGACATCCAGGAGTTTGATTTGCGTTTCATTCATTCTCTTACTTTATGGGAAGAGAGATGAAATTCTAGATATCAAAGACCACCAAGAGCATAGCTTCTGAATTTAATCAATTTTAACTATGAAAGTCCTTCATGAAATTTAGTGAAAGGCATAATGTGGGAATAATGCCTTCTGACTCCACTTAAAGCAACTTACTGATAATAGCTCTTAGGTGGCTTAAGCATAAAATGAAATATAAGAAAAGAAAAATTTCACATTGCCAGGTGGATTTATTTAAAAGAATACGTGCTCTGAAGACAGACATCTGGTTTTTGTGGGCAAGTGGTTCAATCATTTTGAAACTCAGCTTCCTTATCTATTGCATGGGATGACAATATCTACCTTTCAGGGGTTTGATTAGAATTAAAAGAGATACTGCTTTTAAAAGATTTGACATGCTCTTGTTAGTGTATAATAGGTACTCAGTAATTTTGTTGAAAATGATGTTATGAAGATAGATTAGATTTGATAGTCCCAGTTTTAAATAGATTGACAGGAGGTATGAACTGAAAAGTCTTCAGTGGCTGGGCAGATCAAGTAAATGCTTGAAGTGGCTGAGTGTAATCCAGGAGAGAGTCTAGGTGCCTGTGGAGACCTGGAAAGAAATTTGCCAACTGAAAATTTTCAATTCAGTCTTTAAGAAAAGCATTGTACTAACTAAACAGAGCATGTGTGCTTTATTTGCATCCCACTGACCACCACTTCAATACCGATGACATACAGAAATATTAGATAAAATTCCTAGTTCTCCCTATATCTAAGCAATTTTTTCAACAAGGCATTTGTTGATTTTCTACCTAATTAAATATCTACTAAATCAGTTTCCAGCAACATATCAGATTCTCATTAGGAACACATAGAAATATGAGATTAAATATGTGAAAATAAAAATCTTAGTATATAGGAAAGTTCAAAAAAATCCTCAGGTACTAGAAATTAAGAGATAATTTTAAAGTGTTGCATTAAATATGAGCTGATACTGCAGTGGCCCATAAAGTTTTCAATGTTCCATATATGCTTTAGTAGGAAGAGAGTTTTCTAACATGAATGCAGACAAGACATGCGACCCAGAACCTACAGGAGGAAGAGGAACTACAATTCTTACTTAAAGCAAAATGCCTTCAAGAGCTGTCTCATCTGACAAAATAGACTGTAATCCCTTTCACTAATGGCCTGAGGATATTGTGAGGAAACTTACCATCTGTCCCAAGCCTTTGGTATTCTTCAGCCCCCAAAATCTATCATTTTGATTCATCACACTAACAGATTAAAAGATACAGAGACAAAGATAATCTCAAGATGTGTAGAAAATATATCTTATCAAACATAATGCCCACTCGTGATTTTGAAAAAAACTCTTAGTACACTACAAATAGACTTCCTTAAGATAATAAAGAGAATCTACCATAAAAAATTCTATTTAACATTGCTGTAGAGGACCTAAACATTGCAATAAGGGAAGAAAAAAGTTTAAAAAATGTAAGAGAAAGGAAAAAATAAAAAGAAAGAAAGAAAATTATCTTTATTATTACATGATAGAACTATCTACACAGGAGTTTCAAAGGCCTCTACAAACTATTAGAATTACGAAAGTAGAAATCTTTTGGGGTAAACAGTTAATGTGAAATAGTTTATAACTTTTCTGTAAAATGCAGATAATATTAGTAGTACCTCATAGTGTTGTTTGTTGTAATGAAAAAATGAGTTACTGTGTTTAAAGCACATCAAACAGAACCTGTCACATAGTAGATGCATTGTATTTGTTAAACATATATTAACATATAGAATAAAAAAAGAGCCAATAAGATCCAAGATAATTTTTAAGATAACTAAGGAGTTCTACTACAAATCACAAATTATTACAAAATGATAGTATTAAGACAATGTATTATCGATGCAGAGATAGACAGATAGACCAATGTAATAAAATGAGAGAACCCAGCAACTGGTAGAAGCACGTGAGGTAACTTGGCTTATGATAGAGGTGGCAGAAAAACTCAGTGAGGAAGGATAAGATTGTCAATAAATGATGCTGGGACAATTGGTTTCCCATATGGAAAAAAATCATATCCCTACTTCACAGACTACACAAAGATAAATTTCAGCTGTATTAAAGATATAAATAAAGAGGGAAAAAACAAAAGCAAACTTTAAAGTCATTAGATAAAAATAGAATATCTCTATGGCCATCATATATGAAAGGATTTCTTAAGCATAATAAACATAAAGCGTCAAGAAAAAGATTTTTAATTTGACTACATAAAAATTTGATGGGCTGACCTGGTGGCGCAGTGGTTAAGTGTGCACGTTCCACTTCAGCGGCCCCGGGTTCACCGGTTTGGATCCCGGGTGTGGACATGGCACTGCTTGTGAAGCCATGCTGTGGTAGGCGGCCCACATATAAAGTAGAGGAAGATGGGCATGGATGTTAGCTCAGGGCCAGTCTTCCTCAGCAAAAAGAGGAAGATTGGCAGCAGATGTTAGCTCAGGGCTAATCTTCCTCAAAAAACAATTGAAATCTTTGTACAATTAAATAAAAACATTATGAGCAAATATGTTGAAACATAAACTTGGAAAGAAATGTGCAAAGCATATTATTGATAAAGATTAGTTACCACAATCTATAAAGAATTCCTACCAATAAATAAGAAAAAGTCAAACAAACCAAAAGAAAATAGGGGCAAAATGATATAATTAGGCACTAGATAAAAGAATAGTGGTGGGGTCTGTATTTGTCCTTATATTCATAAAGAGATGCTAAGCAAACAAAGCAATACAATATTTCATATTCATCTGATTGGTAAAATTAGAAGATCTGATACTTCAACTGTTTGAGAAGATGAGGAGAAATGAGATCTCCCAGACATTCCTGGTAGGAAGATATATTAGCATATAACCACTTTGGAGGGCAATATGACAGTTTCTTGTAATGTTGGAGATGCACATACCATATGTCTCACCAAATCTGCTTCTAGGTATAGAGAATATTTCTTATATGCAAATATTTATTGAGGGATGATTATGTGCCAAGTACTATTCTGAGTGCTTACATGAATTGTCTCACTTAACCTTCACAACAACTACATGAGGGAGGCACTGTTGTTGTCCCCATTTTACAGAAAGTAAACTAAGGCAGAAAGAGATTAAATAACTTGTGCAGGTATGCATAGCTAATAAGCAAAGGACTTGGAATTGAAACACAGGCAGTCTGGCTCCAGATTCTGCATTCTTAGCTAGCACTATCATAACTTTCATATGCAAAGGTTCAATTCAAGATTGTTGGTAATAAAATAAGAATAGCAATAATAAAAACTATTATAATTAATAAAATTCCCTGATTGTTCTTTAGTATAAAATGGCTGAAGAAGTTGTTAATCATCATGTAATAGAATATCACATGCCAATTAACATAAATGAACTAGAGCTACATATATCAACACACTTCTCACAACATAAAATTGTGACAAAACAAAAACGCAAATTCTTTATGCAACTTCGATAGCAAAAGAACACTTTGTTATGAACACAAACATATTTAATAAAACAAATTTATGGACAGAAGTGGTGTACACTCACTTTAAAATACTGGTCACTTCCGAATGAGTTTAGGGAGTGAGATTATGGGATTAGGGAGGAGTATAATGCGGATTTCAACTGGATTTTTTTTTGAGGAAGATTAGCCCTGAGCTGACATCTGCCGCCAATTCTCCTCTTTTTGCTGAGGAAGATTGGCCCTGAGCTAACATCCGTGCCCATCTTCCTCTGTTTTATATGTGGGACGCCTGTCACAGCATGACTTGATAAGTGGTGCATAGGTCTGCACCCGGGATCCGAACTGGTGAACCTGGGGCTGCCGAAGTGGAACATGCGAACTTAACACTGTGCCACTGGGCCAGACCCTCAACTAGATTTTTAACATTTCATTTCTTTAAAAGTCTGAGACAAGCTCCTACAACTCAGTAACAAAAAGATTAACAACCCAATTTAAAAATGGGCAAAGGTTGAATAGACATTTCTCCAAAGAAGATATACATATGAATAGTAAGCACATGAAAAGATGGTCGATAACATTAGTCATTAGGGAAATGCAAATCAAACCTCTTCATACCTACAAAGATGGCTATAATAAAACACACACACACAAGCGAGTGTTGGCAAGAATGTAGAGAAATTGGAACACTTGTACATTGCTGATGAGAATCTAAAATGGTGTGACCACTGTGGGGAACAGTTTGGCAGTTCCTCAAGAAGTTAAAGATGGAATTATTATATGACCCAAAGTTCCACTCCTAACTGAAAACAGGAATTCCAACAGATACACCCGAGACAATGTTCATCGCAGCGTTACCCACAATAGCCAAAAGGTCAAAGTAACCCATGTCCATCAACAAATGAATGGATAAACAAAATGTGATATATCCATACAATGGAATATTATTTAGTCATAAAAAGGAATTAAATTCTAATTCATGCAATAACATGGATGGACTTTGAAGACATTATGCTAACTGAAAGAAGCCAGATACAAAAGCCATACAGATATTGTGTGATTCCCCTCATATGAAGTCCCTATAATAGGTCATAGAGACAATAAGTAGATTGGAAGACCCCAGGAGCTTGGGGAGGGGAATGGAGAGTTATTACTTAGTGGGTACAGAGTTTCTGTGTGGGACGATGAAAATGTTTTCGAAATAGAGAATAATGATGGTTGCAACACATTAAGAATGTAATTAATGTCACTGAATTATACACTTAAAATTGATTAAAATTGCAAATTTTAAGTTATATGTATTTTACCACAATATTTTTTTAATCTGAGGCAAATATGGCTAGATATTAACACTTTTATGTTTAGACGATAGATACTTGGGTTTTATATTATGTGCATTTTCTTTATTCTTAAAATATTTCAGAATAAAAGTTATCAGTGGTGGAGTTATTCAGAAAAAAAGAAGTATACTATTGGAAAAAGAAAAAAGTAATTTGGAAAGGTTTAAGATTTCTGGATATAGGAACTTTGTTAATTCACTTCCTAATGATATCACAGTGCATTGTATTTAATACTAAAATTGATGAATTAAAGCAGCCCAAATCTGCTCAAATGATTTGGAAGCTGAAGCAATGCATGCTTTTATGTGTGCAAAAGTTTTAAATTCATTTGACTGTCAAGCAGGCAAAGGGTCATACACCTTGACGATCTCAGCAGTTTGAGGAGAAAGCAGCATTTAAATTTTAAGAGGCAAGCAAAACAGACGGACTACATCTGCACTGTTCCCAGTAGAATTGCAGGCTACGAATCAGCAGGAAAGAGTGTTCTCCAGGCTCCCTCCAAGTCTATGTCTAATTGTGTGAAAATTCTTCCTATCTTATGTCCTATCCATATATTTTCCAGTAAGGAGAGCTTTCTTGACGTGAATTTTTTCAGAGGAACTTAACTAGTGGTTTATTTTCAACTGTTTGATGTTCTTCTTAAAACAATTGAAGCTTATGTTACCATGGTAAGAAAAAGAATGACTTGGAGATAGTGTTTAAGTGTGTCATGTTAATAAGAAGAAATTTGAATCAGGTGACAGAACGGAATTCAGATTTTGTTTCTATCATTTATTAACTAGGTGATGTTGAGCCAGTTGCTTACTTTGTCTGGGTCTCCATCTCATCATATGAAAAGAAATGGGTTGACACTATATCATGTCTGAGGATAGATCATGCTATAGTAACAAGATTCTTTCTTATTTTATAAAGTAAGAAAAAAATGATTCCAGAATCTTGAAGTAAAAGTCAATTTAAAAGAGTGTTTTTCATGGACAATACCAATTATGTCAAATTATATATTTTTTCATTTTCTTTTAGATACATTTAAAGAGCCGCATGAACACAATTAAGAGGAAGGTCAGACTGATTGCAAGTTCATGATGAGTAAATGCTCTTTATACTGCAAAATGTCTTGTGCAAGGTTTCAATTTTCAAAACCACTGGACTATTTGCTTGCTTTTTCCACGGAAGAGCTGTTTTATGTACACCAAGAAAGTGGAAGTTTTGTTTTGTTTGACTTTGGGTTTTTGTCCTTACAAAGCGAAGCGTATATTTGTCCTTTAATAGTAATAAGCAGAAATAAGGCAAGTAGGTACCCATTATTCTAGAGCAGCCCTGTCTAATAGAAAGGTCATGTGAACCACACAAGCAATTTTAAATTTCCTAGTAGCCACGTTAAAAATTAAAAAGAAATGAATGAAATTAACTTTAATGATATATTTTATTTAACACAATATATCCAAAATATTACCATTACAACACATGATCAATATTACAAAAAATATAACAGTGAGTTATTTAGCATTCTTTTTTCTTACTGAGTCTTTGAAGTTTGATGTGCACTTTATACTTAGAGAACATTTCAATTTGGATTAGCCACATTTCAAGAGCTTGTGGCTACCATATTGGATGGTGCGGGTCTAGGAAAGGGTAACATGTCTTTAAAAAATAATTTAGTAAAAGCTATCCCCAGCCTTGACATGCCAAAGAGATCGCTCACTAATGGGTCGCTACAGGTCACTAGCACTAGCTAAAGTGCACAGATTTACATGAAGAACCCAGGTCAGCTGGTGGAGGAGAGAAAGATGAAAATGTTAGGGAGATCTCTCAAGGTGGACAAAAAGTGGCTAAATTAGGACCTACTTTCAGGTAATTGAAAACTGGACTGGTTTTGCAAAATTAATTTTTGCCAGAGGTGATTTTATTGCAAACTTCAAATGAACTCAGTTCCAATGAATTTGATTAGTTGATTATTTGAGCACAGTGTCACAATATCTGTAAGAGGCTGTTGGCAGAGTATGAAGCATGATCTGTCATTTGCCTTTTGCTGGAGTGTCTGCTAGATGAAGTGTGCATGATTGGAATGACAATGCTGCAGGCACGCTTTGCCCATTTGTGTATGGTCTTTCATAAACTCAAAAGGGACACTTAGGGGTCTCTCAGCTTCCATAGATCTCCCCCCAAAAAAGGAGTCGGAGAAGCCCTGACAGATGTCAGAGAGTCCTTTGCCCTTTATTTTATTGTAGAAGCTCTCAGGTCACCACTCATGAACTTCTCCTTTCTTAATTTACATACCTACATACAATAAGAATAAAGATGATGATGTTACCCTGTGCTTGTATTGCAGTTTTACTTTCGAAATCCCTTCCACATATATTATTTATTTTCATTTCAACAAACTTTCTGCAAGTTAAAGAAAGCAGTCCAATCCTACTGCCTCAAGGCCTTGGATCTTTAAAAAATCAATTCAGATCCCTGAACCTCGCTCTTTTATCTTGCAATATGAATAATACCAGTTTTCCTTTACGGCTTTTAGTTAAATAAGACAGCATATTTAAAATGCATTGCATATTGTATGTGATCATTAGGTGTTAGTTACCCTCATCGTTAGAAATTTAAATTAAAAATTTAGCAAACTGTACGGTCAGTTTTAGACATGTTGCAATCTTCATGGCTAAAGTAAACACTTTGACATATAAAATCATTGACCCCTAGGACTAGAAGGATCTGAGATTCCAATCAGTAACATGCTTTGAGGAGCTACAATATGCCAGGCACTGTGCCAGGCATAGAGGGTCTACTCCACACTACAAGAGGCAGAAGCTGAGGACCATTGTTCATGGTCACATGGTTAATGTATAATGACAGTGGCATTAAGCTATAGCTTTTCTAATAAGTCCAGCCACTTTTTATGACACTACTTCCATCTCTTCCTCCCCTAAACTCTTAACAATTTGTTATTTAGCTTGTGAGTCCACATAAACAGCACATTGGAGGAAGCTGGACAGTACATGAGTCAGGCATACTGACAGCAATAGTGACAGTTGACATCCTGGGCTCAAGGGAGGAAGCAAAAACACTACATTCTTATAGCCCCTGACAGTATCTGATATTCACAATGATGACCCTGGATCTTCTAAGAATAGAGTTGAACATATTAAAAAAAAACTTTGTCAGAAAGATTTTCATCAAAATGGTTTAAATAACATGACATTGGAAAGGATAGTAGACAACATCTAGGCAAGTTGTTTTCAGCTGCTGTTTTTACAGAGGTGTCTGGGAGGCCACTAACTATAGCTTCCATATCAAGTTTCATCTGACAAAAGAGTTCCATAAACACATCACACACACAATGTATATATGCCTATATGTCATATATTATGTATAGTATGTATGCCATATATGTCATGTATATATATATATATTTATATCTATCTCAACACTGATGTGGTTCAACCAATTTCTGTTGCCCTGCAAGCCTTCCCCCTCCCTATTTCCCTGGGACTACTTACTAGGCTGGACCACTAGACCAGCTCCTGGGATCTCTAGACTGGGCACATGACTCAAGATGGGCCAAGAAGACCCTCTGTCTCAGGAATTTCAACATTGCATAGCGATATGCAGAGACTGAAAGTGGTTGGAAGTGAGTCATCCGACAGCACTACGGAAAGGGAGTTCCTGAGTTCCTTTTGCTCTAATCTCCAAGGTTTCATGGTCTAGCTCTTCCTTTAATTTGATGAGTTATTCCAGTATCCTCTCAATAAATCACTGTTGATTAAGTTAGTCAGATTTGGTTTCTTTTTTTTGCAACATGGCTACTTAAATGATAGCTTCAGGCAGTAAAAGTGATTTGCTCAAAGTCACACAGTGAATGATAAAAACTTGGCAAGGTGAGTGTCTCCTGATCACCAATCTGGTCTCTATAGGCAGAGGCAACCTTCAGTGTGGAACTCCCCACTCCAGAATGATTCTGAATGAACAATTCTGAATGATCCTGAGTGAATGAGGCATCACTGTATCTGGCCAACACAAAATTGAGGGTTAAAATTAAGCAAAGATGGTTCAGTCTGAGCATAAAACATACCTACATAATGCAAATATGTTCTTTCCATAGTACTTTCTCTTCTAGACTTGCTCAAAGATCAAAGTGTCCAGAAGTAAAAGATGGGATTGCTCTTGTTTTAGCACACTAAACCTGACAGTGTCTTCCTTTGTGTGGAAGGCATAACTGTGCTTCAGCTCTGTATTGGTCAGGATTGTCTAGGCTTTGCAGTGATAACAAAGAAATCTCAATGGCTTAACCCACAGAAGTATTCGCATTTACATATGAAACAGCACTGTCTGCTCTGCTAACCAGTTGCCTTCCAAGGGTGGCTCAGAGATCCAAGTTGTTTCTGTCTTGTGACTCTGCCATCTCAATGCGAGGCCTCTGTGGTCACACTGAGGGTTAAGTAAGGGTTTTCACTTCCTCAACTCAAAAGAGACAATGCACTTTACTTCTGCTCACAGCAGTGTTTTACCTAATGTGTTTGATGCCTGGACTGTATAATTTTGTAGTACTTTCCTCCTCTATATGACAAATTGTTTTCAGGAATAATCATAGCATAAAATAAATGATAAAAATGACCAGAAAATAAAGCAGTGAAAATTTTCTTTGTGATTTTCATCCAAGCCAAAAAAAAAAGTAAAAAGCAGGGGCCAGCCTGGCTTGTATAGTGGTTAAGTTCGTGTGCTCCGCTTTGGTGGCCTGGGGTTTGCAGGTTCAGATCCTGGGTGCAGACCTAGAGGAAGATTGGCAACAGATGGTAGCTCAGGGCCAATCTTCCTCACACATACACACACACACAAAAGTGAAAAGTAGAATGAATATTTTAGTGCAAAAAAAGGAAAAAAGTAACAGATTAACACTTCATATTTATATAAAGGTGGTTTTTGAAAAAAGGGAGAAATTACAATTACATATTGGTATGACAGTGATAAATAACTAAAAATAGTATTATACTTTCTGACTTTGAGATTTATGCAAATTTGTCAAAATTCATCAAAATCAATCTTCTCATATTCATGTTCATTCATAGTTGATCAAAGAACAAATTGATTAGCTTCAATTTTAAAACTTTTTATAAGAAACAACAGATTTACACACAATTAAAAAACACCCCATGGGCCATCCCCGTGGCTGAGTGGTTAAGTTCACGAGCTGCACTTCGGCAGCCCAGGGTTTTGCCAGTTCGGATCCTGAGCGTGGACATGGCACCGCTCATCAGGCCATGTTGAGATGGCGTCCCACATGGCACAGGCGGAGGCACTCACCACTAGAATATACAACTATGTACTAGGGAGGTT